>NC_051068.1:22834004-23147470 GCF_004664715.2 Peromyscus leucopus
GCCCATTATAGAGACAATGGACATTGCATACCTTGATGCAAAACAAGCTCTCATCTTAAAGAGAACAAGCAATATTTTACTCTGAGCCAAGTATTAGTGAATTAGTGAATTAGTGAATGTGGCTTAGAACCTGCCATTCAGCCTTAGAGAATCATTAAGCAGATTTGGATTTTTTTGGGGGGTTTAGTTTGTTCACAGACAAATTCAGTATGTTCCTAGAGTTCACATGGAAGAAGATGTGTACAAATGTGTCAGAAAACAAATATGTTCCTGTGTAACACTAATCTTAAAAGGTCTATTTAATAGAAAAACTGGAGCAGGTATTGGGGTAAATTCTGAAAGATCAGAGAGACAGTAAAACCACAGCCAACCTCACCTCGCCAATTCCTCAGCTGATCTTGTTTCTCTGTTGATTTCTCATCAAATGGATCTCAGCTGAATGTGCTAAAGCTAAAGCTTAAAAGCCTAAAGCTCCTGTCCTCATGCTTATGTACATTCTGCTTCCTGCATCACTTCCTGGATTAAAGTGTGAGTCACCATGCTGGCTGTTTCCAGTGTTGATTTGAACTCACAGAGATCCAGACTGATCTCTGCCTCCTGAATGCTAGGATTAAAGGCGTGTGCTACCACTGCCTAACCTATGTTTAATATAGTGGCTGTGTCTGTTTCTCGGACCCCAGATAAGTTTATTGGGGTGAACAATATCAACCACGGAGAAGATGATGAATGCAAGAGAAAATTTTACAAGGAACAGAGACATTTAAAGGATCAGTTAGTTAGACTGTAAGGCTTTTGGGACAGCATTACGATCATCTTGTTATGTTATTGTCACTGAGGACTAAGGCAGAAGGGCCCAGCAAACACAAGAATGAAGCTGATATGCTCTGAATTTTAACTGAGGAAGTAGTCTAGGCAACTCCTTATAGTTCACATATAGGGGAGAAAGTTGACATAAAGGCAGCCTCCAAAAAGACTCCCTGCTGAGGCTGTTCAATGACTTGAAAGACCAGGCAGGAAATTAGTCCTTAGAATGAGGGGTCTGGCATGCAAAGTGCTAACCAGCTGTCTGGCAAAGAGCCAGTCAGTGGAGGCCAGAGGCAGCAGGTAGCTGAATGATCTAGAAGGGCCTGCTATGTGGCATGAGGTGTATGAGGTGAAACTTCCTTTTCGTTCTGTGAATATGTAACTTAAATTTGAAATCACTCACTATTAGTGTTTTTGGAATTGGAATTTGGGAGTAGTTATAGGGGTAGGCAGATGAAATACAGAGGCCAGCCGCAGGTAAACAGGATGGGAGCAGAGGCTGCCCAGTGGTGCCAGGTCACACCTTGAGTCTACAGTAGAGTATAAAATAAATAGAGAAGCCAGTCTGCTGGCGTCCAGGTTGTAAAGCTATCATCTAGTCTACAGGTGGAAAGGGAAGAAGGAAAGCTTTGTTAATGGTGCCAGTTGGATTTGGATTTGGCAGATAGTGCCACATTTGGCAGATTTGGACACGGGTTCACAAAGCACTCAGTACCTGGATTGGTGGTCAGAGACAGGTGTCGAGTGTCTGTGATTTTGTGAGGATTGTCTCAGAGGTAGACCGGTCCATCCTAACTGTACCTACCAGTTAGGTGAGTAAAGTAGCTGGGGACTTGGAGGAAGAAGGAACAACTCTCCTCCAATTGGGTGGAATAACAGCGTGTTGAGCCTGAATTGCTGCTGGCAGTGCCTTTGAGCCAGGAAAAGATGGAGCAAAGGGCTGGTAGTGGTGGCGCACGCTTTAATCCCAGCACTCGGGAGGAGAGCCAGGTGGATCTCTGTGAGTTCGAGGCCAGCCTGGGTACCAAGTGAGTTTCAGGAAAGTAGAGGCGCAAGCTACACAGAGAAACCCTGTCTCAAACAAAACAACAAAAAAAAGATGGAGCAACAGGAGCTCCCTGAGAGTGAGAGACCGGGGTCCTAGGAGTTCTGTGGGGTGAGAAGCAAAGGCAGGTGATAAAACTGCAGGTGTGTACAGTGAGCAACCAGGGCTTCTCCACCAGTGGTCCTCACCACACACTGGCCAGGTCTACACAACGTCTAGAAACGCCAGTAAACTGTTTCACTATTTTGGAAACAGAGGTATTTTACACTTATGCTTGTATTAGTATTGGTTTTTGATTTTGTGCTTTAGAATCCGCAGGGGAAATAATCTGTTTGAATGATTCACTTTTGTTAATGGTGACATAGTTTGCCGCGTCTTAACACAAATGCTGAGTCAGGAGCCCTCTCTGTAGCAGGAGCCGTGGCGGAGTTTGACTGCGTTTTCTGTTTATCTAGCACCTTCTTCTGTAGCAAGGTGTTGTGGATGAGCTTTGAGACAATGGCCACAGCTTTGAGCCGTGGCTTTGGTGATGCTGTTGGTAGCTTCTAGAGCTCATTTCTTCTGTTGTATCTTAGAAAGCCTTTCTGTTAAAATGGCGTGGAACTAATCATTGTCAGTGGTGTATACTTCCTTCTTATACTTTATTCTTTGTTTTAATGAGTGGTTTTTGCCTAGCTGGACTGTAGGTTTTCTGAAGAGACGAACTTTTTTTTCAGGTGTCATTTTCAGATGAGTCGTGGGAAAAAGCTAAACAAGTGTCTGCTATAACTGAATTAAGTGCTCAGTGCTATTACATATGCACAGGAAAGCTCTGCTTTTCATTACGGAAGTTTTGCTTTGTTTTGTTTACTATATTTTCAACATTATGAATTGGATTAAATGCTTATTGAAGTGATTTCATAGATAATAGTTGTATAAAGTCAGAGTACTTAAATTAAATCATTAATCTTTCTGCTTAGTAAATTGTAAATAAATGAAGACTTTGAAAATAATACTATAAACTATATCTCTTGTTAACAAGAGGCTAATGAGCTGTTTGATCTCTCTGAAGATGTGTTTTGATCTTTTAGTAAAGAACAAAGTAAAATAAAATTTCCTCTGTTGTTTTCCCAGGCTTCATATGGATCTACTGAATTTTATTAGTGTCTTGTATCACACTGACACTAGGATTCAAGAATCCAAAGAGAAATTATCCAATTCAGCAAAATGGAGACCAGGGATAACATAAAAACACAAGAAGGGGCGGTGGTGGGCAGCTTTGTCCGCATCGGGAGCAGAGCAGGCGGATCTCTGTGAGTTGAAGCTGGGTACCAGTGAGCTCAGGAAGGCGCAAGCTAACAGAGAACCCTGTCTCGAAAAAAAAAAAAAAAAAACAACAAGAAAAAACAACAACAACCCAAATCTCCAGTGGCAATTGACTGAAACAAAACTATTTGAAATAAATGGCTCCACACATCTTACAGTGCACCCTTTTCTTGCTATAGCCAATAGTAGCTTAAAACAAGAGTGTGTGTAAATGACTGTAACTGTGAGGCATGTATGGGGAGGGCACATGCCTTTGTCCCTTTCTAGTTGTTATGACAAGGTCTCATGTACTATAGGATGCCTCAGATTTGCTGCTTAGTGAGGAAGACTTGAACGGCTCATCTTGATTCTACCTCCTGAATAGTGGATGACAAAGTACACCTCCACGATTGGATGTTATTATGTGTGCTGGGGATCGGATCCAGGACATCCTGTACTCTAGGAACATTCTACCTGTGGAGCTACATCCTGAGCCCCAAGGTGTATGTCTTCGTGGGAATATGAACAGAGAAGATAATGAGATTCAAGCAGGAAAGATTTGGACCCAACTCCTCTTCATTTTGTCATGAAATCAGACACATAGCAGTGGGAGGGCCTCATAAACATAATTCACTAAAATGGAGGGTGATAAAAGGCCTTTTTTGTTGCCTTTTGCAGAGATAAATTACACCCGAAGCTGCAGAAATCTTCCTCTCAATTTCAGATTGAATGTGCCTTGTATAATAAACATTTCTGTAACATTCGGCTTCTTTAACCTAGACAGCTCAATTAGGCTGCGCGATAAATACAGCTTCTGTGTACTTTGTGAGCACTTAATGCAGCTGAGAGCCTGTTAGCAAGAATCTCACAGAAAACTGGTCTTGTCAAGTGTTTAAGGAAGTTGAATGGACATTGAGTTTAATAAACATGCATGTACATATGCATCTGTATATATATTTATACTTAGGGAAGTTCTGATTCTGCATAATTTACTTATTTATTCAAGTTCTTTTTATGTAAAAAATCTTGGTCCTTATCTTTGCTATTTACTGGAAAATGATAGAACACTTGGGGAAATTGTTACAGGTAGGTGCAGATATGCAGAAGCCAGAAACTCTTTTATTTTAAAGATTTATTTATTTTTATTATAGATAAATGAATGTCTTGCTGTGTATATGTATGCTTATTGCATATATGCCTGGGGCCCTTGTAGGCTGGATGAGGGTGTCATCTACACTCCTGAACTGAGTTATAGATTATATCCTGCCATGTATGTTCTGGGAACCAAACCCAGGTCCTCTGAGAGAGCAGCAAATGCTCTTAGCTGCTGAGCCATCTCTCCAGCCCAGGAATTCTTCTTTAAGTACTGTGTGTTCCTTGCCATGGGTTTCTGAATAGCACTTTTTGTTTAGTTATCATGTGCTTTGACGATGTTCAGTCCACATTGTCCTCCTCTGCTCCTGACACTCCTCCCAACTAGTGCCTCCCTCCAATAGTCCTGCATGCTGGAGAAACAAGCCATGCTTTTTCTTCGGAAGCCTGACTTGTTTCACTTAGCATGATAATCTTTAATTCTATACATTTGTTGTTTTTAATGGTGGACAAAACTCTATTGTGTATGTATTCCACTTTTCTTATTTATTCATGTGTTGATGAACGCTGATTTCCATAACCTTGAAACTAGGACTCCAAAGACTCATAAACAGCATGTGAGCTGAAGCAGAAAGAACAGGGAGAGTAATGACTTAGAGTGATTGCTCAACTGATTTATATAGTTCTTTTATATGGAAAACACATGTTAAGATTTCCGTAGGACTGGCTCAGAGGAGAACCTCAGATGAATGAGTGATCTGACATTGTACCCTGCACAGGGCACAGTCCAGTCACTCCCTGTCCATATTAATACAGAAGCTTTTAGATACAGTTCCAGCCTCCATTAACTATGTAGTAATACCATAAATACTGTATCATTATGTGCCAAACAGGGCTTCAGCATCCTGAGATCTTGGAAACTAGATTCTTGCCCATTCTATTTTGGATATACTTTAATTTCATTGCACCCAAGGAGTGCTGTCTTAGTGAGGGTACTATTTCTGTGATGGAATGCTATGACCAAAAGCAAGTTGAGGAGAAAGGATTTGTTTAGCTGAGGCTTCCGACAGAAACTCAAGCAGGGCAGAATCTGAGGCAAGAATGGTACAGAGACATGGATGGGTGCTGCTTACTGGCTTGCTCTTCATGCTTGCTCAGCTTGCTTTGTTATAGAACCCAGACTACCAGTCCAGAGATGACACTACCCAAATAAGCTGGCATCCCACATCATCAATAGTTTAAAAATGGCCTATAGGCCTACTACAGCCAGATTTTATAGAATGATTTTCTCAATTGAGTTCCCTCCTTTCAGTGACCCTAGCTTGTGTCAAGTTGACATAAAAACTAGGTAGCCCAAGTGCAGCCTTCCCACTTCCAGGCAGAGGCATTCTTGTAGTTCATCTATTTGATTGCAACTTAGCTAAACTTTACCATTTCATGCCTCAACTTCTGTGACAAATGTGTTCTCTTGTGTCCCAATTCTTTACCTCTCTTTGCCTGCTTCCCCCTATCCACTCTGTGCTCTCTATCAGGTGTGGCTCTGCCACAGAAGTCACTCCCCTGGATTCCTCTTTGTTCCATTTTTACTTCTCTTATGACACACCAATTTCTGCTTATATTGTTGCTGTTTATATGCCTATCTACTCTCTGATTCAGTTCTCTGTTATGCTCAGGACTAGGACTGTTTATCCCACTCTAGATTTTCATTTACCCAGAGCATATTTATACACAGACCTTGCCTTCCAAGAACAATGCATAGTTTTCAAATAAAAATTATATAAATGCTTTTTATACATACAATTCAAGTGTCTACAACAATGTTGTAAGGAGGAATGGGCCATGGAGGCTAGAATATGAAATATTGTTATAGTGTGTTCACCTCCCGCCCCCAAACCCAGCCACCATTTAGCTTAAAAGATCAGCCTCACTGAATAAACACAGAAAGTTCCAGAACATCAAAAGGTGAAAGATTAATTTTTAATGTTACATGATGCTTCTGGAAGTGGGTATTTCAGATGAGCTGGATGCACTTTTCCTTTCCTGGATTCGTGTCTTCATGCAGAAGACGAGGCGGGAAGAAGTACCTGATTCTTTCACACGTTTCACAGGCTTGCTTACCAGCCTTCGGCTCCACTAGACAAGTGGGACGGTAGGGAATTCCTCGTTTGCACTTTTAATTGTTTCCTTAAATGTGACAGTAAAAATTCATTCAGAAAACGGCAGCAGATTTAGGAGATAAAATAAGGCCTCCGACGGCTGTTGTAATACAAATAACTTGAAATGTTTCTGCCAACTGCATGTCAGCTGCAATTAACAATACGATGTTTATTTCGGTGTGGATGGATACCCCGTGTAGGCAGTCTCTCCCTGTACATCAACAGTTCTTTTGTAATGTCTTCCTAATTGAAACAGCCTGTCTGGGAGAAGCAGATGGGAGTGCAAGAGTGTCCACGGCACAACTATTTCCGCGCCCAGAACTCACAGATGCAGTTCATCCCAGCCTGTAAGCCAGGATACCTTGATGGAGGGAGAGATACTCACCAGGAGCTCGGGTTACAGATACCATACATGAACTTTTGCCAGATTGTAGCAATTTTGGCATCGCCTGATTCATATGCAGTGCGATCGTGGGAAGATTTTGAACAAATATTGATTTGTGAGAATCAGATGAGTGTCACGATTCCCATTTTAGTATTCCCTTTCTCACTCAGCATAGTTTTTTTCTACCCTCATGAGAAGGAGTAATAAGGTATGGAATGTTGGCACACTCAGAGGAAGCTAGACTAATGTTTTCTTCTGTACCACAGAATGTGTTCTGTGTGTGTCAAAATTGCTTGGTGCTCTGGTGCCTGATTCCTGATGCTACTGAGCTTGCACTCGGTTTCAATAAAAGCAGCATTTGCAGGCTTATTGAGGCAGATTTAAAAGCAGTCAGCTAGTCCAATATTAATCTGCCACCCTTCTCTTGCCCTGATGCTATAATTCTAACATAAACTGTGACTGAACTGGCAACATCCTCTTCTGATGAGGCATGGTTTAATGATAATGATTTTTTATCTTTTAGGAGTGTTCTTGTTCCTATTCTCAATCATCCCAAAGGCTTTGTTCTTACCATAAACATTAAGTGGTGCTATATCGGGAATGTTATGTAACAAGCATATTTTAATTTGTCTGACAATTATGGAAACTAGCTTCACCATGGAAATAGACCACCTCACTTCCATGTCAAAGACTCAGGAAAATCTTCCATGTGAGATTTATAAAGAGAGACGCTGCTTCTATCAGTTAATAAGGGTGTTGGCTACAAATAACATAAACCCTACTATAGTATTTGAATCTACTTTGTCATTTTTTTGTGTATAGAACAAAAGAAATTCTGTCTGGAAGTCAATAGCTGCATCTTCAGGATACTGTTAGAGTTCCAGGCTGGAAGAAGGAGGAGACAGAGGACAGTAAATGTGGTAGAAAGTCATGTTTCCAGTATTCTGTTTATACTTTATTACTCACATAGATATTCCTGTTGCCATGGAATCTGGGGAATCATCCCACAAAATCAAATTCAACCTCATATTTCTCTCTCTCTCTCTCTCTGTGTATGTATGTATGTATATATATATACATACATATATATACATATATTATATATCTGTGTATGTCTCCTCTGTCTTGTCTGTCTGTCTGTCTCTCTCTCTCTGGGGTGTAAGGCTGTTTGTGTTTGAGTACCCAAGTGTGTGCATGTGGCGGTCAGAGGTTAACCTTGTGCGTCTTCCTCAGTCCACCTTGTTTTTGAAGCAGGGTCTCTTGCTGTGTGTTCACCTGTTTGGCTAGATAGGCTGGTAATTGATCCACAGATCTGGAGTCACTCGTGTGAGTCTCCACCCACGACTTTTTAAAAATATGAGTTCTGGAGGTTGAACTTAGAGCTTCATGCTTGTACAGCAAGCACCCAGTTCTCAGATCTTGATTCTGCACTGAATGGAGAGGAAGTAAATGATATAGAGCCAGTTGATAGTAGCCGGTTCACTTGCACAGGATTTTGAAGTGAATGGGGTAGATGATTGTGAGAACTACTTTCCTGTTTTCAGAAGCTCCAGTCTGATGGGCTGAGTGTTCCCAGAGAGCAGGCTGGTGTGGAGAACAGGAAAGAACTAGAAACTGGAGCAGACTGATATTTATAGTTTGCAGGTCAGTTAGCTTAGAAGTCAAGAAATAGACTTATGGTGACTGAAATATGACTCCTGCCTTATTTTCATCTTTTCCCCCTTTTATGCACTTTAGCATTATCTTTGATATGGTGAAACTTAGAAAAATCACTCCATTGCCTGTGATCTGCCCTGTGAAGACAGACACTCGAGAAGACAGATAGTGTTCAGATAAGATCAAACCAAATACTGCAGAAGAGAGGAAAGGAAGGGAAAGTATAGGGAGAAAACAAAACAAAAACCTTGAAATGCAGCAAATAAAATGTACCCAGGAACTGATGTTCATAAACCTTTGCCTGGTTTTATTTTCAATGTTTATTAAAAAACTGATATTACACCGTCCTTGACATTAAGCTTTGTGTTTCTAAGTGGTGCCCGAGGAGAATAGTTGGTATGTGAGTAATGACTTCAGGTGAGAGTCATTCATTGGTATCACAACAGATTTTATGTTCTTGCAATTACATAAATTAAACCAGTAAAGCCATCAAAGCTCACCAATATCTGTCTGAATTTATCATGAACATTACAATGTCATCAACATACAATGCCATTTATACTGCCTATGATTAGAAGTGATCCTCCCTATTTCTGTGGGATCTGATGACCACAGCTAATGGCGTTAATGTAAAAGTAAACAGCTGAAGATCTGAGCTCCACCTTCACTCTGTAGCTTCAAAAAGTAGCTTGTGTGTGTAGAATATTTCTATGAATTAAAAATAAAGAAATATCAACTGCTAATTCTTATTTTAAATTAAGATGTTTCAATAGTGACAGAATACATTTATAGGTTAGTTATACCTTTGTTTTTGATAAAAATCATTAGATTGGAGTGAGTATAGCAAATATTTAGAATGGTCACAACACCTTAAATAAACCACGGCTGTAATCTTGACACATACTAAGGTTTAGTTTATTGTCATTTAAATTACTAGTTTTGTCCCATAATGTTGAAAAAATAACTGTGACAGAGTTGCCATAGTACAGGTCTATGTGTGAAATAAAAATTCTAGGGGCTAAAGGCATGACTTGGTGGTTGATATTGCATACTGCTCTTCAGTTCCCAGCACCCACCTCGGACAGTTCACAGCCTCCTGTAACTCTAGATTTAAGGGACCTGACACTCTTTGGCCACTGTGGGCATCTGTACTCATATGTATATGCCTCTTCCACAATACATATAATTTAAATAAAACACACCAAAATATACCTCAGTATATGTCCTGGTGAATTTTTATGTCAACTTGATATAAGCATAGGTCATCTGGGAAGAAAGAATCTTAATCAAGGAAATGCTTCCATAGCATTAGCATGTAGCAAATCTGTAGAGCCTTTTCTTGATTAATGATTAATATGAGAGCATCAAGCTCATTGTGGGTGGTGCCACTTCTGGGCAGGTGGTTCTGAATGGTATAAGAAAGGCTGAGAAAGCCATAAGCAGCAAGCCGGTAACCAGTGTTTCTCCATGACCTCTGTATCTGTTCCTGCCCACAGGTTCCTGCTTTTAGTTCCTTCCTTGACTTCTCTGGATGAGGAACTGACTTCAAGGTGAAATACTCCACCACCACCCCCTTTGTCATGGTGTTTTATCACAGTAAATAGAAACCTAACTAAGACAGTAGATTAAGCTACGGCAACAAGTTGGCAAGCAAAACTTGTGTTGCTTGCTAGTGCCTGAACTGCCCCGAGCCCCATACTCTGCAGAGCACTTTCTTTTCTTTTTTTTGAGACAGGGTTTCTCTGTGTAGCTTTGCGCCTTTCCTGGATCTCGCTCTGTAGACCAGGCTGGCATGATTTGTGAATCTGGTCTGAAGAGTAAAAGTCTGCTTACAGAGAATGAGTGGAACACATGAGAAGGGCGAGTGTCCAGAATGCACATCCAGAAGCCACCTGGTGCCGTGAGGCCAGGGAGCCAGAACAGTTACAGCTCTGCCCAGGACACTTGCCCTGGGCAGGTGGAGGTCAATCACAGGCACCATTGTGGTGAGTAAGTGGGGAAATGGGAGAGTGAGAGATGCAGAAAGGTTCATGAGCTGGGGAGAGAGGTGGATCTGAAGAGTTGAGGGCAGTGAGGAACTGGCTGACACTCAGGGCCATGGTGATATCCAGGCTGGGCTGCTGCAAGGGCCAAGTCTGGGTCTGGGGCCCTGCTGCAGCTGGGCTCTGTGTTGTCAGTGGCCCGTAGTCTGGGTGGACACCTGAGGTCATGTTGGTGTTTGAAGGTCATGCTGCCACCGGGCCATACAGATCTAGCCCCAGTCTGTGCTGATGCCAGCAGCTCCTGTTACCACCAAAGACAGTGAGGATAGGGATGCGGAGTTGGTCCTATTCCTCACTGGCTACAACACCAGGGAAAATCGGACCTGCCCCTCCACCAACTGCAGCACTTGGGAGAGCAGGCCCCACATCTCAGCTGGGCAACAGAGTAGAGATGACCCATTGGTCGGGGTGCAGGTGAGCAGAGCTAGCCCTACTATCTGTCATAGGGTGGTGTGGGTGAAGGAGAGATGCCCCTCTTATCCCTTGTCACCGACTGCAGGTGGGAAAGCTGGTCCCAGAGTCATGAGTGGGAGTGCTGACCCTGTTCCTCACAAACCTCAGGCTTGTACCTGGCCTGGACGGAACAATAGAGCTAACCCTGTTGGCAGAGGCACAGGAGAACCAGGCCTGAGGGTATGAGAAAAGGAGGGCCGACCCTGCCTCACCTCATCTGCCCAGTGGTGGCATGGGTGGGGGAAAGATGTCTCCCTTGCCACCTGCAGCAGGCAAAAGAGCTGGCCTTGGGGCATAATTGCAGGAGAGTGGGCCCTGTACCTCATCTGCAGGGAAACACGGTAGAGCTGGGCCTGGTGATGTGAGTGTGGGGGACATGGATCTGAGGGCCTGAGAGCAGGAGAACTGGCCTCGTCCTTGCTGCCTGCTACATTGTGTGAGCTGGCCAGGGCAGTGCTGGGAGAACTTGCCCTGGTGGTGACAATGAGGGAAAGCTGGAAAGCAGAACAACCCAGCTACCACCCAGGTCCAGAACCGGGGCTGTGAGTTGGCCCACCCCAACATCCACCTGATCTATGAACTGCTGGAGCATGTGAAGGGGACAAACCTCCAGATCCAAAGCTGCAGGATCTCCATGACACAAGCAACAACAGGATGTCCAAGAGGAGCCCCAGTGGGCCCTGTACCGATGGTGTAGCAGAAGACAGAGGTCTCAAATCAGACAATGGCTCAGTGCAGTGAACACTCACAAGGAAAGATGTGTAGACGGAAGGGCATACTGTGTGACTCACTGTGTCACACTACAGCTTCCACACCGAGACCTTTTGGTTTGTGTGTTCTTGTTTTTGCTTGTTGTTTTTCCTTTAAAATTTATTTTATTTTGGTGGGGGAGGTTGCAAGGTAGAGGGCAGATATGAAGGGATGGGGACATGAATGGGGTTGGTATGCATGATGTGAAATTCACAAAGAATCAATAAAAAAAGAATGCACATTCAAATAACTTCACTTGAAAGGATCATAGATGTGTGAGGCAACTGACTGCTTATTTGCTATACTCAACCATATTTTGAGGCTGAAAAAGCTATTTAGAGATTTTTTTTCTTTTTTGAACCTCACCTCATAGATAAATAAATATTAATTTCGAATTAGTGATATGCCAGGAACTTTATGGGAAATTCCATCATTTCTTATAATAGGTTGTATTTTAGTGTGGTGATACATTGTGTACCTTAATAAACTTTGTTTGAAGATCAGAGAACAAGCCACTAGATTAAACATAGAAGCCAGGGAGTGGTGGCACACATCTTTAATCCTAGCACTTGGGAGTCACATGCCTTTAATCCCAGCACTTGAGATCTCATGCTTTGCTTGGGAAGCACACACACTATTAATCTCAGGAAATGATGGCTGGGCTGAGAAAGGTATATAAGGTGTGAGGAGACAGGAACTAGAGGGTTTTTCAGGCTGAGGAGTTGGTGAGGTAAGAGGTGGTGGCTGTGGCTTGTTCCTTTGTCTCTCTGATCTTTCAGCATTTACTCCAATATCTGGTACCAGGTTTTTTATTAAAAGACCATTTAGCAATTCATGTTAAATCTGGCCCCTGATATTATAACCTTCTTTTATTATCTTAGACAAAAAAGGGGAAATGTGGTGATATATTGTGTATCCTAATAAAATTTGCCTGAAGATCAGAGAACAGAACAAACCATTAGATTAAACATAGAGGTCAGGCAGTGGTGGTACACACCTTTAATCACAGTACTGGAAAGCACACATACCTTTAATCCCAGGAAGTGATGTCTGGATGGAAAAAGTATATAAGGCGTGAGGAGACGGGAACTAAAGGCTTTTTGCAGAAGCATCCCTTTCAGCTAGAAGCTTTTTCAGCTGGAGCCTTTTGGGTGAGGACTCAGAGGATTTCAGTCAGAGGATTCATAGAACTGGTGAGGTGAGACGTGGCAGTGGCTTGTTCCTTTGTCTCTCCGATCTTTCAGCATTTACCTCAATATCTGCTCCAGGTCTTTTATTAGAAGACCACTAGAAATTCGAACAACATTTTAGAGATAGCAATGATTCATCTAAGGGAGGTGTTGAAGGCAGGTTAGCCATCAGGTCCAGGCTCTCCCAACCCTCTGCTTCCCAGAGCCTTCAGGATTAGCCTCGGAGATGACCTCTTAGTTCTCGAGAGCCTTTGTGTGCTTGAGACCTTGGGCTATACAAGACAGTTTATATGCACAGACGTTTTTTGACTAATTATCTTTTTTTTTATGCCTGAATTGTTGGATATATTATAGCAGTCTGATCTCTGGGGAACTACAGTCTGAGCAGCTGAAATTAGTCCAGCATGGACTTCAACAGACATGGAATTTTGCAGGAACCTTGGACCTTCTTCTTCTTCTTCTTCTTCTTCTTCTTCTTCTTCTTCTTCTTCTTCTTCTTCTTCTTCTTCTTCTTCTCCTCCTCCTCCTCCTCTCCTCCTCCTCCTCCTCCTCCTCCTCCTCCTCCTCCTCCTCCTTCTTCTTGAAGCCCCTGTCTTTGTGGTAGAATCACTTACATTTTTACTTTTTGCATTTCTGCAGTTTCTACAACTTTGTAGCCATCTGAAAGATGATATCTATTAGTGAATATCCCAGCCATTCATTTTTTCATTATTTCTAGTGGTTCCAAAGTAATCTATTGGCGTGTATTAAATTCATGTCAATTTGAAATGTCCCGACTCTGTTTTTTCTGGCTAAATATGATGACCTGAGAGGGTGTTTGATGCCAGTAGTAGTTCCACATGTCCAACCATCAAAGAAAGACAGTAAGTGAAGGAAGGACACAAGAAGAACCTCCTCTTTACTTTCTGCTTGGAGAGAGATTGTGGACTGGGTTGCAGCAGAAAACTCCCAATATAAGGCAGAAGGTCCACAAGGTTGAGGATGCATTACTAAGTTCAGTAGATTGAGGTAGGTAGACATTTGAAGCAATAATCTAGAAAAGGGAATTAGATGGAGACAGAGATCCAGAATTCTATGCAGAGATTTTCACAGGTCTTTGCTTAAAGACCAAGTTTTTCTTTATACCATGAGACTCAATTGTGTTGGGCCATGAGAACCAGTAGAAAGTTCCAAGTGCATATTTTGCCAAGCTCACACAGATTGTAATAGTTTGTGTTTTGAAAAATGATAGTGGAGAGACTTTTTCTAACAGTCAAAGGATTCATCTTTAAAAAATGGGATTAAAATGATCAGATTGATACGAAAACATCTTGAGAAAATAGGACCCAACATTCTTTAAAGAGAATAAAAAAACACCAGATTCTTGACTACCTAGTAATCATGTCTGGCATTCAGTAAAAATTACCAGTCACATGAAGAACCAGCACATTGGAGAAAACAAAATAGTAGAAACTTGTCTTGAAGTAGCAGAAAATTAAGTTTCAGACAAGAATTTTTAAAACAACCACTAGAGTTTTTCCCAAGGATTTAAGGGAAACAGACGTTATTATAATAGAATGGAAGCTATAAAATAAAGTTCTAGGGCTAAAAAATAACACAAAAAGTAAAGATTTAAGAAAACCCTGGATAGCCTGAAGTGACAAGACAGGGCAGGCTCTGCTGACTCCTCATGGGAGACCTTGATTTGGAAAATGTGGGGGTAGGGGGTGGGTTGGGGGGAAGGCTGAGGGGTGGGAAAAGGGAAGAGGGGGGAATCTGTGGTTGGTATGTAAAGTGAATAGAAAATTTTTTAATAAAAAAATGAAAAAACAAATCAGAGAATTTGCCTGTAGGCAAAATGATCACAATCTAAGAATCAAAGAAAATATTGTGGTGGTTTGAATGAGGATGACCCTCATAGGCTCATATATTTGAATATTTGATCCCTAGTTGGTGGAACTGCTTGGGAAAGATTAGGAGGTGTGGCCTTGTTGGAGGAGGTGTGTCACCAGGGATGGGCTTTGAGTTCTAAAACACTCATGCCATTCCCAGTTAGAGTTCTTTCTGCCTCATGGTTGTTATTTCAAGATGTGAGATCTCAACTACTGCTCCAATGCCTGCCTGCCTGCTGCCTGCTCCCTGCCATGATGACCATAGACTCTATCCCTCTGAAACTGTAAGATCCAATAAATTTTTCCTTATATAAGTTGCTTTGGTCATGGTGTTTTGTCACGGCAATAGACAAGCAACTAAGACAAATATGAATTCAGCCAGAAAAAAATAGAACCATAGTGGTTTGTGAGACAATATAAGAACATAAAATAGTGAATTAGACTTCAGGAAGTAGGAGGAAAAAATTAAAGAAATTATAGCCCAGATCATCTTGTATTAGATGACAGCTATAAAACTACATACCCGAGGAATTCAGTGAGCATGAAGCAAGGTTCAAAAAGGGGAAAGAAATTATACTTTTAATGACCTTTATAATCACATTTCTGAAAAGCCAAATAAAAGGGAAATCTTATAATGCCACATCGGGGTGTTTATATGCAGAAACAAACCTAGGAATGACCTGTCACTTCTCATGGGAAGTAGAACAGGCCAGAAACATATGGAGGACCATATCTAATAAAGTTTCTCAGTGTAGAGGTTCCTATGACAAAATAAATTTTATTTTATTAATTTATGTATGTATAAGTAATTTTCTGCATGTATGTTGATATGTTACATTCATGGCTGGTGCACACACACGACAGAGCAGGTGTCAGATCCTCTGGAATTAGAGTCACAGACAGTTGTGAGCTGCCATGTGGGTGCTGGGAATTGAATCCAGTCAATTCTCCTAACTGCTGAGCCATCATCATCATCATCAGTCATCTCTTCAACCCCACAAAAATATTTCTGCTAACTATAGAGAATTATTTGTACAGCGCTCGATGGTATTTTTGTTATAGCAAGTAGGTCAACAATACGAAAATAGAGGAAAGATATTCTTTATAAAACAAACATAATTTTGTTGCTTTTAAATTATTCTAAAAGATAGTCCTGGGTTAAAGGAAAACAACAATTAAACTAAGCACAGATAAGCCAGCCATGAGGGTGTGACAGCAGGAGAACTGAGTCCCCCCCCACCTCATCTTCAACATGGTGGCATGGGTGAGGGAAAGATGCCCTCCCCACTTGCCATCTGCCGCAGGTAAGAGATCTGGTGTTATGGGCATGAGAGCAGGAGAGCTGGTCCTGCTCTTCACCAGAAGCAACACTTGGGAGAGCAGGCCCTGCACCTTGCCTGGGATAAACAGTAAAGCTGGTCTTGGTGGTGTGCATGTGGGTGACCAGGCCCAGAGGGTTTGAGGGTGGGAGAACTGGCCTGGGTCCTTGCTGTCTGCTATATTGGGTGAGCTAGCTGGGGCAGTGCTGGAAAGCTTGCCTTAATAGTGTGGATGAGGAAGAGCTGGCAGGCTGATCAACCCAGACCCTGGGTTATGAGTTAGCCCTTCCCAGCATCTACATGAGCTATGTACTGCTGCAGCATGTGAAGGGGCCTGACCTCCATATCCAAAGCTGCAGGATCTCCATGACACAAGGCAACAATAGGATATCCAAGAGGAGTCCCAGCGAGGGCCTAGTACCAAGAGTGTAGCAGAAGTCAGAGTCCTTGAACCGGACTCATTGCAATGAACACTTACAAGGAAAGATGTATAGAATAAGGGTACACTGTGTGACCTGCTGTGTCACACTACAGCTTCCACACTGAGACTTTTTGTTTGTTTGTTTTTGTTTTTACTTGTTTTTTTCTTTAAAATTTATTTTATTTTGGTGGGGAAGGTTGCAAGGGAGAGGGTGGATATGAAGGGATGGGGAGATGAATGGGATCAGGAGGCATGATGTGGAATCCACAAAGAATTAATAAAAAGTTGTTTTTTTTTTTTTAAAAAAAAAAAGCTAAATTAAACTGTGAAATTTTATTTCGATAAAGTGCAAAGTATTTCAAAAAGAAGAACTTTGGGGATGAGGACTGACTTCACGTGTGACATGGCATACTATTATTCCAAGATCAGCTATGATATGATAAAGATGCATACTGTACAGTCTCCTGCAGTGAGGAAGAATGGACGAGAAAGGGAAGGAGAGAAAGAAAGGAGGAAGGGGAGGGAAGGAAGGGAAAGCAAGAGAACTAGGGCACAAGAGGACTCACAACAGAGATGATATTAAAAACTTAAAAACTGTCCAACAACCTCAAAAACAAAGACTAACAAAAAAAAAAAAACAAACAAAAAAAAAAAAACAAAAAACAAAACTCACATCCAATGTGAAAGCAAGGTGGTAAATTTAAAAACAATTACAATAATGATAGTCTTTCACTAATTGGCTTAAACAGTGATATAAAAACATTTATCAGAAAGGAGAGAAAAGACAAAATATACATAGCTGAAGAGAGAAAGCCTGTGGAGAGACATGAGGTACATGCTAGTACTAGAAAGTAGGAGTCTCTGTGTCAATAGCAGGGAAAACAGACACAGTGAAAATATCTATGGGGATACAGGGGAGATATTGTTTCATAACAATTAAATATCCATCAGCCCGGTGGTGGTGGCGCACACCTTTAATCCCAGCACTCAGGAGGCAGAGGCAGGCAGATCTCTGCATTCAAGGCCAGTCTGGTCTGCAGAGCGAAATCCAGGACAGGCACCAAAACTACACAGAGAAACCCTGTCTTGAAAAAAACAAAACAAAGCAAAACAAAACCAAAAAAAAAAATATTAAGTATCCATCATGAAGTTATACATTACTTTCTGTTTTTGTCAAATTTTAGAGCTTCAAAACACATGAAGAAAAAAAAAAGACAGAACTGAAAAGGAACACTTGGAAATTTTCAAATTATAATTAATAGTTTCAGCATCTACCTTCATAATGATAGAATATTAAAATAAATAGGGGTAGAAGACTTTAGCTAGTTTCATTTAACTGACGTTTATTGAATGCTACCCCCAACATTAACAGACAGCACACACTTTTCAAGCACAAATGGAGCATTAATTAATACAGACAATATTATAGTAAATAAAACAAATCTCAATTTTCAAGAAAGAAAACTCACAGCTTAAATGACTTTAGGAAAAGTCCACCAAACATCTGGTTAAAAACAAGAACAAAGAAATGAATAAAAACAACCAAACCCAAACCAAACAGCATTGTGTTAACTCTTTCAGAAAATAGTAGGAGGATCTTCTCCATACTCTGTGATGTTACCAGTCTCCCATTCATGTGAAAACTTGAAATATAGTTGATAAAAATAAAATTAAGAGTAAATATACTCCATAAACAGGCACAAAAATTCTCAGCAAAATGTAGTGAATGACAATAAACCATGACCAAGCAGAGTTCATCTGCAGAAAGCAACATCAGTTCAGTATTTTACACCATTAATACAGTTGATCAGATTAACAAGCAAAGGAGAAAAGACACATGGTTATCTCAACAGAGAGTAGAAAAGTACCTTGATACAATTTAACCGCCACACATAGTGACTTTAGCAACTTAGGAACTATAAAAGGGCTTCTTCAAGTTGGTAAAAAACAACCCATAAAAACCTATTACTAACACAATGTTTAATGGAGAACATTCCCTCATTTGGAAAACAGGAACATGGGAAAGCACCTGTTTATCCTATGATTATTCTAGTGAATATAGCCAGCATATTAAGTTTTAAAAAGTAATCAAAATCTTATAAAAAATTCAAAGATATTAAAATATCAATGTAAACGTTGGTAGAATGAATACAGTATCAGAATATGGAAAAAATAAGAAAGACTGTTATGATTTTACATACTAGTAACAAACAAATAAAAATAATAATTAAAATATAATGAAAAACAGCATTAAAATACAAACTAGGGATCATTTTAACATGTTAAAATATGTATACTGAAAAGAATGTCCACTATTGCTACTACCATTCAATATTTTGCTAGAGATTTAGTCAGATAGTTGGGCACGAGAAAGAAATAAAAGACATCTAAATTAGAAAGAAAATAAATAAAAAGTATAATATAAACTCCACCAACTATAGAAGAACTATTGGAATAAATAACCATTTTTAGCGGTTTCAGGAAACAAGATGAATACACAAAATTCAGTTGTGTTTCTGCATATTAGTAACAAGAAATGAATCAACCTAAGGGAAATCATTCAATTTACAAAAAAAATGGAAAAGAATAAAATGCTTATGAACATATTTATCTATGGTTGGGTAAGATTTTCACATTGAAAACTGCAAAACATTGCTGAGATTTTAAAAACTAAAGGTCTTATCAAGTGGGAAGTTTTTTTTTGTCTTTTGATAGGTTTATAGACTTACTGTTTCTAAAATTGCAAGGCTTCTTTCTTCAAGCAATCTTCAGAAACATTTTAGTTTTTATCAAAATCTCAATAAAGTGTTTTTTTTTCAAGAAATGGAAAAGCTAACTTAAATTTTGTTTGGAAATGTAAAAAAATCACTAATAGTTTTCATTAATAATTGGATCCCTCAACACCTACACCTCTCACACTACAGAGCACCATGCTGGGCTATGCCACTGATGACATCATGCAGTTAAACCTGAGAAGGAGAATGCAGAAAGGAAGAAGGAACTCACCTGTCTCAGAAGCCTCATCAAACTTGAAGAGGCGCACCTGTGATGAAAGGTTACAGGATTTTTGCATCTTAATATGGTGAGGAATCCCATTCTAGGTGCCAGAGAAGTCGGGCATGCACACACCCATCAAGGCAGGTGTGTGTGTGCGTGTGTGTGTGCGTGTGTGTGTGTGTGTGTGTGTGTGTGTGTGTGTGTGTGACTCTTCAGTCTGTTTCCTTTCAGTACACATGTCAAAGAGTCTGCTTTGTCATGGCATATTTGGATTCGGTGGTTTAGAGGTCTTATGTTGCAAAGGAAAAATGTTTCTCAAGGGGAACACAATACTAATTTCACTGACCTGCATTCGAGAATGACACAGCCTCTTTGAGATACTCAAACCAGTCATCTACTAGGTGTAGAAGATTGCCAATAAGCTAACAGATGCCTGATCCTGACTAAAGCATACAATATTGGCTTCTTAGCCATTTGGAGTGCGTGCGTGCATGTGAAATGTGTGCGTGTGTGTGTGTGTGTGTGTGTGTGTGTGTGTGTGTGTGTGTGTGACATTCATGTGGAGACCAGAAGTCATCCTCACATGTTGTTCCTTGGGTACCTTCCATTTTCGTTTTGAGACAAGGTCTTTCATGGGTCTGCAACTCGCCAACTTCGATAGGCTTGCTGGTCAGTGGTCCTTGGGGATCCTCTTTTCTGTCTCTGCAGTGTTGGAATTACAAGTTCATGCCATCAGCCTGGTATTAAAACAGTGTGGATTATGAAGATGCAACTTGGATCTTCAAACCTGTAAGGAGAGGATTTCACCATTCTTCCTTCAAAGCCACTTCTTCAGCTCCATGTGGGGTTCTGAAATGCATGGTGTGAGATAAACCTAAAGTATGTGAGCCATTATTGGTCCTATTCAGCCCTGTCCCACTGAATAATTCTAAGCTGATAGTAAAGTTTACTGTTGACTGGTCCTCAAACTAAAGGTAAAAGTTACATGGGTATGAACTGAAATTATAATTATAAAATATGCAAATTGTTATAGTAAAATCATAATAGAGAGACCAGATCTAGATTGAGGGATCAAAAAGAACTTTGAAAAGCAAAATCTAGGATGAGATTTGGCTGACATGTTTGAGCTTGTGGGAGGGAGTATAGAAGAAAGAATATTCTAGGCAGTATGAAAGCCTCTGTGAACTTGATTGAGGTCTCACGTACTGGTAATGTGTGTGTTAGAGAGGAGGACAAAGTCACAGTCATGCAGCTCTCATGCATGAGGCTGAAGACTCTGTGTGCATTTTATTAGCTGTGGGGAGACATTGAGGGACCTGCAGGATAACGTATTAGCTACTTTTTGCCACTTGTGATCAAATCCTTGACAGGAGTCAATTTAAGGAAGGATAGGTTTATTCTGGCTCACAGCTAGGGGACAGACCGTTAGGTCATGGAAGGCATTAGCTGCAGGACCTGAAGTGACTGGTCCCTCTGCAGCCACAGTTTCTTCTGCTTTCCCTTTTTATTCAGTTCCGGAGCCTAGTCCATGAGACAGTGCTACTGACATTTCCGGTGTGTCTTCTCTCTACAAAAATCTCCCCGGAAAAGACCCACCCAGCCATACCCAGATGTGTTTCCTGGATGGTTCAAATCTGGTCAAGTCAAACAGGATTAACCGTTGTAGATGACAGGAGGGAACTTAAATTTCATGAAGCATTTTGCTGCTGGGAAAAGAGGGATATTGGTTGTATTAGAAATTGTAATGAAAGAAAGTAGGTCAATTACGGGATTATCTTAACAAACCAACAAAGATCAGGTTGACTTCAGCTAAGGCAGTGGAAGATATTGTGTGAAAGGACAAGCGTGACTTATGGAGACCTCAATTTCTCCTCCATTCTCACAGAATCAGTGGGTGACAGTTCACTTCTGATACTGGCATTTGTGTCTGGGTTTTAGCAACAGCAGGATTCTCACATTCTTGTTTCTTCTTTATATTTATTTATATTTTATTTTTTGAGGTTATAATATAATTGTGTCATTTCCCCCTTCCCTATTCTCCCTCCAAACCCTCCTATTTACCCTTCCTTGCTTTCTTTCAAATTCATGGCCTCTTTTTTCATTAATTATTGTTATATACATAAAATACACACATATAAATCTTAAAACACAAGTTAAATTATATTAGGCTTCTGTTGAAACAAAAATTTCAATGGCTTCTATTTATACTTACTAAAAATACTCAAGCTTCTTACAATGGTCAAGAATGTCCCACATTATGTATTACTCACCTAGATACATGCACAAAATTATATAATTTATAACTATAAAATTATATCTCTATCTATCTATCTATCATCTATCTATCTATCTATCTATCTATCTATCTATCTATCTATCTATCTATCTACCTATGGAATTATTAGTCTTACAAGATCATTACCAAAATCCTCCCGTATGGTCATCTGAAGGCTGTAGATTTGTACAGTAGAAAGCCGTAAGTCAGAGAAAGGAAAGCAGGAAGTCAGAACAAGAGTGACTGCTGAAGGATGCCCTGCCTGTAGCTGAAGACCTGAAAGCTCCTCAGAGAAGTCCTGGATACAAAGCACAGGAAGCTGGATCCTGGTGTTGCTGGTGTGGAAGCAGCAAAAATTATGCCAGCTGAAGAAGAACCAAGTTTGTATGTGTGTGTGAACTTCTTCCTTTCTCTGCTTTTTGTTTTGGCTCAACCCAGAAGCTTATCCAATGGTGCCATTTGCTGTTGCTAGGGGATCCCCACCTTCAGTCTGCTGACCCATCTGCCACCTTCCCAGACATTCCAGAGGTATGCTTTATTTATGTTCTAGGCCTCTCAAATCGATTGGGCAAACTGATTCAACAATTGCCTCCAGGCTTCTGTATAACATGCCCCATCACTGCCCCTTACTCCTAACTCTTCGGTCATACTCTCTTTTGGTATTGCACTATGGTTTTGAAGTGTGCTTTATTCTGTGCTTTCTCTGGCAGACAAAGCCTTATTTGATTAAGCCTTAAGTTTTAACTTGGAAGTCATCCCGCAGAAGAAACTTCTCTGTCCACTCCACATCTGTTTCATCCTAATTACTGATTTCCTTGTTCATTGTCTCTGCAGTAGAATGTGAGTACCATTACACCGAGGACTAAGCCATTGGGCTGTTTTATTAAAATACCTTAGATTGTGTGACTTGTAAAGAATAGAAATGTGTTGGGCTGGAGAGATGGCTCAGAGGTTAAGAGCACTGGCTACTCTTCCAGAGGTCCTGAGT
The DNA here is from genome assembly GCF_004664715.2 of Peromyscus leucopus. NCBI lineage: Eukaryota > Metazoa > Chordata > Mammalia > Rodentia > Cricetidae > Peromyscus > Peromyscus leucopus. The sequence continues at coordinate 22,856,733 of NC_051068.1, forward strand.
TCAATTCTCAGCAACCACATGGTGGCTCACAACCATCTGTAATGAGATCTAGTACCCTCTTCTGGCATGCAGGCATACATGCACGTAGAACACTGTATACATAATAAATAAATCTTAAAAAAAAAAGTATAGAAATGTGTTGATCATGGTTGTGGAGACTGGAAGTTCTAAGATCAAGGTAGAGTGTGGTGAGTTGTAACTTTTAGCTCATTGACCAGAAGATTCTTCCTTTGTCCTTACATGAAGGAAGGGAAAAATTCCTTTGGACCTCTTTTTGTTTGTTTGTTTGATGTGGGATCTTATGTTGTCCAGGCTGGCCTCAGGCCTACTATGTAGCCATGTATAACCTTGAACTTCTGATCTTCCTGTTTCTACCTTCTGGAGTGCTGGGATGATAAGCATATGGTTCTAAGGATCAAACTCAGGGATTCCTGCATGCTAGACATTTTATCAGTGAGTGACAACTTCAGCCCTGGACCTCTTTTTAACTCCAACCATATTCACAAGGGCCCTTTCCTCATGATCTAACTACTGCCCAAGGACCCCATCTCTTAATACCATTATCTTATTGATTTTGATTTCAACATATGAATTTTGGAGAGATTCAAACATCCTTGCCATAACAAATATATTCTTTGTGTTGTGTGTCATTATATGCTCAACTATAATATAATGCACATTGTGGGATATTTTGCTTGCACTCTAACACTATAATAAAGTTTGGTTTGAATCAGAGGGCAGAGCTAGTTATTAGCTTACCAAAATTAGCCATAGAGGATTTGAAAGACAGAGGACATATAGAGAGACACAGAAAGTAGTAGGTTAGGGCCTAGAAAGATTCTCAGCCCTTTTGGATTTAGGAAGTGGGGAGAGAGAGAGAGAGAGAGAGAGAGAGAGAGAGAGAGAGAGAGAGAGAGAGAGAGAGGAGGTCACTGGTGGCTGATCTGCTGCTTCTCTGATCATTCAGGTTCTTACCCTGATGTCTGACTCCCAAGTTTTTATTGGTAAGGAATAATTAGATAAATGCTTCAAATGCACATCATGTATTAAGTGCTATTAAATAATTGCCTGAGTGTGTGAATGGTTATTGCCACCCTTTGGAGTTCCTGATAACTGTTTTGGTAACTGTATTGCCTCATGGGACACACTGAACAATATACAATAACTAGTCAGTGCATTTTCTTAGTGAAGTAAGAATGCATGAATAAATGAAATAATATGCCACTCAGTGCAATGAGTGTAACTCCATACTCATTGTCTCTAACAATTAATATTGCAGCCTTTGGGCTGGAGAGATGGCTTAACAGTTAAGAGCACTCATTGCTCTTCCAGAGGAAGAACACTCAGTTTCCAGCACAACCACCAGGCAGCTCACAACTTCCTGTGACTCCAGTTCCAGGGGATCCTGTGTCTCTGATCTTCACAAACACCCACATTTCCGGTACCCATATGCACATACAGACACATACACCTACACATAATTTTAAATAAAGAAAAATAAATCTAAAAAGATTACATCATCACAAAATATAAATAGTTACTATATTGGGAAATGAAACCATCAAACATAAATACTTAAAATCATTGTGTTACAGATTAAACTATGAAACCAGAATGCCCTAATTATGAGCTCTTTGAAAGTGCAGAAAGCTTTTGCCCTTTCTACGTTTGTATCCAGTTTGTGTGAGGCAGATGTACAAGGCATCTTCTTCTTCAGCTCAGCAATGAATAAAGAGAAAACTCAGCTATGATTACACCCCAACCTTTCTTCCTGAAGCCAGTTGCCCTTGAGCAGTCAGGAAATATGTTGACCTACATTTTCTTGCTTCTCACTTTGTGGTTGTCATACAGACAATATGGTCCTTCCACAGGCTGGACAAACTGCAAAGGGTAAAGCACTTACAATTAAATGACTGTTAAGGAAGGAAAGACTCCAAATGAAGAACCACGCAGGAACATAGGTTGAGATCCTGCCCCATGATGACTTGTACTTTACAGCATGTGTTGTGACGACTGTAACCAATGTTTCTTGGTTTTATTTAACAGGATAGCAGAATCTCATGTGTGAGAATTTATATTACATCTCTCTCAGGGGCACAGTTTTTTTTCCTCTTGAAACTGAATTCAGGTGTGCCCTGGGATATCTTTGACTTAAAAGGCTCGAGTGTGTTTAAAATTTTTATAGCTTCTGCTAGAATTTTGGGATTTTCTGAGATGTAAGTCTCTGATTCTGGCTCCTGTATCTGAGAGCTCCCTGTTAGGAGAAGAGCACCTAGTTCCAGACTGCCCTGCACTGACTCATCTGTCCTGAGGATTAATGATAACGTTTAAGAAATACAGGATTCTGTGGATGAAATACACTTTTTTGCTTCAAAATGTTAGTGACTGAGATGACACTTTATGGTTATAAAAATCAAATCAAACTTGTTTACCACAGCAATGCTTCCCTTGTGATGCTCCCGTACTATTTCACACAACCAGCATATGCATTACTTATTATAGTATCTTACAGATACAATTGGATCAACTCGATGCAGTTGAAATTTAATAACAGTTAATTTACCAAATCCTTCACCACTGTATTGGCAGAAAAGACTCCCAAAACTACTTGGTGTATTTAGCAATCGAAGTATAGTAACAGACCAAAATTTTCTAGATAATTTAATCCTCTCATAACATTCTTGAAGGAAATTTTATCCTTCCATGGCATTTCTAAAAACTTGACTTTAAGAGCAATCTATATAATAACGGCCTGAAGTGTAAGGGGGTGTCTTGCCCATGTGATTCAATTCATCGCTGTTGGTCTGTTGGTGTTTTTTGCATGAGACCATGCTTATTTCACTTGTACCACAAGCCTGTGCTTCTCTACATCCTGAAAATAGAGAGTTTTGTTGTTGTTGTTGTTGTTTATCAGAGTGTCATGCATATAAACAGGAAGGTTATTGGCACCATTCAGGAATTAAGCCCAGCTGGTGGCTATCTCAACTTCCATATCTAATTAATGTACACAAGTGGTAATTTACTAATGATGCTGGGCACTGTCCACCTTTGAATAGGCCTACTGTAAAATACTTAGAAACATTTTGTTCCTATTTTATATGTTTTATTCAGGATGGAGGAGGAATTTTTCTAGTCTAAAAGAACCCAGACACTTTTTAAAGTATGAAATATTTGGATAGTGTTTGTCTTCTATGTTGGTCAGAATCAATTTTTTAATGGACATTTTGGTCATTAGATAAGGAAAATTATATGTGGTGATATTGTGTTCCCCAAAATATCGTGTACCTTAATGAACTTATCTGGGGTCAGAGAACAGAAAAGCCACTAGTTAGGCAGTGATAGCACACACCTTTAATCCTAGCATTCCAGAGATAGAAATCCCTCTGGATCTCTGTGAGTTCAAGGCCACATTGGAAAAAGCCAAGCATGGTGACACACGCCTTTAATCCTAGAAAGCCAGCCTTTAATCCCAGAGAGTGGTGGTAGAAAGCAGAAAGATATATAAGGCATGAGAACCAGAAACCAGAAGCATTTTGGCTGGTTAAGCTTCAGGCTTTCGAGCAGCAGTTCAGCTGAGAGCCATTGGGATGAGGACACAGAAGCTTCCAGTCTGAGGAAACAAGACCAGCTGAGAAGTTGACCAGGTGAGGTTAGCTGTGGCTTGTTCTGTCTCTCTGATCTATCAGCATGGACCCCAATAACTCACCTCGGGTTTGATTTTATTAATAAGAACTTTTAAGATTCCTGCTACAATTATATGTGCATAATTATTTAAAAACTTGAATATATACAAACAAGAAAATTAGTACCTAAGAAAGAAGTCAGATCTTTAATGAGAATAAGCTAAAATGAAAAGTCTCATTTCAGTCTTTCTGTCCACAGTTCATTTGTCTTAGGTGTTGGGTTAGCAAAGTCTGTTTTGGTTTGCTTTTAATGAAATGTTTGTACTGAACTGGTAAAATAGTTTAGATCATTAAATAGCATTATCATACTTAATAATATCATCAAATATTTATTGTGTTTCTTGCATAATTCTTGGCATATGGGAACCATTAAACAAATGATTCTTGAATTCATTAAATTATATTGAATAAAATTAATTTTTAATATAGAAAGATAGCATAGAGGTGTGTTCAGAGCAAAGTGCAAACCATGCATCTAAAATTAAAATCTACCACGTCCGTCTATTTGTTCTAGACTACATTCTGTTCCGAACAGTTGTACCAAAGTACATGTTGCCCATTTTTATTCTTTAGTATTAGAAAAAACAAACAAACTAAAAACTGTAGCCCAGGTAGACCTGGAACTCACTCTGAAGCCTAGGCTGACCTTAAATACATGGCACTCCCTCTACTTCGGCCTTGTCTGAGCCACTGTGCTTGGCTGTATCTAGCCTCTCTAGGTCGACTTAAGTTACACCCATGTAGAATGAAGCCAGCAGCTTGAGTTAGGGCTTCCTGGGTGCATGGCCACAGTGCCAGCCTCAGTACTTGGAGGAGTTGGACAAGCCTCAAGGGATTCTTTATATTTAATATACTTCTCTCTTCCATGGAATCTCCCTGAATGTCCTTCTGTAGAACTCAAGTCCTGGGTTGCTGCATAGTGTGATGGGGTAAGCATCAGGGAACAAATCAGTTGAAGACATTTTATCTGCTCTAGATTTCTCCTACTGAGACATCATGTGTACTAACTACATTTAGGCTCAAATGACTAAAACAATATTTTCCACAGGTATCTTGAAATCTATTTGACTATGGAAGACCTTTTACCCCCTTCAATTAAGTCCCATTGATATACCAAGGATATATTGCTCTCTTCAGCAGATTTTGGGCAACGTTATCTGAAGTGCTGTCAGTAATGTATACTGGTCATGAAATCAAGGTAAAGACAAAGAAAACAGGAATTTGTAATATTAGGAGAAGTTAAAGAGAGAGGCCAGGAGGAAGAATGAGGGAGTGGTGAGGGTGACGGTGACCACCTTCATAATGTAGCAAGTGGTAGCTTGCTACTTCATAACTCCTGACGAGTATCCCATGTAAATATTAGGGATTATTCATTGTCCGTGGTGGTTTAGAAATGAACTGCACTTGAGTCAAGGAGGCAGAGAGTATTAAGATAATTTAATTTGAAACATAAATGGAATCTATGTGAGATAAAATCGATGAAGGAAAAAAGCACAAAGCAGGACCGGAGGAACAGCCCTTGAAAGTCTGATTTCCTCTTTATTCTACCTCAAAAGCTCCCCACTTAAGATAAAGCACACTCGATTACTTTGTTGATAAGCTTTTCAATTTTCCTAAGTATTATGTCATAAAATTCTAAATTGCGTCATTTAAAATTTGAGCCTGTTTTCTCATGCCTTGAATGATTATGCAGCTAGTGGAATTTTGCCGTCTCTCATCTAAATTCTTTAAGTCCTTCTCTTTCCCAGGAAGAGGGATTTAAGTTGTGCTCTGAAGATCAACTTCTGGCGGCAACAGCTTCTTCATTTCTATCACATCGTCTCCAGAGTTTGCCACACGAGACAAGGAGAAACTCCACATAAGTGCTGATTTGCCGGGGAGAGAACAAAAGAGGATTTTTCTGTAATGTCTTGGAGAAGGAGCTGGGGTTTCTCTGAATACGGCTGTGATAAGCACAAAGGTACTTTGTGAGGACAGTTAATGACGGATAACTGCCTCCGTGGAGAAAGTCAGACAGCATGTGGGTTTTTCTATTCTCTTTCAAGTCGAGCCGCTAGTTAGAAAAAAGGGTCTTTATTAGCATTGGGTGCTTCTTCAAGGAAAGCAAAGGCAGCTTGGGAAGCAGGTGCCCATGCTCAGAAGGGATTCTGGATTGTGACTTTGCTCCCTGAGTGCTTTTGAACACACATGAAGAATGTATTCATCTACCTTCAGTTCAATAATTAATGTTGCTGTCCCTCCAGCTACTGTTAGAATAACAAATACAGGCGACTCCAGACTCTAAAGGGATTTCATTGAAGAAGCTTTATCTCCCGTGTATTTTGGCCTTGGTGAATGTATCATTATAAATTTCATAGTGGTACAAAGCAGAGAGACTTTTTTAATTTACGGGGAAATTTGTGACCTCCACAAAACAGGAAATAGTGGACAGTTGGGCAGAATATCCTACTGCATTTTCATTTATCATAAGAGAGCGAAGCAGGGCAGTGATGATTCTTACAGTACTGTGGAACAAGCTCCATTTGTAAGCCAGACTCTTAGCACACAGTGTGGGTGATCACTTTCCTTTGTAAACTCTCGTTATTCTATGCAGTGCCTGTTTACCTGAGAGGGACTTAAGCCCAGAATATCACCTGAATTTGAAGGAAACTGAAATTGGGGCAATTTCATGAGAGAAGAATACAGACAGACAGACAGACATAGACACAGATACACACACACACAAACACACAGATACCAAGACGTACATACAGATGTGCACAGACACACATGAAGACACACATTTGCACGTGCACGCTCACATGCATAAGCATACATATACATACAGTACCATTTCCTTAAGGTTTTAGTGACCATCCTGTTGTGGCTGTCATCACAGAGGGGAGTGTTGTTTTTCCATCTTGAATTCTGCTTCTGTTTAGGATCAATAGTGGGTGTTCGTTAATCAACTTCTTCAATGTGCATTCCATTGTGTATAAAGGATATTCTACTTTGTATGAAACAGATATTTCAACCACACGTGGAGTATACAAATTTCTACCAGCCATCTTTTTTTTTCTGCGCACTTATTAAATTCCGTTTTCATCATTGTTTACATTTGCTCTGTCATTATACTTATAACTTGAGCTTTAATCTATCCATTCTCTTCACCGTGGTACAAGATAGGAGACTTCAAATGGCCGTTTTCCCCCTCACTTTGATACAAGTGTCAACTTGCCTTAGGCCACATGATGGGTCTTGGAAAGAGCGGCAACTAGAATGCAAACAACCAAAAGTCATGTGTGATTGGACTGTTGGAATGTTGATTCTGAAGCCAAGAAACAGTTTCAAAATTCACCAGTTTTGATTCTGAAGTACATGGTAAACTTCTGCACCACATTCGTTGACTGGAATGAACACTAGCTCTTGAATTTACAGCTAACTTAATCATGATTTTTGTCCACTTAATTAATATTTAAGTTGTATTCTATTCACTTATTTTCTGCATATGTTGATAAATCTACTTTTTTTTCTCTAACAGTTTAAAAAATGTCTTCTGCATGGAGACAAATGAGCCAATTGTCTTCTCTCAATTCAAGTAAATTATATTTCAAATATCCATTAGATCTGTGTTGGGCCGTGTGGGAAGTCATATCCATTTATAAGTATGAAAACCAGCTCTGATGGATTGGGAGGTAGCATCCTTTTACATTTGGGGGTGTCTATTTGCCAATGAAGTGAAAAGTTACCCAAATACCAGCTAGTGCTACATTGATACCTAAAGTCTTGTTGAAGCTCATATCATACTTTTCCTATGTTTCAATTAAAAAAAAATCAAAACCAGTTTTAAGTCACAGGTCTGTATTTTTGATTCAAAACAAGTTAATAAACATGGAGTCAAGAAATCAGAGTGTAGCTGGGTGATGGTGGCACACACCTTTAATCTCAGCACTCAGGAGGCTTTGACAGGCAGATGTCTGTGAGTTCAAGACAAACCTGGTCTATAAAGTGAGTTCCAGGACAGCCAGGGGGTTTACACAGAGAAACCCCATCTTTAAAAAAAAATAACAACAAAAAACCACCAAAAAACCAAACCAAAATAAAACAAATCATAGTTCAATATTAATATGACACAATTACCATGACATCAGTGACTTTAAGATTTAAATAGGCCTCTTTTGCTGTTAACTAATCTTTGCTATAAAGAATGAGGTGGATTATTTTTCTTGTCTGTTTGTATGAGATTATGTATCCACCAAAGATATAGCATTTAATATTTAAATATAAGCTAGATGAATTGATTGGTATGATCACCAGAGTGGGATCACTTGCTCTGCATTATTATCTATATGAAGATATTCATACATGCTTTGACAAAGAGGGGCAGTTTAAAGATGTGGCCATATCAGTAATATTTTAGTGGCATGTGCTCTGTATTATTTTTTTTTAATCACACCCGGTTTTTAAAATCTTTCTGCCAATATCCTGATGACCCTCTTCTACTTATTTTTGCTTTTAACCTTTAAAAATATATTTTTCCCTCAAACTGTATTTATTGTGTCTCAGACCTCCTTATCACATCTTCACCAACATCAGGATCAAAACGGAGACTGACCATCTTGTGTTTAATTTGCTCATTTTCAGTTGGAATGAATACTACTGTTGCTTTCAAGTCCTTTATATCTTTCTCAGCTATTCTCTCTCATTTTCACATAAACTGGTGTTCAAGCTCTGAAATAGATCCTGTTATGTGGAAAGAGTCAATTAATTCACACTTTGATCTAATAAGATAGGTTCTATCCTTGGACAGGATTTATGGGCATGACTGTAAAGTCCCTCACTCCAGCCCAAGTGGAATCCTCCCATCCAGCAAATGGCTAGACATGTGGAAATCTTTGCTGATTTTCTATATATGGCTTTCCAGCCTAGCAGTCCCCAATTCCATGGTGTAAATTATCCCTTTTAAAAATCTAAACTGTGTTGGAGGTATTTCGGAAAATGCTTCTCCGTGTAGAAAGTGTTTAATTGAGGATGGAGCTGCATGACACATGTGTTTGCCTTGATTGTCATCAGGTGGCTAAAAAACAGGCAGTAAATGATTTTTTTTCATCTAAATGCCCATAAAAGCTATTGGCTATCTCTGCTACAATACCAGCTGGTTGGAATGAAGCCATTCTCGACAGAGTTATCAATCATATGTACTATAATCTCACCCGTTCATTTGATGCAGTAATCTCATTGATGTTTCCTTTTAAAAATTAGCCAAAACCCATCCACTTTTAGCCTCTTCTCTAAGGTATTTGGTATACAGCACCACAGTTTCCAATTTATACAGATTATATTCTGAAGGTTGACTTGTAAGTCATAAATTCCCCACCAACAAGGAAATCTTTGTTACTCTGCTTCCTCCTGCTTATTGTTATCACTTATTGCAGCACACTGCTTGGTGCAGAGCAGACATTAAGTAAAACTGTGGCGTTCATGACTAAACGCAATGCTTGTGTTGAAAAGCCAACTGCAATGTAAATACGTGTGTTCAACGTTCCCTTGTGGAGTGGTGCCATCTACAAAGTTAGACATGTGAATGCACTTCACGAGAATGAATTCTTTGTCTGTTTCCCCCACACGGAGAGGATAAAGTTTCTCTGGTTCTTGGAGGTGTCTTCTGCCGAATTCCTTCTCATGCTTCAGGCCTTGTCTTTGTCCCCGTCTGCTGGTCTGTGAGGTGGTTTCTTGTTCTTGCAGCTCTCCTCTGTAGTTTTACACATTTTATTAAAACTACTGTTCCTGAAATAAGAAAAACTCCATTTCTCAAATCTAGTCTTTCATAATGGTAACTAAAGAAGAACACACCAAATATTTTCAAAAAGAGAAGAAAAAAAATCACAAAAGCCTTGCAGGCTCTCTTATACAGTCCATAATACCATTTCTGGCTGTTCTTGATAAAAGATTAGAGCATTATATAAATTCTGAAGAATCTTTTCACTCAGATACAATGATGAAAAGATCTTTCTATTTGAAATGTAGGTGCTAAGGCTTTGGTCGGTACTGACCATGCTTGGGTCAGAGTCTAGAACTTCCTAAGTCTTCATAGACTGTATCACAGCTAACCAGCTTTTATAAAAAAAGCAATAATCATTAAAACCTGCTTAGAAACCCTGTTATGAGCAACAGTGGCAATTCTCTTTTCTTTCCACATTTGAGCTTTAGCTTGGGCTACGCTATGCAGATGGAGATTGGGCTTGGGGGAAGGTTGGAAGTAAGGCTTGTTGCCTTCAGTTGTCTCGTTCAGGATCAGTGTACAACTCAGAATGTGTTCTAGCATGTCCATGGAGGAATGTGCAGAGCCGACCCAGCAGCATCAAGCACATCTTAAGCCTGACTTGTTCTTTTCTCATTTGCTAAAGATGTCACCTGACCTAGCTGTAAACGAGAGACAGGAAGGTGAACCCCCCATCTTAGAAGAGGGACTGCTGGGTTACATGGCAAAGAGTAGAAATAATGGAAGGTGAGTTATTACCCCTGGGCGAAGAGCTGCAGACAATGGTTACCTCTCCAGCTCCCTTAGTTCTTGTATATCTCAGATCGTCCCCACAACTCTCAGACATGGTGTGATGATTTCTGTCTTTGAAGGGGATACCCTTCCTTGACTCTAGGTTGCCTTCCTGCCCCCTCTTCTTGATTCTCTGAATGTCAAAATTCCTTGGGAAAAAAAACTCCCATAGTTATGTTCACTTCTTTTCCTCTCAGCCTTTTGAAAAAATACATGTAAAACCAGTATTTTCTCTCCATTCCTCCATTGAAAATCCCCTCCACATGGACACCCCAGAGCTGATGTTAGCTACTTGTTTTTTTAATTCAGCCTCTGCAGTAGTGCATCTCGGCACCTGTTTGTGGGACACCAGGGCATCGATCTTCCCTCTCAGTCACTGGTTGCTGCTTCTCAGCTGGACCCTCTGACTCCTCAGTTTTCTCATCTCTTGATTTACTAGCTGACTGCATTGGATCTACTGTCATTAAATGAAGACTGAGGGTGAATGTTTTCTGAACATGCTTCCCAGGTTGAATCGCTCTCATGTGCTTTAGAACTGTAGACCCAACTATCCACGTCTGTTTTGAAGGCAAATAAAAGATTCAACGGACACTAGTAAGATAGAGCTACCAGTTTCCCCCTTAGTCTTTATATGTGTCCGTCACAGCTGACGATCTTGGTTAGACACCACTCACCATGTCTCGGAGCAGTTTCTGTCTCTGTCTGGATCGCTAACACCCTTGCCACAGTGTCTGTCCTCTCCTAGGTTACTACAACTTCTCTTCTCCTGGTTCTCAGCTTTTTTCCTTGTTTGGTTAGCAGCCACTCACCAGAGATCAATCAGAGAAAAATCATTTGAAAATATTTACATGTTTATTGGACCATGCCATCTCCTCCTTAAATCTTTCAGCAAATTGTAGGCATTTTTTTTCTGTAGCTCATGAATATTTTTTAGATGCTGCAATATAAGATGTAAATTGATCTAATTACTTTTTTAGTTGTCAGACTCTTATTTATTTGGAGAAGACTCCATGCTGTGGCTTGCTTCTGGACAAAGTGTAATTGGCTTAGATTAATTTAGGATACCATTATGACCAGGAATATTTATCTTGGTGACTTGAGGAGCTTAAGTAGGGCAGGTACTCAAGCAGCGGCTGTTCTGCTATTATTACTGGGGCTTGCTTGATTTTGTCTTTAGGTTGATATGCTAAAAGGAAATTTAATTTTAGAATTTTACAAACTCATAAAGGAAGTAATATATCAATAAAAGTCTATTTCAATGAACATGATACCATACATACTATTTGCTCTTTGAGAATTTTATGTTATACATTTATATTATGAATATTATATATATTGTCTACATGACATACAATATCACATGTTTCTTCTTTCATATATTTTTTTATTAAGAGATTTTTCTATTCATTTTACATACCAACCACAGATTCCCCTGTCCTTCTTCCCCCTGCCCCGGGCCTCCCCCCCAATCCACCCCCCATTCCCACCTCCTCCAAGGCAAGGTCTCCCATGGGGAGTCAGCAGAGCCTGGTACATTCAGTAATGGAGGACAAAGGATGGGGGATGAGAGCTTAGGGGAGCGGGAGGTTCGAGTTGGAACGGTAACAGAGTGGGAGAGCAAGGAAAGAGACACCATGATAAATATTATGTTTCTCAAGAGAGAGTTTCTCCATGCAACAGCCCTAGTTGTTCTGGAACTCACTTTGTAGACCAGACTGACCTTGAACTCACAGAAATCTGCCTGCCTCTGCCTCCCAAGTGTTGGGATTAAAGGCATGTGGCACTAAGGCTGGCTTCATACAATATATTTTGATCATAGTCATTCTCCTTCCAAAATTCCTCCAAGATCCGACTCCCTACTCATACAGTTGCATGTTCTCTCTTTGTCTTTCTCTCATTCCCCTCTCTCTTTCTTATTCTCTCCGTCTCTGTCTTTCTTCTCTCTTTCTCTCCTACCCTTCTTTAAACCCTGCAAACCCATGGAGTCCAGTTTATGTTGGCTGTCTACTCTTGGGTGTGAGGCCTGCCCTGGAGAAGCCACACTATTTTTTAAGTTTTATATTTTTTGAACTTGGATAAATATATGTATTTATAAATGCTAATAAAAATAACAATGTTGTTTATAACAGGTTCTAAATAAAGTCAGCTAATGACATATCATTCAGGATTATGATCTAACAGGTTCTGGAATGTTTGAATAAAAAAAAACAATGTATATAAGGAAAAAAGTCACAATAGAGAAGCTGATTATTGGCCAAAGATATTATTATTTTAGCGATAACTTGATTAGTTGTAGTTATTTTTTTTTAAAGAAATTAGGTAGCTTAATAAATGCCTGTTTAATTTTCCTTCATGAGAAGCAGACTGTTGGGTAAGAATTCAAATATATTAATAAATGATACAGCAACACCATGTTTTATGAGAAATTAATGATGACATGTAGGGATTTCTCAGTTTTCCTTCTTGTTGTGCTTCAGCAACATTAAGTGTCTCTGAAATAGTGTGATGTGGACAAGCCTTGCGCATGACCGGCATTCCAAGTACCCAGTGCAGACCAGTGGCTTCTCCTCCTCTAAGATGCAAAGGTAGACAGTGTGCCCTGAACCTCCATCAACACGTGTCCAAACGGCCCAAAAACGAGTTGTGATGGGTCTGCTTTTAATATCTCAGAACAACTGGTCTCTGAAATGTCATGATTGGAGATTTCATGGTGTCACTGAAGGTGAAAAAAACATGAAGGAATTTCTGGGGAAACCTGCCTGTGTGTGGAATGTGACAGGGCTGTGCGGTAGGTGAAGGCCTGGGGCTGGCGTGGTGCACCTTGTCAGGTCCTTCTACCTGGCTGTCGCTCTTGATCTTCTTCTGTCCCACTCAGAGACACAAGCTCCTGAATTCATATTGGATTAATATTCCAGGTATTTGTTATCACTTTAAACTTTGCTTGGAAGGGGATAAGATAGTAAGCATACCACTTTCTTTTAAAAGTACGTGTCTATGACTATTTTACTCAGCAAGTGAATCATCTAACATCATCTATACTTAAATGTCCACACTAAACTTTATTGTAAAAGACAGGGAGTAAAGTAATTGATGGGAAAAAATTAAAAGCATGGACACGGGGAACTGGGGAGGCAATTTAGTCAGGGAAGTACCTGCTACGTGGGCAGGGGGATGTAAGTTCTGGTCCCCAGCGCCCTAGTAAAATCTGGCCTGGTGGCAAGTATCTGCACCTGAAAAGCTGCGAGTGGATGGTGGGAATGGAGACAAGCAGATCCCTAGGACTTGCTGGCCTGTCAGTCCAGTGAACCGGTGAACTCCAGACTTAGTGAGAGGCCTTGTCTCAAAAAGCAAGGAGGAAACAGGAAGATATTTGCAACCTCTGGCTTCCACATGCACATGTCCTATACCTGCATACATGTACGACACACACACACACACACACACACACACACACACACACACACACACACGCATGCATGCATGTATGTGTATGTATAAAATGTAGACATAAGGGTTTAGAGAGAACATGGATGAAAAAGGTACATGGCTAGGTTAGTGAGATGGCTTAGAGAGCAAAGATACCATCCAGCCTTACGACCTGAGCTTGATCCCCGGGAGCCATGTGACAGAAGGAGAGAACAGGCTCCCACAAGTTGTTCCCAGTCCTTCACATGTGCACTGTGGCATGCATGTGCATGCCATCACACGATAAATAAATATAAACGTTTAAAAAGAAAAAAAAAGATATATGGACCAACTATCAACAAAGCTATGGGCCAACTATGAACACATAAACTGGGAGACAATATTCATGCTTATTAAACAGCAAGTAGTGTGATGACGTTTAACATTGTGGAGAGGAGTAAAGTCACTATGTGGAGAGGTTACTGTAGGCATCCAGAGGTGGGAGGATGTGTTCTCATAGGGGTTAAGCCATTTCTTAACAGCACATCAGGAAATGTGTTGTTTGACTAGATGCTAAAGCTTGGTCAGAGAGTGAGGTCGGGATGTGGCTTTGCAGAGCTGGGGTGCCACAGTGAAGCTAGCTGAGGAGGCTTTTCCTCACAGACATACAACAGGGAAGGACGTGAACTCGTTAGTGTTGTGTGCTTCAGAACTGATCTGGGCAGACATTGACTCGTTGTGTTGTGCTGTTTTCTCGGCCACTGTCCTCTTGAAGGTCCTAATATCAGAAGGAAGGAAACCAGAATTATTTCCTGTGATGAGGAGGTCTGGGATCATCTCTGAACTGTCAGTGACTTGGGGTGAACCTCTTTATTTCTCCTCTGTAAAAGAAATTGTTAGGTTGGATGACTTTTGAGGCCATTTCCAACTCAGAGCATTCCTCAGGTTGGTATAAAAGTGAGCTGGGTAAAGGGGGTTTTAGACCGGCAGACTTCCTGGCTGCTCTTTATTCACGCTGCCCAAGTCACCCTTTTCTCATCTCATTCCGGAAGGACAGTGGATGTCCTTGGGGACACTGTATTTGCTACTTCAGACCATCCAGACCCTTAAGTGTGGAAAGTTGATCTAAGAGATTTCCCTTTTGGCTACTCTGCAAGAAGAAGTTACTTTTATTCTGTTATATGAAAACCCTTTGAGAGTAAAATGGCTTTAATGTTTCATAGACTCAAACAATTTTGAAAAGCCTGGAGAACATTATTCTTATCATGGCTTAGCAGGTGTCCCTGGGTCAGAAGATTCTCTAAATATTTAATACAAATCTCATGAAGATTTGTCTGTCTTTTCCTTTTAAACCAGTTGAATACGTAATGTTTATTAAGAAATATGTTTGCATCTGAGTTTATAAAACTTGGTAATCTTAATTTGGCTCTTTTGTCAGCATCAGCTAACATTTATTAGGTGCTTGCTACTCCTGGAGCATTGTATTGTTCCTAAGGGACTCAGTATATTAGGCTTTTCCCCTCAAGACTCTGCAATCATTCTTACAGTGTTAAGAAATGGGAACTGAAGCTGTGGGGAACAATTAACACCCAATGACACAATAGGTCAGTGCAAGGTTTGCATTCTTTTATTGCCTTTGATACACTGCATTTATCTACATATATACAATCATCATATTACACATTCCTTTTCTTTCCTTTTTACTTAAGTGTGGCAGCCATAACCCATTTGCATATCAACCTCCTGCTGTGGTATGCACATCTCTATAAAACGTTATTCTACAATTTGGAATAGATCTAAAAGTATTGAAAAGTAAATATATCATTATTAACCTGTCATATCCCATGGCAGCCTCACAGAAATACAAACAGGAAGCAAAATGAGTGAACTGTGATTCTAAATTAGCCCCTAATTTGCTTACAGCCTGGAGAAAGGAGTACAGCCGCAGGCCAGGGGTGGTTTTCCTCATGCGTGTCTTTGTGTTGCCACAGAGTACAGTGCTGTGAAGAAATGGCCTATTATGGTGTTCAAAGATTCCAACAAAATCCAGACAGACAAATAGGATTCTGCTCTTGTCTCAGGGGAGGGTACCATGAGGAAATGGATTGGTATTCCGTTCAGTATATGCAGGAAATGTAACTATGTTGTTCCAAGACTCTTGTGTGATATTTGTACACTGTGTGAAGATGTATTGTTGTGATTGGTGCAATACAAAGCTGAATGGCCAATAGCTAGGCAGGAGGTATAGGCAGGGTTTCCAGAGAGAGAAAGGAAGAGGAGGAAGAATCTAGGTGCACAAGAGAAGTCAGAAGACATGGAGAGCAAATAGGATGTGCAAGATGGAAGAGAGGTATATCAAGTGATAGAACATAGATTAATATAAATAGGTTAATCTAAAATATAAGAGCTAGTTAGGAACAAACCTAAGCTATAGGCCAAGCTTTCATAGTTAATAAGAAGTCTCTCTGTGTTGTTATTTGAGTTGGTTGCCCCAAGAAAAATTATCTACATAAGACTATGTCCAAAGTGATACCAGATATCTTGTTTTAGTTGGTTACTATTGCTGTAATGAAACAACCATGACCAAAGCAACTTGGGGAGGAAAGGGTTTATTTGGGTAACAGGCTGTGGTTCAGCTAGTTCAACAATGGCTGTCTACCAGTGGAAAGCCCAGGAATCCAGTGGTTGTTCAGTCCACCAGGCTGGATTTCTCAGCTGGTCTTCAGTATATTATTGAATCCCGAAGAAGCAAGTTCTAATGCCAATGAAGGAATAGGCTTGCCAGTGAGAGTGAGAGCAAGCAGACAAAGAGAGCCAAGTTCTTTCTTCCATGTCCTTTATACACAGGCTTCCAGCAGAAGGTGTGCCCCAGATTAAAGGTGGATCTTCCCACCTCAAAAAGTCTGGATTAAAAGTGGGTCTTCCCACTTCAAATGGTTTAGTTAAGAAAAAAATTCCTCATGAGTGTACCCAGCCACTTGGATATTAGTTAATTCCAGACTGACAACAGAGAATAACCATCACACATTTCCAAGTGATTGCCGATTCCTAATATGGTACCAGTCTTCTACAAATCATTGATGAATATTCCAATAGGCAAATCCAATTGCCTCTTATTTTTTATCCTTACTGACATCACGTTCTTTAAGGCTCTCAGTAATCTTGATCATTTTTTCTTTTTAGAAATTTTCACCTCTTAAAAATCTTTTACACTTAACAGAAACAATAGAATATGAAACAAAGTAAATTTCAAAAGAAAGTCACCCAAAAGGTTACCACTCCGAAGAAAAGCCACTTTAACATAGTTCAGTCTTTTCTGTCAGAGCTATGACATTTAAAAACTGGTTCATATTATATATATTTCCTTAAAATAAATTTTAGCAGTATGTGTCATTGTGCAATAAATTGAGTATCCACAATAGTTAGTTATTTGCATGTGTGCACATGTGTGTATGTGTGTGTTCGTATGTGCAGGTACATGTGGATATGTCTGTAGAGGTCAGAGGATGACTTTGGGTATCACTTCCCTTGAGGTGCTCTTCACCTCTTTTGAGACAGGATCTCTCACTGGCTTGGAGCTTGCTGATTAGGCTGGACTTGGTGGCCATCACGCCCTAGGAATGTCTATGTCTCCTCTCCAGAGAAGAGACTACAAGCACATTCCACAGTTAGCTTTTTACATGTCTGAGAATTGAACTCTGCTCTTCATGTACTTTATGGACTGATTTGCCTTTCCAGATCAATACTTTCTTCAACATGCCAAATCTGACATGTGCAAAAATATAAATATTTCTAGCTGCATGGACTCCCTCTATTTTGTTTAGCAGCAGAAAAACTTAACAAGTAATCATCAAGCTATTCTTGTGTCTTCCAATTTAAAATTCAAATTCTTTATGGCAATCAAGTTCAAGTACATCATGCATCACTCACCAACTGAGATAAGTTCTATGAAATGCATTGTTAGGTGAGTTAGTAACTGTGCAGATGTGGAGTGTATTTATAAAAACTAAGATGGCAGAGAATTAACCTGGCAATCAGAGGGGGCCATGTTGCAGGATATTTGATCGCACTGTGAAACATGAGACTGGATTAATAAAAATCAACCTGAGATCAGGGGGCGGAGCCAACAATTAGTTGACAGGAATTAGCCACAGAGAGTATGGAGGACCTGGGGAGATGAAGGCCCTCAGCAGATTCAGGAGCTGCTAAGCGACTGAAAAACAACAGAGCCATTAACATGCAGGTGGTCTGCTGTTGACCCAAAGGTCATTAAAAAATGTCTGACAGTACTTCGATCTCAGGTATCACTCAAAATTTGTTCTCCAAATAGCTTTCCTCCTTCAGAACCCTTTCTCTCCCTTGTTCTTTCATTCACAGTCTAGTTCACTGGTTTATTTCTGTCTGCCAGGGGAAGGGAGAGGAAAGTTAAGGATGTATATGTCCTCTACAAGTTCTTTTTTTTTATTTTTTGCTGGTACTTGTCACAGGTGTCTTTGGAGGACTTGGTTTCTGTCATGAGAATGCAGACTGCAATCACCGCCCAAGGCCAGCAGGTAGAGGAGGACTCCAAGTACCTCCCAAGAGAACTCTTGCCTGTTTGTTGTCTTTGAACAACTGCTGTAGATACCTTTGACACGAATGGCCTGTTGGGGTTCTGGAGTATGTGACAAGACCTCAAAGCATGCAGCTGGGCTTCAGGAGCCTTTAGAAACACTGTGACCATTTCTTCTGCTTTTACCTTGGGGAATTACACAGTTTGAGATCTTCTTGCTCCCTGGAGCTAGAGGCCGTCAAGTTGGCTGCTTCCAACCAGCATTGGCATCTTGCTCTGTGTCCACAAAACCCATGTCTGTCACCCCATGTGCCTCTAGGTACCTCTTGGGATCGGTTTCGGGGCTCTCCAGATGCAAGGGCGTATGGATAGTATGGGAACAATGAGAGCATGCATCACTGCTCAGTTCCTGGCTTTCCTTCTGTCATTCTTCCTTTCCTCCACATTCTGCCTATCATCTTTGAAAAGATCCAATTCTGTACATTTTAGATACCAGACAGGTAGACACAGCTGTACACTCTGGTAACAGATCCTTAGAAGTCAGCCTTGACGACTGTCCACAGTGATGATGGCACAGCAGAAACAAAGCGGGGTGGAGGGGCTCTACCCTGTTTCAGTTTTTAGCAACAAATACATACTTGTGTGATCTTTTGGCACAATTTTAATTTACTTCAAGTTATGGCACTGTGCCCCGTAACACCATTATGTGCTTGCACATTGTAATTGCAATTATAATGAACACAAGCTCTTTCAGGGTTGTGGTTGAAATTTAAATTCTAGATGCTATATCTTCTTGGTTTTAAAGATTATCTCCTTGGTAGTCATTAACAAACCTCTGCCTTGTAGAGATGTCTGTTCTTGTTTCTTTTTTTCTTCTATGTAACTGATTATTGAGCATCCTTTGACTTCCTTCGTTGTGACTCTGCAGCCTCACTCAGACTCAGTGTTTCTACTCTCTCTTAATTTGCCAGTTTCTGTAGTCTCTCTCTAGTGTTGGGCACCTGTCTAAATTCTAGCCCCACACATAAAGCAGCTTGATAATTGCCCTTACTTCATAGTCACTCTGGCCACTTGTACTGAAGCTATCAGGATTCAAGTCATTATCCGTGTTACTGTATTGTAAGAGTAGCACTATGCTTGTGATATGATGGGGGTATATTTTAGTCTGGTTGTAGGACAAGACTTTCCTAGTAAGGACAGGGTTGGGATACCTGGAACACCTGGAATTGCTGTTCTGAGCCTGCAGACTTTTTAGATCATCAATTTCAACAGTTAACACACAGAGAACTAGCTGATTAAAAGGATAAAAATTATATTAGCAAATAAATAGGATGATGCTGGAGAGTGGGACAACCTTGGTGTTGAATTTGAAGCCTCTATAATAATGCCTAGTACATAAAAGTTGACTAGTAAACATTTTTGTTCAAATAACCAGAATGTACAAAACTTATGATTGAACATAGCTGAATACATACATTGACATTTATTTTTGGCAAATGAATGAATCAGATATACTTGATATAACACTGACCTATAAATTCTGACTGAGAAAATAATTGGACTTAGAAGAAATCATGGATGCACACACATGTAGACACACAATTACATGTGTACAGTAAAGCAAAAATTTAAAAAAGCAAAGAAGAATAACCACTCCAATCAAACAAAAAAAAACCCAAAATAATAATAACAACAAAAACATCCACAAAAAAGAAAACAAACAAATGACATAAGTCATAATTGGTCAGTTTTTAAAAAGTGATAGAACATTTTAATGTGGATTTTAGATGAGAAAATGGATTGTTTTTACTTTTATTAATTAAATTTATTCATTTACTTAATGTCCCAACCACAGTTTCCCTTCCTTCCTCTCCTCCCATTCCCTCCTTTTATCCCCTCACTACAATCTACTTCTTTTCTATTTCTGTTCAGAAAGGGGTAGGCCTCCCATGGGTGTCAACAAAACATGGCATAACAAGTTGCAGTAGGACTAAGCTCCTCCCCATATATTAAGGCTGGGCCAGGGAACTCAGATTGAGGAATAGGTTTTCCGAAGCCAGTCAAAGTGTTAGGGACAGCCCCTTGCAGCCAATGTTAAGAGTCCCACAAGTAGACCAATCTACACAACTGTTACGCATTTGTAGAGAGCCTAGTCCCATGCAGAATCCCTGGCTGTTGGTTCAGACTCTGAGCTCCTATCAGCCCAGGTTAGTTGTCTCTGTGGGTTCCTTGTGATGTCCTTGAACCCACTCGCTTATACAATCCTTCCTCCCTCTCTTCACCAGAATTTTCTGAGCTCGGCTCAGTGTTTGGCTGTGGGTCTCTGCATCTGTTTCCATCAGTTATTAGATGAAGCCTCTCTGATGACAATTGGGGTAGTCATCAATCTATGAGTAAAACAGAATATCGTTAGGCATCATTGCTTTGACATTTTTTTTCCTTCAATCATGTTTGGTTTTATCCTATGTCTCTGGGCCATCCAACCTCTGCATCCTGGAACACGTCCTATCTTGTCTGATCTTGAAAGCTAAGCAGGGTCAGGCCTGGTTAATACTTGGCTGGGAAAAAATGGGTCTTTCTAATAATTTTAGATAAATAAAAACAGGAAAGTTTAAAATAGATGGCATGTTACAAATAAAACAGACTAAAGAGCTGGCATGACTCTGTTCTATCTCTACAGTGCTTTCTTTTTGGAACTTTCTGATATGTAGAACTTTAATGAGATGGTTGCTGTTCACAGAGGCCTTGATGACAAATAGTGAGTAAACACTGGCCGCTTCATAAGATTCCGTGTTAACCCCGAGAATGACTGAAGTTCAGCCAGTGTGTGAAACAGAAAACTCTGATTCTTCTGTATAGAACATGCCAACAAGAAGGCAGAGCAGAGTCACAGACAAGGTCATATTAAGATACAGGTAGACAGGTGGTAGCTGGAAGGGGAAATTTTAAAGAGAGATGATGACATCATCTTAACTCTATGAGACTAGGGGTGAAGGCTAAGTGAGTTTATCTTGCCTCAAGAAAAACATGGTTAGAGAATGGATTGGGACTAACCAAATCATGGACTCAGTTGTGGGAACTGAGAAATCACAGACCAGAAAAATAATTTCCCACTCAAACCTATTTACCTGCTTGTAACCTGATTTCTGTTATATATTGAATCCTCCACTCACTCAGTGGTGAAACCCTAGCTTCTTTCATGTTTCCACTAGACCTCCAATTGGTCCAAGCAATTCAACTCTCAAATGCCACCAGATATTTCCCATCTTGATCTCTGTTGTCACCAACTCAACCCATACTTTCTTTTACCTCTTGCTTAGTCTCGCAGTCTCTTAATGAGTCTACTGATCTCAAATGCATTTTTCTCATACTACTATATTTTATATAATGCTGTCCCTCTACTTTTCATCAAATAAAAATTAACCTTAGCATTTCTCCTGCTAACAGTCTCTATGTCTTTCCTCTCTCAGCTTCAATAGCCAGAATCCTCCATCTACATTTAAATCTTGCCCCATCTTCAGGACCAACTTAAACTCATTTTTTTTCTGAGTCCACGAGACTTATTTTTCTTCTTTTAATCAGGCTTCATCTCTCTATAAGACTGAGATATGTGGCAGGAATTCAGAGAGCATAGGCTCAGTCTCAACTGCTTGATTTATGAATGGTTTGACTTCATGAGAACAAATCTTTAGTGTTCTGATCCCTATTCTTATGTGCATACAAGGACCTCATCCTTACCCTTGTCTTAGAGAGTACTAACTTGAAGACCTACAAATGCAACATCCTACTATTTGTGCTGAGTTTTATTCTTGTACTATCATAATCAGTAGATATTAAGCTTAATTGAGACCAAATTTCAAGCCTGAGTTAAGTTGGGGGAACAAAGGGCTCCTAGGGATTGTATTTAGCTTTCCCAAATATCAAATCATTCCTCATAAAAAGAAGCTGGAACAATGAAGTTATTGAAGAAAATTTGATGTATGTTCAGAGGACAACTCTTTTTAAAAATTTTCTTCCCTCATAAGTTACAGCCTGACCACATTTTCCCCTTCCTCTACTCCTCCTAGTTTCCACCAACCTACCTTCTCTCTCAGATGTACTCCTCCTCCATTTCCTGTCAGAAAATAGCAGGTCTCCCAAGGATATCAACTGAGCTCGGCTTAACAAGTTACAATAAGACTAGGCACAAACCCTCATATTAAGGCTGGATGAGGCAACCCAGTGGGAGGAAAAGGGTCCTCAAAGCAGGTGAAAGAATCAGAGGCAGCTCCTGCTCCCACTGTTAAGAATCCCACAAGAGCAGAGGACCTAGCTTAGACCCATACAGGGTCCATGTTTGTTGCTTCAATCTCTGTGAGCCCCTATGAGCCCTGCTCAGTTGATTTTGTGGGCCATGTTCTTGGTGGTGTCCTCAACCCCTCTGGCTCCTACAATCCTTCCTCTTCTTCTTCCAAGGGTTCCCTGAGATACATCCTATGCATCTGCCCCCATCAGTTGCTAGAGGAAGCCTCTCTGATGACAGTTGGGCTGGAACATGTGGGCTAGTCTAACTTGAGGCTCATGCCACAAGAAGGAGCCCATAATCCATGCTGCCTAGATGGCCAGGAACTGGAGGCTGGGTAGCCCAGAGACCTAGGATAGAATCAAACATAACTGACCAAAAACAAAGAAGCAAACAAAACAAAACCATAGTTAATGAAATGATGACTAATGATATTCTGCTATACTCATAGATCAGTGCCTTGTCCAGTGATCATCATCAGAAAACAATTCTAAAACCAGAATCCTGATTGTTTTTCCTTGTCTGAAACTGGATCGGGAGTGCTATAAAAATATTGCCTTCCAAGTTGATTACTTGGGAGAAAGTTATTCTCCTTCAGGTCAGTTTTGACATGTTTCTTAAAAATAGAATAAAGACATGCAAAAATAAGCCAAAGATGTTAAGGTCATTGGTATCTTTTGCCCTGCATTTATCTGTTTTTATTGCATTTTTCTGAAATTTCTGCAGTGTCTCTGTGTGCTTCACTTTTCAAGCTGTTTAAGAACCCATGGCCATTATCTAATTTACTACTTTTAATAACTTTTACCCAAACCATTAGGAGAAAGTTCAGCTACTGGAGACTCAGGGTCTTCTGCAGTTTCCTATGCTGGGGGTTTGAGAAAGCATCTCCTGAATATTTCTAAACACACATGGTATTGTCTTCCTGATGCTGTTCTATCAGGAAGGCAATTCTAAACAGTTTTTAATAGAATGATATGTAACTTTCTTAGCAGGGACATATACATACACATTAATTACTGTAGCTCACTAGTTAGAACTTTCTAGGGTGCACAAGGAAGATGTCCAAGGTGACCTAGCTCACAGACAGCAGCTCACGGATATGGATATATATATATATATAATCTCTCTATATATAATCTATATAATCTAATCTGCCTCGCATCTCATGCAGCAGAATACACTTCTCATTGAAAGTTTGGGGTAATCACTTTTCAGTGTTGCAACTGTAATCTTTATGTGCATATAATTATATATAATTGAGAACCTGATTCTTGAAATGTCATAATAGTGATTTAATCTTACTATAGAACCTATAAATATACCATGTAAAGTATTTATTAAATGACATTGGGAAGCACTCATTTACTTTCTCACCAAATCCTTGTTAAGTTGTTCTGTATGTTAGATATCACTGAAATTTGGAGGTTATAACAATCGATAAAATAAAGATTGCTGCTCATATGTGATGCATACTGCAGTAAGAAAGAAAATTAAATGACATGTGAAGAAAGGCAAATGGTTCAAGGGCTGTCAAGAGGCTCAGTAGATAAAGGTGCTTGCAGCTAAGCCTAATGTCCCGAGTTTGATCCCTGGGACCCCAGGGTGAAAGAACTGATTCTTTCACGTTAGCCTCCGACCTTCACGTGTGCTGTGGTACCTGCATATCTCCCCCGATAATAATAAATGTGAATGGCTTAAAATCAGGGGTGGTGGCTCACACCTGGTGCACTCCTAGCACACGGGAGGAAGACACAGAAGGACCAGACGTTGAAGGTCATTCTCGGCTACACGGCAATTTCAAGGCCAGTCTGGGATATATAAGATCCTGTCTGGGAAAATAAAAAAGATAAATGGTGATAAATATTACA
The DNA here is from genome assembly GCF_004664715.2 of Peromyscus leucopus. NCBI lineage: Eukaryota > Metazoa > Chordata > Mammalia > Rodentia > Cricetidae > Peromyscus > Peromyscus leucopus. Next base: position 22,881,055 of record NC_051068.1, read on the forward strand.
AAGAAAAATAGTGCAGAAAGGCATATGTGGAAGGGTTTCAGTTGCAGCGGTGGCCAGTTCTCACAGTCAACTGAGTAAGTGTAAAAGAGATGATCAGCAGCAGATGATACGGCTCAAAGGGAAAGGGAATTCCAATACCAGCCAGTGAAATAGCAGTGTCAAAGGCCCCAGGGGTGTGTGTGTCCGTGTATTCCCCAGGCAACGGTGGGAGACAGACATCATGGCAGCAATTTAATAAAGAGGTTTGCTAAGGTCATTCATTTTATTTGTTGCTTCTGCATGCCCCTCCCCCCTTGCTAGCTCTCTTGCTTGCTCTTGCTCTCCTTTCCACCCTCTTCCTCCTTTCTCTTCTCTAAAAGGGAGGCAGGTCCATCCACGAGGATACACAGAAAGTGTGACTAGTCACTTGAGAAGGAACGTCAATAGAACAGAAGAGGGGCAACATGATTGCTGAGAAACATCCTGGCTTCCTTGAGCACAAAGGTAGAATATATTGAGTGAGACTACCAAGCAGGGAGCCTGTGCCACCCAGCAATTCATCTGAAGCAGGGCTGAGTGGCATAGGTAGAGACTTACTGTTAACCAGGGTCATGATTTAGCAGAACAGGTATGTTGAAATGCAGGAGGGGGATCAAGGAGAATGAGAATGAATTATAATAATTAACCATGGAAATTTAAAACTGGGTCAAAAGGGAAGGCTGGTCCTTACATACATAACCTGTGTCTGGATAAATAAGGCACAGATTGTGCATGCAAGGACTACTGAATAAGTACTGCCAGCAGGAGAACCAGAGGGCTCAAGAGAGAGGATGTGCTGGATGGAAAGAGGAAGCTTGAGATTCAGATTTTTGGAAGGTTTGCAGTGATCAGGTTTAAGGTATGCCATGGAAGCAATTGCTAAGATTAGGTAGGGGACAAAATTCAGGGAGTGAGAATGTCAGGCATAGGAACACTCATTCATAGATATCCAAGCCACATGGATTTCAGGATTAATGTAGTTGCTATCTGTTTAGTGTATGCCCATGATCAGGGTGGATTTATCCCAGGGATGCAAGCTATGTTCAACAGAAACAGATCAATGAATGTGACATGCCCCATCACAGGATGGAGTTCAGAGAAGATAAGGTCGTTTTAATAGATAAGAAAATGCATGTGAGCCGGGTGGTGAAGGCGTCGCACGCCTTTAATCCCAGCACTCGGGAGGCAGAGGCAGGCGAATCTCTGTGAGTTCAAGGCCAGCCTGGTCTACAAAGAATGTTCAAGGAAAGGCTCAAAGCTGAGAAACCTTGTCTCGAAAAACCAAAAAAAAAAAAAAAAGAAAAGAAAAGAAAATGCATGTGGTAAAATGCATGTTGTACTCATGTTAAAGATACCAAGGAAGTTAAGTATAGGAAAATGCAAAAAAAAAAAAAAAAAAAAAAAAAAAAAAAAAAAGCTGATCACTTTCTTTGTCAGGCTTGGAATAAAACAAAGATGCTCCTTGCTGGAAAATCTAGCCAGAGCATTTAAGAAAGAAATATAGGGCCGGGCGGTGGTGGTACACGCCTTTAATCCCAGCACTCAGGAGGCAGAGCCAGGCGGATCTCTGTGAGTTCGAGGCCAGCCTGGGCTACCAAGTGAGTTCCAGGAAAGGCGCAAAGCTACAGAAAACCCTGTCTCGAAAAACAAAAAAAAAAAAAAAAAAAAAAAAAAAAAAAAAAAAAAGAAAAAAAAAAGAAAGAAATATAGGCATCTAGACTGGAAAGGAAGAGGTCAAATTATCACTGTTTACACATAATACCAAATATCCAGAATATGTAAGGAACTCCAAAACACAAACAAACAAAACCCTCTAAAAGGCTACAAATAGGCAACAGAATTAAATAGATATTTTCCAAAAGAATATGTGTAAGTTCTCAGCATTACAAAGAACCAGGTCAAAACCACAGGGAGATATCACTTCATCCCAGGAGCTATGGTTAGTAAGAATACAAGTGTTGGTGAGGGTGTAGAAAAAAGGAAGCCCTTGTACACTATGAGTAAGGATGAAAATTAGTATGGAAAATAGCATAGTACTACCGTACAATCCAGCCTCATCACTATTAATAGTATCCAAGAAATGGAATGAGTTTCTACATCAGATGTGAACTGATACATGAAATAGAGGCATATGCAGAATGGAATCTGAGTCAGAAATAAAAAGTTCTGTCATTTGTCACAATGTGGATGGATAGAAGTAGAGATCATTATATTAAGTGGAGTAAACCAGGCACAGAAAGAAAAGTTCCATGTGGTCTCATTCATGCCTGGATTCTAAAGAGGTTGAGAATGGAAGAGTGCTTAGCAGAGCCTGGGAGAATAAGGGGAGGGGAGAGAGAGGAGCTTGCCAACTAGTAGACAAGGAGTTCCTGTGTGATACTGAACAGCAGGGTAGATATAGATAACATTCCAAAGGTCTAGATTCTAGACTTTCCTCAACTTAGTACAGTTCTTCATGTTGTGGTGACCTCCAACCATAAGGTTATTTTCATTGCTACTTCATAACTGCAATTTTGCTACTGTTATGAATCTGAATGTAAATATCTGATATGTGGGATATCTGAAATATGACCCCTGTGAAAGGGTCGCTCAACCCCCAGTTTGAGAACCACTGTATTAAACGTTTTTAGTGCTTTTCATTTTAAATTCTTGGATATCATATGGGTTGGCTAGTTTTAAAAGTCAACTTAACACAGCCTAGAGTTGTCTGGGAGGAGAGTCTTTGCCTTCCTTTTAGCAATCCTTCATTTATTTTAGACCAACTATTGCTTTTCTTTCTCTTTCTCACACCCTTTTCCACTATCCTTTTCAAGCCTTATTTTTAAAAGAGAGGAAGAAATTGCTTGTTTATTTTTAATGATTTCTTTTATTTTTGAAATTATAATATAATCACATCATTTCTCCTTTCCTTTTCTTCTCTGCAAATCCTTCCACACACCCTTCCTTCTCCTTCCAAATCCATGGCCTCCTTTTTCTCATACATGTGTGCATGTATATGTATATATACACATGGGCTTCAGGGCTGACCACTTGGCATTGGATGGCCAATTGTGTGCTCTTGCCTGGGGAAGATGATTTTTTTTTTTTCATTTCAGCATTCCTTAGTTGCCTGTAGTTCTTTGTGTAGGGTTGAGGTCTCCTGGGTTCCCCTGTCCACTTGATGTCTAATGCCCATAGTCCCACAACTCAGTCTTTTGTAACTTCCTTAACTCCCTTCTAGGTTCCTGATTCTACTCAGGATTTTCAGGCTTAGCTTCTCTCTCATACAAGGGACTTCAAAGCTCAGACCCATGATATCAGCAACATAAGAATATATGTTTTGGGGCCACCTGGCTCTGATCGCTCACGACATATCATTTCCACTTAGACCAATGGTTTTGTTATGTACTTTGTTTTAGGTTCTCTTCATTTTATCACAAATCATCAATGCATTTAAATGTTACTTAATCAGGACTTAATTTTACTAAAGTAGAAGGAACTGTCAAAATATGTAACCTATGGTCTATTTCAAATTGCTACCCATTTTTTTGAACATCGGCATTTTTATGCCACATCTTATTAGAAAAAAATATACATTAAAATTTTAATAGCAGAATCCATTTTTCCCCAGAATGATTAGCAGACAGAAAAAAATGGAAGCAGGAGCCTGAGTATTAAGTATTTGCCAAAATGATTAGTTTGATCTTCAATAATAGAATAATTTTTAGTTTGACTCATTCATTGTTCCCGACTCTCAAAATAGTACTGTTAAGTGCTTGGTGATTTTTCTGTTCCAGCTGTGGTTAAGCCCCCACTGAGCAGGTGAGCCTAGCCAGGTCCAAGACATGCTGATTTGTTTGGCATCAGGATTTGCTAACATATAAGGCTTCTGAACGTGTACTTTCTGAAGCCAAGAAAAATGAAAGGTGGATGTCTTACAAGGTGGACCAGACAGTTATAATTTCACACTAAACCTCTGGTGAACAAACACTAATTATTAAGTGTTCTACTTCAGTGGTAATAGGGATTAGAAACAACTGATTTAATTAAGCAGCAAAAGTGTTTTTGCTGAGAAATTTGAATTTTTGTTAGAGGGCAACAGAAAGAAGAAAAACTTGAAGTGATCTTTCGTTGTTCCACAAAGGTGGAATCAAGTGGTGTGGGTTTGGGCTCAGCTTAAAAACAATATGGGGCTCCTCTGGGAGCTAGTGCAGGAAATGGTGATGGACCAGAAGGTATCTACAGTACCAGCTGCCAAGCCCTGTTCAGAGACAGCCAGGCCCAGGCTTAAGTTCTGCCTCTGCTACTTAGATCAACTTCCCAGCACAGCTATGAAAACAGACATGATAACTGTATTTATCTCATTACGATGTTTGAGTTCTGAGTGAATCCCGCATAACGTATGTTTAGTGGAGTGATTGATACATACTAGATGCTGAATAAACATGTTAATATTTTTGTTACTCTCTGCCTTGTTTACAGAAAGTATGCCTTGTTAGTGATAAACATAGATCTTCATCTTCCCATTTTATGTAGCTCTATTTATCTTAATTGAATGAGAGAAACAAGACACTATAAAATTTCCTGGAGTAACTAAAATGTGAATATTCATTGCTGGTGTTGTATTGCAGCCATTACATTGACACAGAATCTCAGTGGTTTAATTCTAGTAGCAATCTCTGCAGTTACAATTTCTCCACTCAAATTACCATGAGTCATAAAGAAAAATTTCACATTTGGTCAGCACCGTTTTTCATGCACACATAACTGAATGCTGGGCTTAAGTGATTGAGATAACCAACTCTATTCTAATCATATTCCTCAATTTAAGTAAGTGAAAAATTACTGTGTATACATTACACTGTTCTCCTGGTTTATCAAAGGCCTATTTCCAGTATAATGTGTGAACCTTGTGTACATTTCTCTTTGCCATTTGGTGACCAGCATTTAGCCTGGACACTTATATTCACCTCAGACTCCATGAAGCCTGAGAGAAACGTTTCAGAAGAATGTTCTGAAAAGGAAAGCATTAGAACAGCAATTTTGATGCTCCTGGGTGAATAAATAATAAAGATATACATATAAATGTATGACATCCTCATCTCTCTATGCATACACTGTCTGTTTTTGTAATAACAAGCCCAAAGTAACCGGCAGACTTTTGTGAACACTAGATAATTGACTGCACTTAGGGGATAGGTTAAATTACATTAATTGAGTTGATCACAAATAATAGTCTCAAGCACCACTGTGCCATATAACCAATTACCTTAGGTACACAATACTGTGATTACGAATCCAGTTCTACATCATGGTTACCCAGTTCTTGCCTGCTAAGTGAGACATCTCAAGTGGCTTAAGTCTAGCAGCTAACACTGCATAGTCGTTCCTGTAGATTGGAAAAGAGGAAGCATCATACTGGATCATGGAACTATTATGTAGCATTAGTGTTTATAGTCCTAAATGATGGATAGACCAGGCACTTTAGTGAGGATGTGTGATACATCAGTGGGGCATGAAACCTAATTCTGTAAGAACTACTGTTCAAGCACTCCTAAAACATGTATTTTGAAATACTTGCTTTTCACTAAGAATTTTCAAGGCTTTGAGACATCTCATGGACCTTGGACATTTTCACATACAAGCCCTGATAGATTCCTTTTCTTTTCAATGATTAAAAACAGCATTCTGTCCAGAGAGGCACATATTCTGAATGAGAGGAAGAAGGTTTTTTGTCTTCTGCCTGCTCTTCCCCTTGCATATTCCATCCCTCTGTCATGATGAAGGAGACTAGACCTTGACTTCCAGTAAGGGGCTTCCAATGAGCCCTCTTCCTAACAGCCAAGTGAATAAGGCAACTCAGCCCTTAGGAGATTATAAGGATTATAAAACAAAAAGCTGTGTGTCTAGTTACTTTTCTGCTGCTCTGATAAATACTCTGACCAAAGCAACTTCAGTCTATTTGGCTCACAGTTCTAAGTTACAACTGGTCATGATGGGAAAGTCACAGTGACAGGGTCTGGGGCAGCTGGATTGTTAAAATAGACTACCAAAATCACTCAAGGACTAACAAAAATGCCAAACTGTATGCTCCATGTAGCTCCTTGTGCACCAGATCAGTGAGGGCTAATCAGCTCATCAGCTAATGGTCTGAGGTTCTGCCCTTTAATATAACATTTCTAGTGATGCTCAAGGACATCTCTTCCCAAAACTCCTTGGACCTTATGGTTGCTTTCTACAGCAGTAACAGAAATAACTGTAGTTGGTGATATCACATGCTGATTGCCAACTAAACACTGAGAGCCACTCTGCATGCTTTATGTTCATCCCTAAAACAAAAGATGAAGCATCGTGCACTCAGGTTAGAAAGCTGAAGCAATACCCCTTGTAAGTACAAAATCTGGAATTCCTTCCAAGCCTGCTTAGTGTCAGGTGCTACGATTAGGATTGCTGCAGCTGTCTCTCTACCTAGAATTGAAGATTTTCTCCTTATTTCTGGAATTCTTGACTTTCTTGTTCTTCTCACTTATCCCACATGCTTAGTTATGGCTTCTGTTTTTAGGCAGGCTGCTGTGGGATAATGCTTTTGTACACTGGTTTAATAAAAACACTATTGGCCAGTACCCAGGCAGGAAGTATAGGTGAGATGGATAAGCAGACAAGGAGAATCCTGTGAAGAGAAAGGCTGAGTCAGGAGATGCCAGCCTGCTGTCCAGGGAGCAGCATGTAATGGCACACAGGTAAAGCCATGGAACACATGGTGACATATATATTAACAGAAATGGGCTGAGTTTAAGTGTAAGAGCTAGTCAGTGGTAGGCCTGAGCTAATGGCCAAGCAGTTTAAATTAATATAAGCCTCTGTGTGTTTACTTGAGTCTGAGCAGCTGAGGACCGGGTGGGACACAGGGAAACTTTTAGCTACAGCAGGCCCTTATGTACTACCTCAAGTGGGCCTTGAATTTATAGCATAGCCAAGGTTGGTCTGGAATTTGTGGTCCTTGTGTCTCTGACTCCCTAACGCTTCAATTACTAGTCTGCACCACCAGGACAGGAATGAAACTAGACTTCATGCATGCTAGCTAAGCAAGCACTCTGCCAACAGATCCACATCTACTCCTTGAACTTCAGCAGCAACATTCCTTTCTTTTCTGAGACTGACTTCTTTCTGTAACCTATAGCTTTTTATGTTTAGGTCTGACAAAGGTTCTCATGCAGATGATGTCACCCCTTGGTACTTCAAATTGACTTATGCCCTACAAACTTAGAATGTGGAAGAGAGATCCATGTGTTACTACTCTGGCTGTTGTCTCTGCTGTGTTGTTAGGACCTGACTGTTATTGATGCTGTAACTTGTTGAGGCTGAGTCCTTAGGCTCACGGTTCCTAATGCTGTGCCTATAGTAGTTCATGAAACCTAGCTCTGTTCCCTTGTTTTGCCCAATGCAATGTCGTGTCCTACTTTGAAGACATTGTGCATGTCAGTTTGAACAGATAAAGTGGATACCTTTGGTCACCTGTTCTTAGAAGGATTTCTTTTCTATTAAGTGTAAGTATTAGGCTTCCAGATTCTTTCACAGCCCCAACAACTTACCACACTACCCTAGCCTTGTTCTTTGCTTTGGTTTTGTCTTCCCTACTGCTCCCTGCTTGAAATTCTGACATTGGCACGATGTGTGTTATGAGCAGAGAGTACTGTGCAGTAGAGATTTCAGGATAGGTGTCATGAGCCGGAGGACCACTCAGAGATGGGGGGGGGGGGAATCTCACTGTTAAGCATGGATTTTGTAAGATCCATTATCACTGCTCATGGACTCAGCTGACTACTCTCTTGTTTCTAACATATCAGTTGCATGCACACACTTTTATGCACCAACAAATAGGTATTCTGATACCTCCTGTGTTCCTATCATCTCTATATGGGGACAAATTCTTGTGGTGGGGCTAAAGGAGTGGTATGAAGGCAGATGGGATGGTCTGGGCATCTTTCCCATAATGATGGGCCACAAATGAATTCATCTGAAGGCCTATCATGGGCTTTGAATAGTGAACTGACATGGGCCCTGGGTTTAGACTGTACCATTTCTGCTCACCTGATCTTTTAACAAGCATAGCCCTAACATATTTAATGGGTTGCTACATTTTTCTCCTTCCCTAGTACTCACTTCAGTTTGGTATCTCCTCCAATAAAACCACTAAACTGTCTCTATTAAGGTCACAAATGACTTTGGAAACTTTACTTCTGATTGAAATTTTCTGTTCTATTTGTTTATTTTTTTTAATCTTTTTGCAGTCTATAATGTGGTTATCACTGTTTTCTTCAAGGATTTGAAGGTCAAAATAGTAGCATGTATCTATGTCAAGAAAATATATTTTTATGGACTTAGTGAAATGCATGCAGCCAGGAAAGCACAAATGAGTTTGACACCAAATCTTCTTTCTTGGAGTCCATAGACTTCTCATCACTGATGGCTCAGACACGCATCCTGGGCCTGGCTCCAGGAAACCAGTATTTCTGCCATGAAATAAGGAAACTTATTTCTGCCATGATTTCCCTCCCTCCATTTTAATAATACAACATATACAAACTAGGGCCTTGTTCCTTTTACTTAGCAAGGTAATTGAAATGCATTCCTGTAGTTGTATGTATTACTAATTTATTCTTCTTTATTGTGGTATAGTAGTCCATTGTGTGGATATCCTATATTTTGCTTAGCTCCTTGATTGATACTGTGTTTTGTTCATTTTTGAGTTGTATTGAACACTTTGCAGATTTTTTTATCCTATGGCTCATTTCTAGTTCTATTTCACTTTTAAATGATTGAAAGTTTTTTATTGACAGTTTACAGCCTATCTTATTCTCTGCTTTGCACTTGAAAGATGGCGTCCTGTTGTTGGGTTGAGTGGTCTATAGACATGAATTAGATCGAGTAGTTTTATAGTGTTTTCCAATTCTTTTACACCCTCCATATATTCAAGCTATATTGGGTTGAGGAATGCACTCAGAGCCACGTTTTCCCATATTTCCTCAGGCCTTTAAAATATTCGCCAGGATCCCTGGAGGTCTTTTACATTCATTCTTGATACTGAAGCTGTGCGATTTATTATGTTAGTACTTCTTAGGCTTCTTCCTGTCTGCACGATCCCAGTGAAAACCTAAGATATTTATCCTTTGAGAATTTCAAAACAAATGTGTTTTGACACCCACCAGCCCTTGCTTCCAGCTCCTCCCACATCCCCCCAGTATATCTCCTTCCCGACTTTGTTAGTCTTTTTTTACCACAGAGGCCAATGGGTGCTGTTGAGAGGTTCATGGTATAGGGTCAACCAAGGGACCATGGGAAACATACCTGGGCCATATCTCTGAAGAAATCTAATGGCCTTTACCCTACAGACATCAGCTGCCAGTATCTCCTCAACTAGAGGAACTGTCACTTGCTTTCTTAGCTAACCTGGATGGAGTCTACTAACCTTTGATAAGTGAAGCCCTGGGTTTCCAATGTGGACTTGTGGCATCGGCACTGACAGAAAGACCACTAACTCTTAGCTGAGATGGAAGTTTACCACAGGCAAATCATTATGAGGTTGTTAATGGCTTTGGGTTGTTTTTTGGGGTCTAGAAGCATTTTCAAGTAATTTTGTCCACATTAATACTTAATTTATGAAGACTCAAACAATGCTGTTGTCTCATGCCAGCATTCCCTGAAGATGTCAACTCCCTCTTTTAGAAACAGTCTCCTCAGCTGCTACACAGTCAATGTCTTCCTATTTTTCTGGGCACTCTTCCTTCAGCTTTAAGTCACTTGGATTTTCAATGTCTTGGTATTTAGGATAAGTTTTCTGTTTTAAAGGCATTGCTTGTTTTGGCTTCTTGCATCATATCTTCCTCATAAAAGATCTCATTCATCCCCATGGCTTTAATTGCCACTATAATTTACTTCTGAATTCTTATGTCCATTGTAGACTTTTCCTTTGAACTCCAAATCCTTTTATTTATCAACCTATCCTTTATTTTTCCTCATCTACTTTATTGGCAGCTCAAACCCAGGTCCCAAACCGAGTATGATCTTTTTGTCTCACCTGGTCTTTTACAGGGATTGCCAGCTCGTGAATACTGCCACCACTCTCTGTTATTCTTGATGTCCATAGTAGGCTCACTTCTTTCCACAGATCTCCACTAATGATCATAACCCAGTATTTCCCATTTTTCCTTCTAAATACCTGTGTGATAGGACCTTTTTTCCCATGGTCATTGTATGAATCTGAACTATCAACTTATTTTTGAACCACTTAAGCACATCTTTATTTTTTTCTCTAGATTCCTTGGGCCATCTTTTACAGGGTTAAACATAGTTATTATGATCTTTGCCTGACGCCATTTCTGTATATTTATTTTGCTGTTAGGATAATGATAAAAAAGGTATTCAGTATGATAAATGTGGTCCTGCATGATCTACCTCTCTTGACTACTCTAGCTTCAGGTTCCACCTTTGGTCCCATGGTCCCTCAGTCCACAAAGATCTCCTTTCAGTTTTTCAACACTGGCCTTCCAGGACTCCCTGAGGCTACCCTCCAATCTTTTTTCACATACATGGTATCTAGTATTTTTATTATGAAATTATTTGCTTTATAATTTCCATGTTCATCTGTAAGTTCCACACTCAAGTGACCTGTATTGGTCATGTATAATGGAATACCAAGTATAAGTCAGATTCTCTAGAAGATATGCCTAATGAATTAAAGCAAAAGAATGCAATTTATACTTGTTGGCCTTGTTCTGTCTGCATTGCTTATGCTTTTGTTGCTGTCACCAACATATCTGATAACTTCAACTTAAGTGAGCAAAGGTTCATTTGGCTCACAGTTTTGGTCCACCATGGCAGGGAAGATCTGGAGGCATGTATTGCTCAACCATGGCATGAGGGCAGAGATGACTGCATCTTACAAGAAGCAGACCAGAACTAGCGACAAGCATGGCCATCAAAGGCCTGCTCCTAGTGACTTACTCTCACCTGTTCGGCCCTGCCTTCTAAGGTTCCACAGCCAGGTTATTGGATAGGGGGTCAACTTCTTCAAACACTAGCCTATGAGGGTGAATTCCTCATTTAAACCATAATAGCATCTCCATATTGTCATTTTTCTTTAAATTTTTTCATACAATATATTTTGATTGTTTTCCCCTCAGAAAACTCCTCCTAGATCCTCTCTACCTTCCTACCCAGCCAACTTCACATTCTTTCTCTCTCTCTCAAAACAAACAAACAAACAGAACAATAAAAAAATCAAAACAAACAAAAAACCCAGTGAGATTAAAAAAATGCCTCAAAGCACACAGAAACAAAACAAACCATGGTGTCTGTTTTGCATTGGCCAAGTACTGCTGTGCATGGAGCCTTCTCTGGAGAGTGGTTGACATACCCAGAGACACTCCAGTGGAGAAAACTGATTTTCCCTTTGTCAGTGGATAGTAATTGCAAATAGCTTCACGGTTAGGGTGGAAGCCCATGTCCATCTCTCCCTCTCAGTGCTGGGACCCCATCTAGCTTGCACAGTCTCTGTGAGTTCATATGTGCATCAATCCAGCAGTGTATGAAAGACACTGTTTCTTTGCACTCATCCACAACTGCTGGCTCTTACAATCTTTTTTTTTTTTTTTTTTTTTTTTTTTTTTGAGACAGGGTTTCTCTGTGTAGCTTTGTGCCTTTCCTGAATCTTGCTCTGTAGATCAGGCTGGCCTCGAACTCACAGCTTGGCTCTGCTCGGATTAAAGGCGTGCACCACCACTGCCTGGCTGGCTCTCTTATAGTCTTTCTAACTCCTCTTCCACATAGATCCCTGAGCCTTGAGGGAGGAGTCTGATGAAGATGTACCTTTGTATGGTTTTCTCACTTGTAAGATGGTACTGACAATTTTATACAGTGAATAGAATTAAAGTGCTTACAAGAATGATTGTCATTTATATATAGTATCCAGAAGTGTACTTAGTTTTTGTTGGGGAATATTATTTTAAGGTGTGTTACTTTTGTTTATGTTGCATTTAACTCTGTGAAGCTGTGATACTTTGCCTGTCTAAAACACCTGATGGTCTAATAAAGAACTGAATGGCCAATAAAAAGGCAGGAGAAAGGATAAGCAGGGCTGGCAGGTAGAGAGAATACGTAGAAGGAGAAATCTGGGAGGAGAAAGGGAAGAAAGAGCCAGAGAAGGAGGAAGAGGGCCCCAGGGGCCAGCCACCCAGCTACACAGCAAGCCATGAGGTAAGAAACAAAGAAAGGTACACAGGAATAGAAAAGGAAAAGCCCAGAAGCCAAAGGTAGATGGGATAATTTTAAGTTAAGAAAAGCTGGCAAGAAATAAGCTAAGCTAAGGCCAGGCATTCATAATTAAGAATCAGCCTCTGTGTGTGATTTATTTGGGAACTGGGTGGTGGGCCTCTCAAAAGAGCAAAAACAAACAAGTTTTTCAAATCATATCTCTCACTTAAGCCCCCAAATATTAGACCACTTGTTACTTGTATAAGAAATCTTAAGGGACAGGAATTTGTACGTTGGTTGCTCAATTAGAATATATGTTCTGTGAAGGAACTATGGCTTTCCTGAAGTGCCTCGCAATGAAAAGCCTGCAGTAAATATTTGTGAGTGGCTTTCTTTTAAAATATTGTGTATTTCAAGGTTTCCATTCAGACTCTATTCCTTAAGTCTCCTTAGTTTTATTCATTTATCTATCCCAACTCCCCAGAGCTGTTTTCCCAGAGTAGGCCCATGTCAGAGACCATGACTTTGAAATTAGCATCAATTAGGATAACCTGTAAATAGGTTAGCATGGACTAGGCGACTCCATTGCTATGGGCTACTTCATGTCTCTGGCTGCAGTGACTTGCTGGTACCCACTTATTAAAATGTTTAAACAACCAAGGACCACGGGACAGCTTGGCTATCAGAGCACATTCCAATAAAACAAAAAGGAAATTGAAAGAGCTGTCAGCATCAAATAAGGTAACCAGCTGCCGGGGACACCTTTCAATCAGGTGGAGTCAGGCGCCCACCATACAGGTACAATTGAATAGAGGCGAACACGAATAGGTCAGCTGCATGAACTAGTTTAACAGGCTGGTCAAGGTGCAGAAAGGAAATAAAGCAAGAGAAAAAATTTAATTTGCTCTACTTGTGTGTGTTTGAGAAGTCAGGTGTGATTTGGGTGGGGACGCTGGTCATTAAACTGATCCATATTTGAGGGAGAATTTCTGCTTCTCTAATTGGTTGATGTCACACAGCTCCGGGCCTCACCTCAGAGCCGCGCTGCAGCTCCTGCCTGCACTCAGCGGGAAAGGCCGGCAGCTGAGCTGAGAGCTGAATGGAAAGCCGCTTTGCTGGTGTGAGGGCTTCCCATCTGCAGCTCTCCACGGGGAGCAAGGCTGATTTAGAAGGGGATTTGCAGAGCCAACGAGAGAAGGGACGCTGACATTCTCGGAGCGGAGCTCTGTTGGCCTGCTTTAATCAGGACCAGAAGCTTACAAGAGACAACCACAGTTCTCCTCCTGTTTTCCCCGGGTCATATCTACCACAACATCTTTCTGAAATTAGGGAGAAATGTCAGGGTCCCGCTCCTGTTCCTTTACAATTCGATTCTGAAGAGTTACCTTTATTCTTCAGTTTCATCTTGAATTTTGCTTCCATGACTGACAAGAGGGCTTTTTTTTTTTTACCCATCCCCCCATATAGTCCTCCCCATGGCCGTTCAGTTTTCTCCTGCACTTCATTTACACATACTCCCAGAGCATGTGATAAGGCTGATGAAAAAGTAGGTAACTTGTAATCTCTAACTTCAAGTAAATCATGGAAGATTAATTTTATCTTCTATAAAAGATGGAATAGTGTGTGAAATGGGCAATTTGAATATTTTCAGGGTAGAGGAGTCTTGCCTTACTTGATTGCTTTAAACCAATTGGAGAGATTAAAAACAAGGGGGGGGGGGAAGGAACACTTGCTCGCGCCACCTCTCCCCCTACCAGGCATTCACTCCTTCATGAAGCTCGCATTGACAGCATAATGAACGCACAGCACAGCTGTCAGAGGGCATGTCTGAGCAGTTGTGAAATTGCAGGCTGCGGCAGAAATGACTCAAGCGTGCCATTACCTCTTGCTGCATTTAGAACAAATATGCCACCTGCCCTTTAGGTATTATCTGGTCTGTTTCAATAGGCTGCTGTGTGGCCCCCCACAAAAAATTCCAAACATTTTCTTCTCTGGTTTCTGCTCAGAGAACTGCAGCCTCAGCAGCTCACTCTCCCTTTCCTCGGTGCTTTTCCTCCCTGGCTCAGCCCCTTGCATGCATCATATAAACAGCCACAAGTCTCCCATGCTGTGTTAAAGGGAGTCTCCTCTTTGTGGTCACAATTACTTCACCTGGGGCTGCTGTATCTGCAAGCTATGCTAGTCTGGCTTGAAAACTTGGTGTATGCTATTACCTGGAAAGTAGTTTTCTTGGGTCTGATTCTGTCTCACAGCCCAACGCAGTCTTCTGTCAGACATAGGCTTATTAGAAACATTCTAGGATTGCATTTTCAATCTGAGATGGGGACATTAATTAAACTATGATGACAGCATGTTTGTAACTCTTAAGTTCTTATTAGAAGAAGCTCCAGGACACTGCTCATGTCTTCTGTGCTCTACATTCTACTATAGGGAACTTGGTGTCTCCTACATCTGATTCAGTCTCTAAGATATGGATTAGGTTCAGGGCAAGCACCAGGGAGCATGTGATACTCTTGTGGCTGGCTGCTGGTGATGGAGAATTCTGATTGTCCACTTCAGAAGAGTTAGAATCTTTTTGAGACAAACCCCTCAGCATTTCTGAAAGGGGGTTTCTAGATGGGTTCAATTAAAATAGGAAGAACCACCTAAACATGGGCAGTACCATTCCATGGACTAGAGTCCCAGACTGAATGGACAAGAGAGCCATCAGCCCAAGTACTGGCATTTGTCTCTCTGTGTAAGGATGGAATGTAATTAGCCCCCTCATACATCTCCCATCAAGCCTTCTAGCCATGCCACAATAAATTCTTCCTCTCTGAAGTTGCTCTGGTTTGGCATCTTGTCATAGCCACAGGGCAAGTAGCTAACACACTGTTTTTACTAGTCACAATCCTAAAGAAGCAAGGTAGGAGGCTGGACCTTAGACTTGTGAGTATTGATCATGAGATGATCGATCTAGTAGGCAGAGACACGGACTTTCATAGCCAGCCTAAGGTAATCCTGCTAGGAGGGAACTTGGGGTCAGTTTGTAAAGGCCAGGAGTGATTAACTGATTAGGATTGGAATAATTATGGGGAGTTTGGAGTGCTGAAGGTCCAGAGCCTAATTACAACTTACCTTAGGCTATCTTTAGCTCCCTAAACAGCCATTCCTTGCCTACCTGTGTCAGACCTAACATTCTGTGACTAAGAGATTACAAACTTTTTGGAATATATTAACAAAACTATATTTTCTACCAAATCAAAATGCCACAAGTCATCCGACAGCATCTGAAGCATCTAGCTGAGATTTCTCTGCTTTGCTGTAGCTACTTACTTAATGTTTCCATCCATATATTTAAAAAGTGTCTTGATTTGTGATTTTCTTCGTTCTGTTACTATAAAAATGTGATGAAATTGCTTCTACTATGGAACATGGAATTTGGAGTAATGCTTAACACAGGCCAGTCTACGGTGAGCCGCTCAGTAGGGTGGGTAAAGCAAGAAATTCACGGGAATCTGCTTAAGGAGAATTAAGGAATTTATTAGGATATAAATTGAGGAAATACATTCATGAAAACAGAACCCAGTAAACGGCTGAAGTCGTCCTCTGTTCTGTGAGGGAGTGAATCCACCTGGCTGTCCATTCACGCCAGAACAGAGGACGACTTCAGCTGTTTACTGGGTTCTGTATTCCTGAGTGCATTTCCTCAATTTATATCCTAATAAACTCCCTAATACTCTTTAAGCAGACTCCTAAAAATGTCTCGCTTTATCTGGCGCCCAACCACGTGGATCTGAGCCTCTTGTGCCCCTACTGGGGCTGCTCGTGTGACCAAACCCTAACGCCCACAGGCGGCTGGCTGCTGGTGAGGTTCTCCGCCCTGCAGAGCTCCGGAGCAGCTCAAACACCCCAGAAGCTGCCTGACCCCTGCTCAGGTGACTGCCTGCATACAACAGCCCTGCGGGGAGCCTGGAGGCCAGGTGGCTCACACAGCAGCGGTTCTTATAACCACTGACAGAAGTCCGTTCAAGCCTGGAAACAGGAACCCGGGGAGAAAGACTCTCATGACCCCTCCCCCTTTCCTTTTAAGAGGTCACATAAGATGGCAAGAAGCACCTCCTCCTATGGGCAGGCGTATAGCCCAATGTCATGAGCAGAGCAAATACCACTATAGATGGGTGTAGAAAGTTTATTTCTTTGATTTTTGTAGTATATACATATAGAATTACATTTATTTATTTTGCAAATATGGGTACTTGGGGGCACAGGTGCAAAGGCATGTATGTGGAGGTCAGAGGACAGATCTCAGGAGTCAGGGCTCTTCTCCCACTGTGTAGGTTCTTGTTCTGGCTGGTTTTGTGTGTCAACTTAACACAAGCTAGAGTCATCAGAGAGGAGGGAGCCTCAGTCGAGGAAATACCTCCAGGAGATCCAGCTGTAAGACATTTTCTCCATTAGTGATCAATGGGGAGGGCCCAGCCCATGGTGGGTGGTACTATTCCTGGGCTGCTGGTCCTGAGTTATATAAGAAGGTGGGCTGAGCAAGCCAGTAAGTAGTTCCCCTCGATGGCCTCTGCCTCAGCTGGTGCCTCAAGTATCCTGCCCTCTTGGAATTTCTGTGCTGACTTCCTTCAGTGATGAGCAGCAATGTGGAAGTGTAAGCCAAATAAACCCTTTCTTCCCCAACTTGCTTTTTGGTAATGGTGTTTTGTCACAGCTATAGAAACCCCAACTAAGACAGTCCTGGGAATAGAACTCAGGTCATCAGGCTTGGTAGCAAATGTGTTATTAACCCACTGAGCCATCAAGCTGAACAAACTCATCATATTTTCAACTTAAAATGAGTTTCTCAGGATATAATGCAGGGTAAGTTGAAAAACATCTGTGCTTTAAACCCATCCTTCCCCTTATCCAGATTGTTGTGGGGCTTTGCCAGTAATGATCTTAAATAAACCCCAAATTAAATAGTCTTCAATGTAAACACTTTCTCGGGAAACGGGAGGGGGAGAAAGAATAGAAAGAATAGAAAGAAGAGAGAGAGAGAGAGAGAGAGAGAGAGAGAGAAAGAGAGAGAGAGAGAGGAGGGGGGGGATGAGGGTGAATAGCCCTGAGGCCACCCAGAGAGAATCAAGCTCACCTCAGCAGGTGAACATATGTCTCCTTCAAGTTTCCTTTTCTCAGTCACCTTTCCTAATTCCAATCCGTCTCTCAAGCTTCCACAGTGTTATCCTGAAAGCATGGCTGATTGTATCATCTCTTTACTGACTAACCTTTAATGGCTCATGCCATAAAGCATGAATTCCAAGTTTTTTATCATGAAATTCAAGGCCACACAAATCTTCTTTCCAATTAACTTTGGAGACTTTCCCAACCATTTCCCTTAGACCCCAATCTATTTCCTTAACCTGATAGCATCCCAGATTCCCTCACAGTCTACTCCTGGTGTTCACTTTCTTCTCCTTATCTCAATTGCTCTAAAGTTGTTCCTGATAAACCCTTCCTTCCGTAAGGCTGGTCTCAAATACTGCATTCCCATGAAGTACCTCGTGTTGTCCTACTCAGAAATAATCCTCTTTAATATGTTGCCCCAAACTACTGTAATGCATTCTGTCCTATGATTGATTGAGACATGTCTCCTGATAGATTATGATAGGTGTCAGGGCTGTTTAGGAGTTCTGGTCACTTGCAGCACTGTCTTTTTGACTGGGCTGTAATAGAAAGAGTTGGGTCCGGTCAGGGACATAGGTCCTTCAAGGGCTGGAGTCACCCTTAGTCATCTTTGTGATCATCTCTCTCTCTTCTCCCCATGCCTCTTTAACATAGTGTCTTAAATTTAGCAGGTCCACTGAATATGTTTGTTGAAATGATTTGATGTCAACAGATTTTATTTACATAAAAATACTGTATGAGACGTGAACAGCTATGTGTGTACATGATGATATTTTGAGAACAGTTAAAAGATAGTCTGTTTCAGCAATTTTCAAAAATGAATTTCTTGTGTTTTCTATGTCGACTACACTCCAGGTAAACTGGTTTCAGTAGTGTCTGTACAGTCTTGGATGTTTGATGTCCATGCCTATCAAGTATTTGGGTGAAGTCTGAGTCATTGGGGTAGGAAACATCAGGAAGAACATTTGGCCACTGTGGTCTTTAACATGTTGGGGGGATAGGGAATTTTCACTTATCTTTCAGATTCTTCGACTCCATGATGCTTTGGAGTAGTACAAGAAACTGAGAATTCTATAACTTAATGTTCTGTGGCTCAAAATTTACAGGGTGAGTTCTGATAACAGTGTTAGATTTTGGACCCCAAGATTGTCCCCAAGCCACCTTTAAGATGATTTCTATGAGTGCCAATACATGGACATCTTTGTTGTGAATCACTAGAAGCATAGTCACTTGTAGAGATTGAAAACAGGTTGATGGTTACATATATCCTTCCTCCCTAATATAAAATATGATTTAAAGTCATCGGGTAGAATCTGCATTTCCCAAGCTAAGGGAGTGAATAGGGTGGTAGTCCTACTAGGGGGAGGGACCAGAATCTGAAGCATCTGTTCACACAATAGCTCTACCATTTAGAGATTCTATGAGAGCACGCTTCTGGGTGCCTTTGCTTCCCACTAAGGATCAAAATAATCTGTACTTCAGGGTGTTCAGGTAAGTTCCTATTAATAATGTGAACAAAATACTTGTCCATAGCCTGTTCTGTGCAAGGGGTCAGGGCTGTTTATCTTTGTCATCACCATCCATTACAGAGAAGAGTTCTGATTTCCAGGTCTGGCAGAGGAGACTCTGGCATCACCAAAGCCTGTTCAAAGGCTAGCAGCTGCCGTGCAGTGGACAGAAATGGGAACAAAGGGTAGTGGAGATTTTGATGAGATGAATCATGCAGAAGATCATTTGGCAGATTGAGTCCTTTAAAAGCTAATAAATAAATGGCTGTCTAAGGCAGTGGATTCTCAGTCTCTGGGCTGATTATAGAGCAAGTTGGTAGCCTGTTTACTTAGGAATTTGCCTATGAATACAGTTGATAAACTCCAAAAATGTTTTGTTCTAAAAAAGAGCAATGTTCAACTACTTATTGTTAGTACCATTTAATATTTCTAAGATATAGAGCTCAGAGTCCACAATCTTGTGGTTTTTAACCTAAATATTAAGTCTAATCTTGTGGGTTTTATCTAAGGAAATAAAATGGGTCACTTGTACCCGAATCCTGTTGGAGGCAACAGCAATCACTAAAGGAAGAGAGGCCGCTAAAGGAATGCCTGCAAAGTTCCCGATAACTGTGAAATGGAGCCATAGCTGGCTTTGGGGAGTTAAGAAAAGATATCACAAGGCATGGGATAAAGGTCGTTCATAAATTTTACCCCACTGAGACTAAGTTCTTTGTTTAATAATATTATTTTGTTTTGTTTTGTTTTCGAGACAGGGTTTCTCTGTGTAGCTTTGCGCCTTTCCTGGGACTCACTCGGTAGCCCAGGCTGGCCTCGAGCTCACAGATATCCACCTGGCTCTGCCTCCCGAGTGCTGGGATTAAAGGCGTGCGCCACCACAGCCCGTCCCATTTAATATTTTTAAGAATCTCATACAACGCATTTTTAAAATTCTCATCGTGTTCGTCTCTGCTCCCCCAGCTCCTCCCAGATTCATCCCCATCTCCCTACTCATCCAACTTTGTATTCTCTCTCCCCATCTCTGCCCTCCCTCCCCGTCTTTCTCTCAAGCCTGCCTAGTCTAGTTTTGTTGATTTCTTTATGGCTGAGAACTTCCCAGTCTCTTATGCGCTCCACACAGTTACCAGTTGTGGTTCCCCCTGTTAACTGCCATTTGCTGCAACAAGATGCTTCTCTGAAGAGGGCCGAGAGATGCACTGATCTGTTGGTACAACAGTAAGTCATCACTGCCACTACTGGAGTCATAAACATGGAGAAATCAACGGCTGCTGACATGGCAGCTTCATCCCTACTGGCTAGCTTTCACAGTGCGGGACGGTGCTATGAACGGTTCAGTCATCATCAATTTCACCCACCTACAACCCTTCAAGCTACAGCCGCTACTGTACTGGCACCCGGTTCAGTGCTGGCAGGAGTGTGATGGGAGTAACCATTCAGAATCTGATTGGGTTTAAGGACTGTTTCCAGAGCTCGAACCGGAACCCATGCCTGTGACTGCTAACAAGGCCAAGAGCAAGTGCCTCGTCAGGTCAGAGGCCTTAGGGGAGAGCCTGCTATTATTCTGCTAAATGGACATAGTATTAAGGCTAAGTTATTTTTAATGTAATGCTATACTACTTGGAATGTAATGCTATATTGTCCTTTGTAGATGTATTTTCAATATGAAATTCAAAGAACAAAATTTACTTATGGCAAAAAGCCACTTTTTAAGTGATGGTTTTGATGTAGCTCCCTTGAGGTATGTATCATTCTTAGACATAGTTATAGTTGTTATATATCACAATCTCTCTGTCTCAGATACTAAGAATAAACAGAACACTGTTAAATCTCTATTATATTTTGTTTTTAAAGGATGACTAGAGTAATAGCAAAATTAAAAGAGAATGGAAATACGTGCATATGTATCTTTTTGAGTGTATTATTATCTGGTTTATAGATTGTACCATGTATCATTTAGCAATCATAAGTTGGCAGGACTTGCAGGCATGTTCTTCACAAACTAAGGTGGGAGAATTACAAGTTCAAGACCCTTGTGGGCAGTAGAGTGAATTCAAGGCCAACCTGGACAACTTAAGGAGACCTTTTCTCAAAATAATAACACCAAGAATATAGCCCAGTAGTAGAGTGATTACCTAGCAAACATAATGGCCTAGGTTCAATCCACAGTATCAGACAAAACAAAACAGAACAAAGAAAAACAAAGCAAACTGAGCCACAGAGAAATCAGAATAAACCAGAAAGCAATCATAAGTTGATCACACATACTACTGAGTGGTTTTGCTGATATACTATGGTACATTTCTCTCAGTGAAAAATGATTCTCCGGGAAACCCAGTAGGTCAAAACTCTGTGTTGCTGGGGAGGATCTGGGTCTCTTTGGTCACCTAGCCTAGCCTTTTTAGTGAGCTCCAGGCCACTGAATGACCCTGGAAACAAATAAACAACCCCAAGGTGAATGGCATTCCCAAGGAAAGTTAGCAAGTCTATCCTCTGGCCTCCATATATGTGTGTGAGTGTGCATCATACAAGTGTAACTGCACATACATGTGTACACAAGTAAGTGAAACTGAATAGATTGGGCTCTCACAGCCCCTCTGTAGACTCAGCTGTTTCCTTTCATATTCCCATAGTAACCTTTTACCTTTGCTTAAGGTGCTTGCTCTATTGATTTCTGTTTGCTCATCTTTTCTATTTCCCAAGCTGGGCTGTGCGGACAGTTCTTTTGTAGTTCTGGGCCCCAACATGGCGCCCAGCTTCTTACTTGTTCACTCAAATATTTGCTGAATGGTGAATGAATTATTGAAATGGCATAGCTAAAATTTTGCAAAGCATAAAATAAGAGATCAATAATACAGTGTAATTGAATCGACCCTAGAGCCAGAATCAGTTATGAGGCTTGAGAAACTGTAGGACAAAAAAGAGGGCCCAGGAAAGCGTTAAATGGGTTTAGCATTTTTCACGGTACAGAATACTCTCAGAGGGAAGGGGGGAAGAATCATTAATAAATTAAATAACTGTCCTGATGATCCAAACAGTGGTGCAAACAAGATGAAAAAGAGAGTCATAAAATAATGCTCCAGACTGGTGTGTGATTACAAATTACAGAAAACCATATTTAAGGTGTAACTTTATCATATCAAGACCGATTGGCATGAGGTCCACAGGTAAAATATAATTGTGAACTCATAGATATTTGATATGCACATTTGTTTATATATGTGTGTATCTGTTTCTCTGTGTGTGTACCACTGTAATAATATACATGAGATAGTGATTGACAGTCACACTGATTTAGCCAAATTAAGTTTTAAGTTCTTTTCATTGATGGCCAGACCAAGAGTAGGCTTACGCCTCTGAAGAGTGTCTTCATACGCAAGTTTGGGATACAGAGTTTTTAAAGGTAAAACCCACAAAGATATGTCAGAGTTAGATAAGAGTTAGAGCAACCTTGAAACATTCATTCCTGGCAGGGCATAGTAGTTATTTCAGACATAACTTGTCAATTATTTTTGTTAATACATCTGGATCATGGTTAAGGCCATGGAAATCTCAAATGTGTTGCCAAAGCAGACATGATGTTGTGGGGAGTGGGGTAGAGGGTGTAGAACTGTCTAAGCAAACACGAAATGGAGTCAGAACAGGATGACGTTGCCTTAGTCATTTCACCACGTTTGTGTAGGCACCCAAGTAGGCCAGAGGAGGGTGTTGTATCCCAGATGGAGTGAGAAGTGATTGGAGCCACTGAACTTGAGTAAACTTGAGTTTTCTAGAAGGCTCTTTTTTTATTTTTATTTTTTAAATTATGTACACAGGCCAGAAGAGGGGGCCAGTTCTCATTGCAGATGGTTGTGAGCCAGCATGTGTTTGCTGGGAATTGAACTCAGGACCTCTGGAAGAACAGCCAATACTCTTAACCACTGAGCCATCTTTCTAGTCCCTCAGCAAAGGCTCTTAGCTGCTGAGACATCTTTCCCACCCCAAGACACACAGTTTTAAAAATGATATTCTTTTTATTTTAATGATTCATCTCTGAGGATAAGGTCATAGTCTGAGAGAAAGGTCTTGTAATGAAGATGCCAGGAGGCACTTACTTTGGTACCACCAACTAGTTTTATTTGTTTATTATTTTTCATTTTTTAATATATAGTTTTTATTATTAAAAAAGATTTTCTTTCCTTTTACATACCAGCTCTTATTTCCCCTCCCTCCTCCTCTTCTGCTCCCCCCACCTACCCTCATCCCACTCCCATCTGCTCCTCATAGAGGGTAAGGCCTCCCTTGGGTAGTCAACACAGGCTGTTATACCATGTTGGGGCCAGACCTAACCTGTCTCTCCTGCATCAAGGCTGAGCAAGGCACCATAGGGAACAGGGTATAAAAAGCCAGTTTATGCACCCGGGGTAAGTCCTGGTCCCATTGCCAGGGGACCCATAAACATATCAAGCCACACAACTTTCACCCCCATTCAGAGGGCCTAGTTCGGTCCCATGCAGACTCCCCACCTGTCAGTCCAGAGTCTATGAGCTCCCATTAGCTTGGGTCAGCTATTTCTGTGGTTTGTCCCATCATGATTTTGACTCCCCCTAGCCTTCCCCTGCACTCAGATTGGTGTCTACCCGAATTGTCATCAAAGAACCTTCATCCAGTGGCTGATGGAAGCAGATGCGGAGACCCACAGCCAAGCACTTGGCCAAGCTCCTGGAGTTCAGTTGAAGAGAGGGAGGAAGGATTAGAAGAGCAATGGGAGGGGGTCAGAATCACCAGCTAGTTTTGTGTAGAGTTGAGGGCACCGTTGGGATCCCAAAGGAAACCAGTGGTCTGGAGTTTTATTTCTATGAAAAAGGTTTGTTCTTCTGTTTGACTGCTTCACATTGCCAGGGCTTCCTGTATCACAACCCAAACCAAGGTAGTCTGCTCTCTATCTGCTGCTACTCCCCTTCCCTGCCATATCTGTTGAGATAAAAATCAAAGTTTAAAAAACATGCAGGACTCATAGCTCCTAGAAAATCAGGCTATGAAATCCTGGGAATCTGAAGCTTTCATCTGGCCTTTCAGGAAAATACCCCAATTTCTAATTTGAATTAGGCCAGAGCTACAGAGAATCATTTGAGTAGCTGCTGGTTAATGAGCTGTGGTTTACAGGTTGGGCCACCGCATGCCTCCCCTGGAGTACATGGCAGGCTAAGTAATCCACTCTCATTATAACCTCCGCTCAAGAAGCTGCCCATTTGGAGGCAGTGTAATGATGTGATGTTATGATGTTATATATCACAGAAATTAGAGCACAGGAGCAGAGCTGGTAGGTCATCTTGACTCTCCCCTGCCAGGGCAGGCTTGCTCCCCACAATGTTTCCTTGAATGCTTTTGTCCAGTCTGGTTTTAAATGGCCCAGGCAAATGGAGCTCAAACATCTTCCCTTGAGAGGCCATTTGGCAGTCTAATAGGCTCGCTGTTAGCAAACTCTTCCTAGATGTGCGGCCCAAGTGTTCCTGTGCTCAATTTCATCTCACCACGGCTGTTATTCCGCTTTTAGGCACCCCAAACAATCCCTCTCTCTCCTCCCTCTTGACCCTTGCCCAGTTCATAAATGTTTTCCCATCCCCTTTAGTCATTGCCACCCCCTTTCGAAGTTTTTTTTCTTCCTCCATCCACATTTTCTACTCTCCTCTGGGTTCTTCCTCCTCTGATAGAACTTTCCTGATTTGTTAGGGCCAGAGGAACATGCTGTATTTCATGCTAGTTGATGCCTCCTCAGGGCAGCATTGAGGCGTTCTTCCCTGGCTGTGACAGATGTGCTTGTGTACACAGCCTCAAATTGCATTGCTTCTCTATGCTGTCAAGCCACAGTAAGGAAGTTGAGGCCTGATGTACTATCGGGGCTCACAATCTGTTGAGCAAGCAAGCAGAGTTACTCACCTGGCCACTGTGATTGTGTCTTTGAATTTGGCCATTTTTCTTTGGAAAACTCTGCTTTGGGCTCACAGTTTGATTAAAGTTTGATTAAAGATTGAAGAGGAAAACAAATTGCCCAAATAACCGCATTAAAAATAATAACACCTTGTTCTCTGGAAGCAGAAACGCATTTCTTTACCCTGTAATTGCAGTGTGATGATGGTTAAAGTGAATGAGCTCTGGTTTCACCAGCTCTCTTAAATGAAAGGAGGGAGGCACATGGAATTGGGGACAGCAATCTTTAAAAAAATGACCCAGTTTTCAAGCTTGCAGAGATTGACAAATGAAAGAAAAGCAAAATGAGAAATTATTGAAATTGACCTGCCTCATGCTCCCTTCAGATAAATACATGCATATGTTTATAGGGAGGCTACAGCCTTAGATATTTTCTAAAATACTTTGCCAAATTTAAATTATAATCTATGGATTGTAAATACACCATCAATACAAATATTTATTGCATCATAATTTGACATTGGGTGAGTCTGTTAGTTATCTGTACTCCTTTCTCCAGTAATTGATATAATGGTTCAAAGCTATTTGTTATTTGTTACAATTTGTGACTTAGCTTCACCTAAGTTGACTCATTTGTTCACTGGGAATCAACTTACTTGGGAGTTTGTGTCCTAGCTTGCCTTTCTACGTAAACTGCAATAGTGACTCACTCTTTATATAAGGATCAGGGGAAAAATCATTTTCCCCTTTTCTGCTTTACTTTAGCATGCTTGTATGAGGCAGGTGAATATTGGGTTGGCTTCTCTGTTCTAGTGTTCTGCACTATAGTAAGACTTGCTGCAACTTAGGAAGTTTTACTGACTATGAAAATCAGTGCGCACTCACCAGCCTACATTTCTATCAGTTAAAATTTGATTGAAAATCAGATTATGCAGTGTTTAGACATTGATACTTTGGTATGATTCTGAGTTCTGCTGCTGCGTAGCATTTTAGCCAATCATATAACTGTGATGTCCACTGATGTTATGCCAGTCATTCCTGGAGGTGACAGGAGAAAGGTAAAATATAAAGAGAATAAGGTTGGTTGTTAGATCCAAAACCAATATGAAAAAAATCAGATAGTTATGATCCTAGTAAACCATTCTAGAAATCCAGGATTTTATGTTTTAAGTGTTATAAGAAAGGCCCAAAGTTTAAATGTAAGAGAGAAAAGGGAGAAATATTGGGACCTAGGTTTAAAAGCTATGATGATTAATAATTATTTTCTGTCAGGAATAGTGTTAAAAACTATATATGGGTTCTCTCTTAATATTCACTAAGTTACCCCCCTTTCAATACACACATGATGCTTGTAAAAGTTAACAAATGTGATTAAACACACACAGACATTAAATGGTGCCATTAAAATTTTATATTTCAATACAGGGCTTATACTGTTAAGTACTCTGAAAGAAGGACTCTAATAGGGAACTGAAGATGAATGCAATTAGCAATGTGAGCAGTGCATTTGTGACGTTACTTGGCAGCTGACCAAGGATACCAGCAATGCTTGACTTCTCTGCTCACAGCTACTCCTCTTTCAGGCTATCCCCAGGGAGAAATACACACAGGAAACAACGGCCCAGGGTGAGTAGGACACTATCCTCTCAGCAGTGCACAGACCCAGCACAAATGAGGCTCTTCCTCCAAGTCTCTCAAATCCTTACTTACCACAGTGGACACAAAGGTGGCCAGATTGCCTGACAACAGTCGTGACTGGAAAGGAGACGAGATAACTAGTCCATCTAAGGTTACAGGTCCTGACTCAGTCTAAAAGTTGACAAGTTTGGAGGACTCCAGAACAGCAGAGAGAGGGAAGCTGTGCCTACCTATGTGAATTATTTGTTACGTGCTATCTCAAAAGACATTTGTGACCCAATTATAGCTATGGAAGGTTCCATTCAGATTAATACAAAGGAGAGGATATAGCCATTTGTTTTTATTACATGCATGATAATGAGGTTGAGAAGGAATCCAGCATTTAATGATGGGAGAGATGTATTACCAAGATGACAATGGAGAAGCAGGGGGTTGGGTTTTGAATATATAAATGACCTTCACATATTACATGGATTTTCCCTAATAAGCTCGCTCTAAGTTGAAAATACGGTAAGCCAAAGATGCATTTATTACATCAAGCTTCCTGAATAGCATATCTTAACAACAGTGGGATGCAAAGTGTTGTGCATTTACTCTCAATGATGGCATGCATATCTAGAAATTGCAATTGGCCCCCATTATCTAAATTCCTAAGACAGTATCATATTACATATAGCTAGTCCAGAAAAAGATCAGAACTTAAAATCTAAAGTATGTTCTTTTTTTTTTTTTTTTAAATTTTTATGTTTTGCCTTTGCGCCATTTTAAAGTGGAGAAACTTCAGGTCAAACTCAGTAACATGATGTGCAGGAACTATTAGTATAAAGTTTAAAGGGCTGTTGGACATGGACTGAGTGGGATGCCATACACATGGCTGGATTTATATAGATGAGGAATGAGGGATGGAGGTATAGGATGTGTATGTCAATTTAATAGTGATGCCAAGAAAGAGCAGAGGGCTAGTCAACTGAATCTGCAAGAGAATCCATTGAGTCATTGTTAGCAAGATAATTCAAGAAGGGACTATATGGAAATAGGAATTGGGGGGTGGGGTGTATGAGAGGAAGGGACAATAATTTTAAGAAAATCCCAATTATTCAGAAACCACATTAGATAGGTCATGAGGGTGATTGACTCCTATGGGACTTTAAGAATGACTTTTGAGAGAGCAATTTCGGGACTGAGAAGGAATGTTGATTAAAAACAAACAAACAAACAAAAAACCAAAAAAACAAAGGATCACTTATGAAGTACATCTATCTCAAATTAGGCAGAGAAGTGGATACTTTACAGATTGTATTATTTGAATGGTAGGGGAATCAAAATGATGGAGAGATAATGAATTCAGTACCACATAGTAATGGTGAGTTCTTTCTCATTTGTTTGCTAATTGCTTGAGAAATTTATCATTGGTCACTTCCAACCAGAAAGTAAGGTTCAGTGGAAAGGGGCCCATGCTCAAAAGGAAATACTTCTAGAATGTGGCTTTCATGAGACCTTGTGTCTGGTTTCTGGATATATCAATGGTCAAAACAGTGCCTCCACACTACAAGTGATCAATTGATATATCTGAAATAAATGAATTAATGGATATATAATGGGTCTTAGTAAGTAATGGGTGTTCGGTCACATTCTTTTTCTAATTAAATGGTGATTATTTTGGTTATATCAGACCACTAAATTCAAAAAGGGTCAAGTAAATATAAAGATTGAGAGATAGTGGTGACACATACATGAAGAGTATTCTTTATGAATAATTAGTGTATTAAAGTAACTAATAATGATAAAATAAATATAATAATATTATTATTAATGCAGTGGCATTTGGAGTTTTGTTATATTCCTAGTGCAGTTCTGAGAAGTCCTTACATTTTAACTTATTTAATATTTGCAATGGCTGTGAAATCTGTCCCATTGCATTCTGATTTCAGAAGGAAAAGACTGAGGTACATCAAAGGTGCTAGTACAGAAAAAGTGGTTCAGATGAATCAGAACTGGGGATTAATTGTAATTCTTGTGATGACACAGTGTTGTGGTAGTTTCAATGTAATTGGCTCCTGTAAACTCATAGGGATTAACACTATTAGGAGGTGTGGCCTTGTTGAAGTATCTGTGGACTTGTTGGAAAATGTATGTCACTATGGGGGCTGGTTTTGAGGTTTCCCAAGCTCAAGCTACACCTAGTTCAGTTCACTACCTGTTGCCTGTGGATCAAGATGTAGGACTCTCAGCTCCTTCTCCAGGACCATGTCTGCCTGCACACCACCATGTCCTGACATGATAATATACTGAACTTCTGAACTGTAAGCCAGCCCCAATTAAATGTTTTCCTTTATAAGAGTTGCTGTGGTGGTCATGGTGTCTCTTCACAGCATTAGAAACCCCAACTAAGACAAGTGTCAATTGCTAGTATTATTTTGGGGACTCAGGGGGTTGCTAACCAATAACTTATAGGTAGCTCACTCCAGATCTGCTATTTTCTATAGCATAAAGAAAAATCATTGGCCAAGATGACATGTCTATAACCTTAGCACTTTGGAGACCGAGGCAAGGACATTACTTTGAGTTTGAGCCCAGCCTGAGCAACATAGAGAGTTTCAGGCCAGTTGGAACTAAAGAGTGAGACATTATCAAGAAAGAAAGAAAGAAAGAAAGAAAGAAGAGAGAAAGAAAGAAAGGAAGGAAGGAAGGAAGGAAGGAAGGAAGGAAGGAAGGAAGGAAGGAAGAGGGAAAGAAAGAAAGAGGGAAAAACATTTAGAGAACAATATGACCTTGGACAAAATAACCATCCTGTGTGGATATGTGCTTATTGGCAATGTAGACCAGTAAGTCTCCAAGAAAGAGGCATACAGAGGCAAGAGGTGGGGGAAGTTTGCTTTCTTTCAGGTACCTGCTATTGACTGCTTCTGTGTGTGAGATATGGATTTCTTCTAGATGACATTCCTGCATTATTATGACATTATATAATAGCCCTCTAAACAGAATGCTAATAAAACACCAATGCATCGCATGATCTTTGTTTCAGAGATTTTTATTGTATATCCTGCTAAGAGTGAACTTTGTTTGAACTGCAGTAAGGAAAGTATTTGGACATTTTCCTTTCTGGGTATATATATTTTTTCCTGTTGTTTCAGGTTTTTTTTTTTTTTGTTTTTTTATACAGCACATAAGAGTAAATTTTTCTCACTGCAACTTGGAGTACCACATAAACCTAAGGAGAAATAGTCTCATGGCTGGGGATGATGTGAAAACTCGGGTGCCTTCCATGGGTGATGAGCACACAGGCTTGGCTGACCTGAGAAATACTAAACACCCTCAGTTTTTAGAGGGTAAATATCTGTTTGTTATTTCTGTTAAAGTGAACATTTACAGTTGGTTTTTTCCTTATCTAACAAATTTGCAAACAAATAACAAACATATGTTCTAAATCAAGATGCTGATGGTTTTGTGCCTTAGTCTATATTAAGAAAGAAAATTTACTTAGTAAACACTAAAAGCCAGAAATAGTACTTTTTATATTTACTTTGCTTTTTCTTTCTAATGAGGTATAACTTAAGAAAATAGAAATGAGTATTAGAGAGTAAAAAGCTTGTACAATAAATCAAATTAATGTCACCTTTGTCAAAAGTACCTTATAAAATCTCATTATTCATTCTTTATTTTGATGCAGTGAATGCAAACAGTGTGGGTTGTGTACAGTGTCTTTGAACATTGTGTGACAACTTTGCACTTCCTGGTGACTTACATATACATATGTGTGTGTGTGTGTGTGTGTGTGTGTGTGTGTGTGTGCGCGCGCGCGCGCGCATGTGCATGGTCATTCTTTCCTTCAAATACTACAAAATGCAGTATTTTTCCCCATTAGATAATATGGATAAATTTAAATACCACCTGGGCTACAGTAAGGCATATTTTCCATGTTATTTCTTATTAAATGAATATGTGGTTCTCTTATCCATAAATCTTTCATATAAGTTTGCTTATGTATGTCAAATAACTTAAAGGTATATACAAATAGTATTTCTTGCTCTTTGCAATTTTTTAGGATGTCAGATTCTGTGAGAGTCCTGGTGTAATAATGTCCCTGACTTTTCCAGTATTTATCACAAATGTAAATGAACAGTCTGTGGTCTAACCTGTTTTCAAGGTTGATATGATGATCATGTTGCTATGGTAATGGTGGAGCATACAGGTTCATGAGATGGTATTAGGAAGACGGCAGCTTGAAACTTAATCAGCACGCCGTGACTTCTTCCCCATATTTCAATATCACTTTGGCAAATTGAATTCCAGGCAGTTGTCAGTCCAATGTATTCCCCGTGGTTTCTCCTTTGCAAAATTGCCTCTTTATTCTATGCACTGATGATCATGGGGTAATTGAAATGTGAAGCTGTTTGTCATGCTATTTATACAACCCTGTCTGGTAGCCAGCAATCTTTGTGTGGTGTGCACTGCAGGTAACAATTAGATCTAGAAACCTTTTCTTGGTTGAACAAGTGAATGATTGTTTTCCCAAAATACTCATGATTTTGCGGGTACTTTATGTGATACCTTGTTTGTGGGGGAAGTTCAGCCAAGGTTTAATCACAGTCGGTTTTGCTGGCGCAATGGGGTTTGCATTCTCTGCTCACAAGGCCTGTGAGACAGCCCGAGTGCGGAGTGTGGAAAGGGCTTCACTCCTCAGGGAAGGTGCCCCTGGCTCTCCAGCAATGTGCTCTCCAGCTGAGCCAGAAACTGGACTCTCTGGCTTCTGGTGGCCCCAAACATTTGCAACAATAGATGTGAAAACACAGTTCTGTGTGGAACAGAAAGCAGTGATTGGGGCATGGGGCAAGGCCTGGGTGAGGAATAATGCTTTCCCTGTAGGTTGCTTTGTATGTAGAGGATTTAAGCCCCTTTTCTGTCTCCAAGTGAACTGATCAATTATGAAGCCTCCCTGTATCCCTTTTTGGGTTGTTTTGAGGGTCACTACATGTTTTTTTTTCCTCCTGAAAGTCAACTGTAAGGGAACATAAACCGAGCTTTATTTGAAGCCCAGCAGGTAGAAATGTCCCCCTCCCTCCACCTCCCTGCAAACATTCACTGAAATGAAAGGGAGCACTGCCCACCCCACTCCTATTGAATGGAATGATTGCACTCAGTGTGTTTCTCCCACTGAACTAGCTGAACTAGTGGCATGAGATTCGGATGGAGGATCTCCTGTTTTTATAAGGTACAATTATGAAATCACTGGAGAAGCGCTGATCTTCAGAGCTCCAGGAGGGATGCAGTCTGCTCCTCCACCCTGGACCCTTCAGTACTTGTTTCTGCTGCATTCTGCCCCTTTCCTAGCAGCCACTGCAATGACCTGCTCTCCATTAAGTCCTCCCCATGGTGGGCTTTCTTTCCCTCTGCCTTCCACACTCTCTCCTGGGTCTTCCTGTTGTGATATTCAGACATTGCCATTGTCTAGGGGTACTTTATACAGTGCCTGGAGGTCAATCTGTGGCAAATCTTTTTGATGGCATCATGGGATACCAGCTACTTTATGGCTGCTGGAGAGACTGTAATGGAATAAATGGCGCAACAAGACTTGTGTCTCTACCACATTGCATAGTTGATGCAAATGTGAAAGAGACTTTGTATCATAGTGTGAGGTGTCAGGGTTCAGTTTCAACTGACAGAGAAAGGTGTAAAGCTAGCTGTGGCTTTCTGGGCAGCATGGGTGCAGTGTGATCTTGACCTGTCTATCACAGATGGCTGTATATGTTCACAGAAGAGCTAATGACACAGCTGAAATTAAATGGACGTTAGTGGACTGGCAATAGCTGATGATACCACGAGTAGCTCTTTAGCTTGACTAAGATTTATTATTTATTTCCTGCAGGGCTTCATTAGCATGTCCCTGCTCCATCCCTTTCAGGGATACTTTAGTTGAAATGCCCGTGAAGCATATTCCAAGGGCAGAGCTATAACTAGTGCAGAGAGTATGGGAATTTAGAGGCTACCCAAATTCAAAATAATGTTTTAAGAAGATTGCTACATTTACATGTTTACAGCAGATGCACTCCTTCAGCTTCCAGGAACAACTGATCTTAATACCTACTTAGCAAGAATGATTGGTTAAAACAGGAGGCTACCAGATGGCTCAGCATGGTTAATAACGCCCATCTGAGAGCTGCATTGTGAATTACAAAGTTGAGGGCAAAATTTAAGGCTCCAGGTGGCAAAATTAAAACAAAAGATGGTGTAATTTTTTATTTAAGAAGAAAAAGAATGAATGCCAAATTGCAAGGTGGAACTACTCTTTTGTTATATGTGGAGAGTTTCTAAGTTGAACAGAATTTGCTGTAACTTAATATACTGTTAATACGCTTGACTTGTTTAAAAAAAATATGGCCTGAGCTGGGCTGTGGTGGTGCACACTTTTAATCACAACACTCAGGAGGCAGAGGTAGCCAGATCTCTGTGAGTTCGAGTCCAGCCTGGTCTGCAGCCAAGGCTACAAGCAAAAACCCTGTCTCAAAAAACCAAACCAACCAATCAACCAACCAACCAACCAACCAACCAACCAGTGGCCTGGGTCATAGGCGAGCTTTTCTTTTTCCTTTTTGGTGGAGGATGAGCTGTTAGGACCTAAACTATAAACTGGAGCACTAGAAAGGCTGTAAGGTTATCTTGGGCATGGGAGGGGCTCCATTTTTGATGATCCCAGGTAATTTTAGATATCAGAAAAAGACAATGTTTAATGTAAATGTGAGGATTCCCCAGTTCAGGAATTTTCTAGGTTGCAGTCTGAGGAGAGTTCAGGATTTCCTTCTTTGTTAATCCTCAAGACACCTGGGAGCCTGCAAAGGCCACTTATTAGAATTCTTAGAGTTCACTCTGGCATTCTTCCTCTTTCAGAGCTGACTAGACACGGAGCCAGCTGATCAACTGACCCTCTTCTCCACCTGCACCCTTGACTTTCTGACTTGAACCAGGCCTATCTGCTGTGGATGATTGATTGATAAATAAAAGGCTGATTGGACCAGTAGCCAGGCAAGAAGTATAGGCAGGACAAAAGAGAGAGGAGAATGCTGGAAACAGGAAGGCTGAGTCAGGAGACGCTGCCAGCCACCACCATGAGAAGCAGATGTTAAGATACCAGTAAGCCATGAGCCACATGACAACTTATATATTAATAGAAATGGGTTAATTTAAGATATAAAAACAGTTAGCAAGAAGCCTGCCACGGCCATACAGTTTATAAGTAATATAAGCTTCTGAGTGATTATTTTATAAGTGGGCTGCGGGACTGAGGGGACTTGGCAGAAACTGGAGAGAAACTCTCCAGCTACACCTATCACCATATTTCTCAGAGTTGTTCTCAGGTTGCCTGTGGGGTTTTAGGAAAATGTTGCCAGGCTGCAGCAGCCTGTGGCTTTTAATTTATTTTTACATGGGCCCACATCACCTTTTTTTTCCTGAGTTCTTGCTCATGCAACCTCCAAGGAACTTGGCTTTCTAAAGTTTAGAAGGCCTTTTCGGGAGTCCCCAAACAGCTGTGCACAAATAAATCCAACACAATCTGTGTGCAGGATACAGGACTTTTGAGTTTCCATTGTAGTCACTACTAAGAACACTCACATCTTCAAGGGTTCTGGTCATGGGTGGTTCCAGAGCTCTAGTCACCAGAATGTCAGTGGTGAGAACACTCTGTTCTTTCCAGCTCTATGATGCATTTGATCATTAAGCCCAAATTGAGACATTAACTACAACTTTTGAGCAACTGTAAAGGTTTTTGTGACTGTTCCATTGGGCAGGGCTTCTTAGTCTCCATCCAGGTTCTCATGAAATTTAACTCTTGGTCATGGACCTCACATTACAGGTCTCAGGTCTTCAGTGTCCCATCTGTCTCCTGAAACAGATTGATGTCTCTTGGTGTAATGTGCCTTGTTCCTCAAACAATTGTACTTTGTTTTCAAAAATTCTCTTCTTTGCCAACTTAGTATTTTCTTTTTTTGTTTATGTTTTATGCAATTAAAAGCATTGCAGGACCAGTTTTCCTTTTTTTTTTTTTTTAAATTAAAGTTCTTTTTGGTTTTAAGTTTTGAATTCTATCTTCCTTATTAGAGACACAGACATTTTACAGCAACATTTAAGTCATAGCTTGATCTCTTGGCTCTGGGCTTTCTCATCTGTGAATGATGTCTGAAAGAATAGTGAGATCTCTGTCCCCACATGTAGGAAGAGCTGAGTATTCACTCCCTCTGATGTTTGATGCTTGGCTTTCCAATCCTCTGTACCTAGGATATGAGTGACATATGCATTACCTGGGTCTAAAGCTCTCATACTCCTTTGTGTCTCTTTGAACCCCAAGAAGGAAGAAATGACTGTTGCTGTGGCTGGTTTTAAGACAGGCTAAGCCCTTGTTATGTATGTACATGTGTTAATTTCCTAGGCTGTCAAGTACTGCTAACTTGATGGTATATTGCAACCGAGACATATTATCTTTATAGTCCTGGGAAACTACAAGTCTAAAATTAAAGCATTAGCAGGAAGGCACTCCCTCTTAGACTCTGCTCGGAACTCTTTGTTGTCTTTTTCCAGTTTCTGGTGATGGTCAGTAGCATTCCTCCTGTCTTGCTTTCTGAGACCACATAGCCTTCTTCCTGCTTTACCTGGGTCTTATCAAGGTTCTTGTCATTAGTGAATTCAGGCCTGTGTTACCAAATATGTATAATTTTAACTAATTACATTTGCTGTAAGCTATTTCCTTTCTCTCTTTCGTCCTTTATTGTTTTATTTTTTATTTTGAGACAGGGTTTCTCTGTGTAGCTCTGGCAGTCCTGGAACTCAATCCGTAGACCAAGCTGGCCTGGAACTCAGAGATCTGCCTGCCTCTGCCTCCCGAGTGCTGGGATTAAAGGTGTGCACCACCACTGCCCAGTGTAAGCTATTTTCAAACAATTTCATATTCTAAAGTCCCGAGGCTCAGAACTTCAGTATAGGTTATCGGGGCCATAACACAACGTAACAGTGAGTGAGTGAGAGGGCCAGGAGGGCTCAAGAAAGCATGACCCCCAGAAGAGGACTGGGGCACCAATGGCTGTGCTGTTCTTGGCAGGATTTGGCTAGCATTGTTGTTAGGCCAGGGGGACAGAGGTATTGTATAAGTTGTTAATGAAGTCACAGAAGCTTCTACCTTAAAGGCCCGGGTTGCACTGAGTGGAAATAAATAAGAGAACTTTAAAGGACTTCCTTCACAACCTATACAGTGTTTATTTCTGTCACGTCCTCAAGTGCACCCTCCTCTTCTGAGTGTCTAGCATCCCTGCAGAGTGAAAAGCAGAGGATAGCATCCACAGAGAATTAGGCAAAGGGCAGGGAGTGTTATGTAACACGTGGGGGTGGGGGTAGCTAGGGAATGAGGTGAGCAGAATTCAGCTCAGCTCTCTGCTTCTGGCAATGGGAGGGAGCCTTGGAGGGACTGAGAGCAGGGGTGAGCCAGGAAGCAAATTGCTTTTCTACTAACATTTTCTTCTCCACAAGCTCATCTCAGTGAAGATGTGTCTCTTGCATTTATAAATCATAAGGACTCTGAGCTTGCAGATCTATTCTGTGAATGCTGGGTTTGTCTTTTTCTCATGGTGAACTTTGGGACAGACCCCAAAGGTATTCTATAGTTAACATGAAGAAATAAGGGGTCTGGTTTTTGCTCCTCATTGATTTGTTAGAGACATCATTTTATGTAAAAGATTCCAGAATTAAAGTTGGAGTAATAGTACATGTTTATGCTACATTGTTATTTTTAGATAAATCTTTGAAGTGTTAAAAATGCACATAGAAAAAATGAAAGCATATATATATATATATATATATATATATATATATAGTGTGTGTGTGTGTGTGTGTGTGTGTGTGTATGTATGTATGTGTGCTTGAATATAACAATCTTTCATTCACCCTGGCTGCACATGTTCATTCTTATTTTGTCTCAATTGGTAATTCAGGAAGCTTCTTGTGAGTTTAAGTCTTGCCTTTACTCATGAAGTTGCCATACCCCAGTACTGGTCAGTGTGATTGGGGTGATGCTGTCCTTCAGGAATAAAATGATAACAATTTGACAATCCAGATCAAGAGCATAAAGAAGTGATCAGGTTTAGGAGCAGAAGCTGAGCTATGTGGAGGAACCACGGGCTTGGATCTGATCACCAGGCAGGCTGCATGTTTCTCAACACTTTGGATAAAAGATGCCAGTGTTGAAACTGGAATGGGAGAATCATCTGGGATATGAAGTTTATTTTCTTATCAGAAAGAAGGGAAGAATTGTCCTGAAAGGTTATCCTTGTTGATGGGAACATATATAGTCCAGGATACAGATAGTCCTTAAAATGTCACCCATGTGCCTCAGTCCTCCCAAGAACACTAACGCTGGAGGAGGGTCAGATCTGCTTCAGAAATCCTGAACCACACAATTATCCCTCTCAGCTCTATAATCCAGTTTTTTAAATTGTAAAACTTCCTGAGGGTTTTTGCTCTTGTAGTGTGAACTCCAATGCAAAGGTGTTCTGGAAGGTTATTGCAGCCTGGTCTGTGAGAAGCCATCAGGTGAGGGGGGAGAGAATACAAGTAGATGTTATAAAATATGCTGTGTGCTGCTAATGATCAACTTCTGCTTTCAGTGTTCCTGAATGTTCAAGGGAAGAAAGAACGCTCACAGGAAAGGAATTTATTGTAAAATAATAATTGCCCAGTCTATGACACAGCACAGTGGGGTTATAATGAGCATGTGAAAGTGCGCTATCTAACCAACCCTGAGAGTTACTGTAACAGTTTGATCCAGCTTTCACAGAAGAAATGCTGAACAGCCAGATCATTTTGCCCAAAGGATTGGGCTGCAATTGTTTGGAAAGTTTCTTGGGAGAAATGCAATTAGTGACAAGATTTAATAAAGCTAAAACAACCGAATGCAATCAGACGAGCCTCTGTTCTTTTCTGCGCTTTCTGTATAATGTAAGAAAATAGCAAGGAAACGATTACATTACTAAATGAATTAAACAAAGCTCCAAAACATAAATTAGAATTTAACTACACCATTAAAAGCTAATTTAATTTGCAAGCCATCATTACTAGATAATAAAGACCCATTGCAAAATGTACAATACCTCGTGATCATAGAAAAAAAAAACAAGCAATAAATCTCATTGAGCAGATGAGTTTCCGTTACATTAGCAGATGAAAGTGCTGAATGAGTGTTTAGCATGGAGTGGAAACTAGCTGGTAATATAACAATTGGTTTGCTTTATTTTTGTTGTTGTTGTTGCCATAAATGGTTTTATAGTTAGAGGAAGGCGCCAGAGGAAGCCAGTGGGGCATGTAAGGCTTCTCATTGCAGTACAACCTGCTTCTAAGCCAGGGCAAAGAAAGGCATGGAAATATTTTTTGTCAAAAGCCAGCTCTCCATTTAAGTGTAAACAATGTTTTGTTTTATGCAATTGTGAATCTGATGGCAAATCCAGCCTTTTCCCTGTTGTGTTTCTTATTCAATTGTGCTGGAAATAACAAGGCATGCGTTAAAAAAAAAAAAATCCAAGATGTGAATGAAAACTTTTAGTTCCGGGGTATCTTAAAGTTTAATAAGAAAATATTATTAACCATTTCAATATCTTATTAGAATAAGATGTGAATGAGTTTCAGAAAATTTACGGTATTAGGAATGAGCTTTAAATGTATGATTCCCAACAAAATAGCTAATAATAAGCGTTTTCCCTTTTCCTGACCAATCACTGTTGGATGAGCAAAGAGTGAGCGTGGGCTGCCAGCAGATGGCAGTATAATCCCGCTTTTTTTCTTCTGGCCCAGTGAACACAGGCGTCTGAAACTGCAGGCTTCCTCCCCACCTCCCCCCAGTATTAATGTAAGGCAGAGCTGAAAACTAATATATCTCCCTGGTTATGCCGTTCTTCTCATGACAGGCAGCAGCTCCACAAAGTGATGGGGCTTCAGCTTATCAGCACCGTCATTCTCCCATACAGATGTCTGCTAACAGCAGAGGAATTCTTACAAGAGTGCTTTTTTATTAAGTCGCTTGCTGATGTGACACAGTTGAACACGCTCATTTCTGTTTTACACTTTGTCATGAAATTTTAATGTCTGAAAGAGTTAACACTGTTTAAAGTGTCCTTTCATCTGTGCACTGTTCCCGAATTCCCACTGGAATTTGTGTGCACACGTGTTTGTGTTTGTGTACATGCAGACGCCAGAGGACAACCTTGGGTGGTGTTCCTCAGGCTGCCTTAGCCATTTTTGAGACAGGATCTCTCACTGGCCTGGAATTTACTAAGTACATTAGGCTAGTTGGCCAGCAAGCCCCCTGATCTTGTTTATGCCCCACCAGTGCTGGGTTTACAAGCGGCTACCACAGCATGGGTCTAGAAATCAAATTCAGGCAAGCCCTTTATTGGCTGAACCATCTCCTAAGCCTCCTGGTAGATCTGTTCTCTTAAGAGCCAGATAATAATACCTTCCACTTTACCTTGAGATTTTCTGTTTATACATTTGGTGTCTCAGTAGACTGCTAGCTCTGTAAAGGATGCATTGCATTTTATCAGGTTACCTGATAATAGATCCAGGCTACCTTTGCAGCTCCTCTTTTGTAGCTTTTAGATTTATTTATTTTTAGATGTGTGTGTGTGTGTGTGTGTGTGTGTGTGTGTGTGTGTGTGTACTGTGTAAATTTATGTGTACCAAAAGCATGCAGGTGCCTGTGGGGAACTGATGCCCCAGTATTGAAGGTATTTGTGAGCCACCTGGTGTGGGTGCTGGGAACCAAACCTCATTCGGTCCTCTGAAATAGCAGTGAGCACCTGTAACTGCTGAGCCACCTCTCAAGCCCCCACAGCCACTCTTAAGGTTTTGCTGAACTAACTTATCTCAAGGTTTGTGGAAGAATACTTTAGCATATGGCTCCATTTTACAGAGCAGCCAAGTGGTACATTTGAAAAGAATCTTGGAATTATTACCTTAGAAAATAAAGTCAAGAATTTTTAGCTTTAATTTTGCTGAGCATGTAAATCATAAACTTCACTGACTTGTAATTAATAGAGAATAATCTGCTGAGAGTTGCATTGCTCCCATTGGGGCCACTTTCTAACATAGCAACTTTCGTACAGTTCATTACCGAGAATGAAAAATTTCAAATCTAATGAAATAGCAGGAAAGACAGTATGTCAATGTGAAGGTGAAATGAACCTTTAAATGCAGAATTATCAATAAATGTATTATTGATTTCAGGAGAGTAGTCATAGATACAGTCATTTATTTGTGAAGCTACCTACTTTGTGTCAATGATTGATTACAGAAGTGAGCAAAGACTATATTTCTCTTTAGAATTTTGCATGGAAAGAGAGGAAATAAGTATCCAAATGACCTTCTGTGGACTAGGTTTCTGTACTTATATTACTTTTAACATCATGGCATTTTTACAGCATTATGTACTAAATGACACCTCAAAGTTTCCATTTATATTATTATATTATTTATATTATTATAATTATATATTATATATTATTTATATATTATAAATAATTTTATAATATATAAATAATTATATTATTATATATTATAATTTTATATAATTTTAATATTATATTATTATATAATATATATATAATATTAACATTATAATATTATATATTATTTATAAACTCTTTTTGATGTGAAAGCCTTCACTCAGCCGGGGACTTTGAGTTGAACAACATCTGTCCACATCTCAAGTTTACTTGTCTTTATTTCTGAATTTACTGATTCATATTGGTTCTAAGCTTCTCCTGTGCCAGCATCCACCTAGCGTAGTGGTCCTCAACCAGCGGGCACAGCCCTCTGGGAGTAGAATGATCCTTTCACAGGGTCGCCTAAGACAATGGGGAAACAGATATTTACATTACAATTCATAACAGTAGCAAAATTACAGTTACAAAGTTGCAGCAAAAATAATTTTATGCCTGGGGTGGGGGGTCACCACAACATGAAAAACTGTGTTAGAGGGCTACATCGTTAGGAAGGTTGAGAGGCACTGACCTAGCACCAATTCCGGGACTCTCATGTCTTCAGAGGAGATAGATTCTTCCTGGCAGTCAGTGCTTGGGACCGTGGTATGGATTATAAGGCCCTGGGTGCCTTTGTGATTGCTTGTCCCTGAGGCTGTGTGTTCATTCACCACACATGGGTTGCCAGTCATAGTCTTGGTTAATGTCTTCCTTTGGCTTTTAGTATAATTCCTGAAAGGAGAGAGGCCATTGAAGATGAAGTAGGTGCAGATGGAGCTCCTGAAACTGAAAGCACTGTACAAATCATTCCTAGTGACTTCTATTAATGCAAACCTGTGACTAGTTCACATTTTTCCAAAAACCAGTTTTCCGGAGAAGACAAAGAAAGTACTGGAAGGAGTTTTACGTTATGGGTGAAACAGATGCTCTAGAAATGAAGATACTCATCTATGTCTGTCAAATGAGAAATGGAAATTAAAAATGATTTATATATGAATGTAGGTGTCAGAGCATAAATCTTATTATAACCAATTAGGAGTTCAGGCTTTTGGAAAAAAGTAAATAAACTCTATCCCCCATTGCTGATGAGAGTGAAAACTGGTACAGTCATTATGGAAATCAATATGGTGGTTTCTCAGAAAATTGGGAATTGATCTATCTCAAGACCCAGCTATACCACTCTTGGGCATATACTCAAAGAACCTTCCACTCTACCATAAGGGCACTTGCTCAACTATGTTCATTATGGCTTCATTCATAATAGCCAGATCCTGGAAACAGCTCAAATGTCTCCCAAGTGAAGAATGGATAAAGAAAATGTGGTGATTTACACAATGGAGTATTACTCAGCTATTAAAAGTGACATCATGAAATTTGCAGGCAAATGGATCAAACTAGAAAAACATCATCCTGTTGAGGTAACCCAGACCCAGAAAGACAAACACCGTAGGCATTCACTTATAAGTGGACATTAGCTGTTGAGTAAATGATTATCAAGCTACAATCCACTGACTCGGAGAGGTTAGGTAAAGAGGAGGGCTGTAGGTGGGGACAGGTGGACCTCACTGGGCAGACTGTGAGCAGGTGTGGATGGGAGCAGCGGCACGGGTAGGGTGGGGATAACATGAGTGGGGAGAGGGATGGGGAGAGACTGGGAGAGATGGCTGGAACTGGGGAGTATTCAGGGGTGTGGGTGTGGAAACCTAGTTCAGAAGAAACTCCTTGGAATGCATGAAGGTGATCCTAGTGAGGACTCCTAGTAATAGGAGACAGAGTCTGAATGGGCCATCTCCTGTAGTTAAGCAAAGTTTCCAGTGCTGGGACTGGGTTGCATTTGGTTGAGGTGTTGGTCAAGGGTGTTCTATGGGAATCCCCAAGTAACCCAGGCTGATGATAAGACAGAAGGTTGCCATCTGAATATTGACGGGGGTGAGGGAGCACTGTTGAGAACATTCATATAGCCCACTGAATATAGAGAGGTGGAGCCTTCACCCCTACATCCTAGTTTCTTTGCTGTGGGAAGGTACTCTGCAGGCTGCTGCTGAAATAGAAACCTGGATACCAACCCAGCTGCAAAATCTTTGACTTGTCTGCAGTCTGTCCTGCCTGCAAGATGTGTTAGGGCAATGATAGTGTAGAACTTGGGAGAGTGGCCAACCAATGTCCGATATGACGTGAGACCCACTCCACAATAGGGAGCCCCTGGATGGCCAGGAACTACAGACTGGTTAACCCAGAGACCTAGGGTAGAACCAAACAGGAGTGGTCAAAAATAAAAGATACTCTGTTATACTTACAGACCATTGCCTTGTCCATTCGTCATCAGAGAGGCTTTCTCTGACAGCAGATGGGAGCAGATGCAGAAACCTACAGCCAGACATTATGGACAGGGAGAGAGGGAGAGAGGAGGAGAGGGGAAGAGGGGGAGAGGGGGAGAGGGGGAGAGGGAGAGAGAGGGGGGGGTCCTCCATTGGGTCCCTCCCCTTGCAGCTCAGAAAATCCCATGGTAGAGGGGGAGGAAAGATTGTAGAAGTCAGAGGGGATGGAGGACACCATGAGAACATGACCCATTGAATCAACTAAGCAGGGCTCATGTGAGCTCACAGAGACTGAAGCAGCAAGCACAGGGCCTGCGTGGGTCTGCACCAGGTCCTCTGTGTATATGTTATGGCTGTTGGCTTGGTGCTTTTGTGGGACTCCTAACAGCGGGTGCAGGTGTGTCTGGCTCAGTTGCCTGATCTTGAGACCTTTCCTCCCATTAGTGTCTAGTTTTGATGCAAGGGCTTTTGCCTTGTCTGTTGTGTTTTGTTGTATCTGGTTGTTGTCTCTTAGAGGCCTGCTATCTCCTGAAGGGAGATGGAGGTGGAGGTGGATCTAGGGAAAAGGGGAAATGGGATAAAGTGGGGGGGGGGGAGTGGAGGAGGGAAAATTGTGGTCAATATAGGTATATATTATATGAGAGAAGAATTTATTTTCAAAAAAAGATTTCAGGAACTGTGAATCTGATAGAGAATCACAGGTCATGTCACATGGCAGCATTTGAACAATATTTCCTGAGGCTTCAGCCTTTTATAGAAAACCAAACAGGTTATACCTCAATAAAACCTATGTGATGGAACTGTCTTCATGGATCCTTTTGTGTGATTGCCTATCAGAAGATGGCGGGTTGCTTGTGGGAGGTTGGGTACACTTGGTGGGACATATCCTAATTTTTTTGTTTTG
Organism: Peromyscus leucopus; assembly: GCF_004664715.2. Classification (NCBI taxonomy): domain Eukaryota; kingdom Metazoa; phylum Chordata; class Mammalia; order Rodentia; family Cricetidae; genus Peromyscus; species Peromyscus leucopus. Next base: position 22,924,241 of record NC_051068.1, read on the forward strand.
GTCTTCACGGTGGCAAAGATCATCATTAGCAGGGCATGCTTGTTAATCCACAGGTTCCTGCTTACTCTCTTCTCTAGCACTAGCTCACAATGGAGAGTCTGCATTGCCATCCATTTATTCCTAGCAGGCATTCTGCATCCAGGCAGTGGTATTCAGCAGAAGCCCTACTCTTTCTCCATCCTGGTGGTACACTGCTATTGCGCTCCACAGAGTTCAGCTGTAGTAGGGAAACACAGAAAGAAAGCTCGAAGATGCTGTCTTGTGTGGAACATAATACACGCTTACAACAAACTGAGCTTGATAAAATACCAGCAGTGGGGAGCACAGTTAGTTATTGCTTCAAGGGAAAATCAAGTAAAATAGCTACAAATTGTTTAAAGTACATTCCTCCCATCTCTCTTAGAGTTTCAGTCATTTTTTTCTTTGAAATAGAAAAGACCTTAGTTATTTCCTAAGTCAAGATTAGCCTTCCTTGGTGTGCAGTGGCTGCTCTGGCTTCATGTGAAGGAATGAACTTAACTCAAACCCTGAGAGCAATTACCTTTAGAACCACCATAGAATACAAGTAGAAAGCCCAGAATGTGCCTCCTGGTGCCTGCACCCTAGGGGGCCGAGGCTTGAGAATGGTCCCTTATAACACTCTCACATAGCTTTTGCTGTTGTGCCTCAGGCATCTAGGAGCCATGGTGCTGGGTACCTTCCTTTCATCTCATGAATTATATTAAAGAGTTGTGCAAGTTGAGTATCAAGAGAAGAAACTGTTGCAAGCACTGAGCCAAGAAGAGAAAGTACATGTCCTTGAACTTTGAACCACCACTTCTGATCCAACACTGCAGCATTATCCCATCACGGAAAGGCTTTTATATAGGAGCAACCACTTGGCAGAGAGGATGAATCCTATGGATCTTCCAAAAATACTCAGTGTCTCACAGATCTGGCAGGCTTCAAAGACTTCTAAGACCATAGGAAGCATGGTCCCTGTAAGGCTGAAGGTTTGGCATGTTGTACATTGCAAATTCCTGTGATTGGCTTGGGCAGGACACAGCCATAGCCTATCCTTGAAACAACATGTACTGAGTTCTACAACCTTCACTCAGTTTTCTTAAAAGAATTGGGGGTCAGTTAGAGCATTGCTATCAAAAGTAGAAAATAGAGGTAAACCTAATCAAATGCTTAAGCATGGCAATGTTTGAAGATTAATAAAATATTTGAACACAAAATCTATGTATCTACAAGCTGCTGTGATAATATCAGCAAACAAAGTATGCTGCAGATTTTACACATTCCCAATTAGCCCTCAAATAAATGTAAGAAGTAGAAAATTGTAGCTAGAGTTTTCCAGTCCTGCCTGGCCCACGGTCAGGACAAATCTCTCTCACCTGCCAGTCCCACAGCCGCTCAGACCCAACCAAGTAAACACACAGAGACTTATATTGTTTATAAACTGTATGGCCACAGAAGGCTTCTTGTTACCTAGTTCTTATATCTTAAATTAACATATTTCTATTAATCTATAAGTTGCCACATGGTTGGTGGCTTACTGGTATTTTACATGTTGCTTGTCATGGCTGCGGCTTGCAGTGTTTCTTTGCTTTAGCCTTCCACTCCCAGAATTCTCCTCTCCTTGTCCCTCCCATACTTCCTGCCTGGCTACTGGCCAATCAGTATTTTATTTATTAACCAATCAGAACAGCACATTTAACATACAGAACATCCCACAGCAGAAAAAAAAAAAAAAAAAAAAAAAAAAGAACAGACAGGAAAAGGACTTCCCTAAGTCTGATTTTGAGATCAGTTGCCATAAAACATATAGGACTGGAAACCCTAGAAATAGAGTGTGGACCAATTTCGAGAGGCTGGTACTGCTTCTTAACAAGATCACTGATGCAAAATACTGGTTTAAATTTTAAATGGAAACAGGAAAAAACATTTGGTAGAAGTGAATAAGAATGTCTTGATAATCTTTACCAAAACACTGAGGGTAATGACCTAAAATAACCTAGTTGGTCAAAGGCTGAGGTTAAGGCCAAGGTGCTCAAATAAAATCCAGTTTTGATGATTCTGAACAAATTGTCTCACATGAACAAACTGGGTATCTTGCCATTTGGGTACCTCTTTGGAGGTTTTATATCCCACAATTCCAGATTATTAATGCATGTTTGGCTAGCAAAGGCTAGAATTTAGCCACAGATTATTTGATTAATTCTATAAATAAGGGTTGAACATGTACTTAATACTGTTGAGATTATTAAAGTGGTTAGGGGTTGGTCCTTGATCTTAAAGAGCTCATAGGCTAGCAAAGGAAAGCTTGTACCTAACTATTCAAAATGGTGTTAGCTCAGTGTAGAGACAGTCTCTACACTGGGTAGTTTTGCTTAAAACTACAAAGTCATATGCTTATGGCTTGATCCTGGCAGGCCACTTCACTTTTCTCAGATAAAATTTCATAGTTTGGCATATCTTCTATAATAGTCTTATGCATGTAAAAATCTATCAGATATTAAAAGTGCTTCATCATATACTTTGATAAATTCTGGACTACAATTAGGATTCAGGTGAAGGTGGAGTTACATTGGTAGAGAAACCAAGGCAAGAGGGATATTTAATCAGAAGTCCTGAGTGGAAAGGAGCTGGGGAGATGGCCCAGTGGGCAAAACGGTTGTCATATATGCACGAGGACCTGAGTTTAGGTTCCTAGTACTCATGTAAAAGCAGAGGCAATGCATGCCTGTAGCCTTTCTGTGGGGGAATGGAGACAGGTGAGCCCAGAAGCTGGATGGCTACCCAGTCCAGCCAAAACCCCTATCTTGGGGTTCACTGAGAGACTGTCTCAAAAAATAATCTTGAGAATCATGAAAGACTCTTGATGTTGACTCTGCATGTGTGTGTGTGTGTGTGCACATCTGTATATCTATGTCTCATACACACACACACACACACACACACACACACACACACACACGTCTAGAGTAGAAACTTGAATTGTCAAAGCTGGAGATGAAATGAGGACATTCAGTTTAAAGGAGCAAAGATACACAAAGGAACAGATGTGAATTCTTTGTGTTTACTACTATTATAGTTAACAGCTTTCCACTTTTATTAACACACATTAATGGTATGAAATTATGAGGTTCATTTGGTGTTTTTACTCATGTATATAAGATACTCTAATTATCCTATATCTACACTTGTCCCCTGCCTCTCTTACCACCCAAGCCATGGAATCAGTTGAAAGACTGTTGAACCATTTAAAAGTGCAAAGTTCAGTTGTATTAAGGGCACTAACACTGTTATACAACTGCCACTACCACAAATCTCTAGCTATATTTTTAATGTTGTAAATTGATATTATGTTCTTAAACAACATCCACACAGTTCCCTTAACCTCCACTCTGGAAACCACCCTTCCACTTTTTATTTCTATGAAGTTGATTTCTAGATACCTCATATAAATGAAATCATACAATATTTTTCCTTTTGCGATCAGCTTCTCTCACTTAGCAGTGTCTTGAAGTTTTATCTATGCTTGAGCATACATCAGAGTTTCCTTCCCTTTAGGTTTTGAATAGTATTATTTTATATGTCTGTGATGCAGTTTGTGTATTTGTTCTCTGCCCACACTCCTGGTGTGCTTCTGACTTTTGGCTCCCTTGACTTATGTTGATATCAATATGGTTGTGCAATTATTTGCTTAGGTTCCTGTTTACAATCTCTGGGAAATAGAGCCAGAAGTATATTTACTGGGTCACATGATAATTACATTTTAAATTTAGAGGCATCTACAGTTTTTGTAATGGCTGTCCCATCTGTTATCAATGTTCCAAATACCCTTCATCCTTTCCAGTACTTCTTACTTCCCTTCTCACCCCCCCCCCACTCTCATCATCCTCATGCATATCTCACTGTGATTTGCATCTCCCTGGTGATTCACGATACTGAGTGTTTTTAATGTTATTATTGGATATTTTTACATCTTTGGAGAAATGTCTATTCAAGTCATTTAGCTTCTATTAGTTGGTTTATTTTGTTGTTGAATGTAGCAGCTCATTTATAATCTGGATATTACTATCTTATCAGATAGGATTTATAAATGTTTCCCCTCATTCCGTAGACTGCTTTTTCATTGTGTTTAGAGTTTTTTGATGAACAAATATTTTAGATTTTGATATGGTTCAATTTATCTGTTTTTTCTTTTGTTGTTTGTGTTTTTGGTACTATATCTAATAAGCATTGCTAAATCCTATATCATGATGCTTTTTGTCTGCATTTTACAGTTGTATCTCCTATATGTAGATCTCTGATAAACTTTGAATTAACACTTGGTATGACTTAGCATAAAGACAACTTGGTTGATTTCCAGTTTTCCCAAGACTGTGGAGACAACTATCCTTTTCTCTGACAAATGAGAAAGGTTTTGGAGACTGGAACGTGTACAGAGTAGTCTGTTCATTTTGGTCATTTCTGAAGCTGCATGCTGAGCTCTGAGTTCGGGCTTAATTTAGCTGAAAAAAGGTATTATTAGCAGAAAGGGGAAAGTGCAGCTGTGTCTTCCTTCGTTAACAACTACCATACCAGGCAGAGCAACTCAGAGTCTTTTTGACTAAGAGATACTTTCACATTTTATGATCAATAAAACACTGGCAATGAATGTTACACTTTGAATTATTTTCTCATAAAATGTGGTTGCTCATAATTTAGAACTTGAAAGACAAGAGTGGTATAAAAAATCAATACACCCCCCCCCCGAAAATTACTATTTATCTCATAATCTTGATGTTACTGCTACTAATACTGGCTGCTTCTAAGCCCCATTTTATAAACATGCATATATTTCATAAGTAAAAATAATGTTGAATTGTGAGGTTTTCTGCCTTGGTATTTCTTATGTTTCACTTGGGATGATATTGTGAATCCATTTCCTTGCCATTTTAATGAGGCTTTAAGGATGCTTGAGGGTAAGGCAAAGGCAGGTGGGAGACAATAGTACAGACTTGTATGACCTTTACTGACAGCCAATCACAGGACCACTTTCACTGCCTGAAGACTTGAATGATACCAGTTACCCAGGCAATGTGGTCCTGATGAAGAGCACTGAGGTGCCCTCTACACATCCCTTCTTCCCCCTTTAGAAAGGGTGCTGTGTATGTGAGGATTAGGTATTGTATTGGACCCTTGTTATAAGCCAGAAGTAGATGAGGTTAGCATGGCTTTCTTTGCCTTTCCACCATTCATTCCTGCATCCTATATCAGAGGGCTTATTGACTTGCTTTCTACACAAGGTCTTGCCCACAAGCCACAGCAGCATTGTGTCTTCTCAACTGCAGAGTTTATAGCACAGAAGACCATTGTTCTAGATGACCTGATTAGTGAGTTATGAACATAAACAGCATGATGACCAGGCAGTAACATCTCGACTGCAGCATCTATTCCTCTAGCTACATTTGTCATTGTTCTTTAAGTCCGATGTGGCTGCTGTTGCTTTTGGTACAGGGTTGCTAATGTGCAAGTCAGTGTGGCTATGTGACCCGCTGTACTTCACAGCCCCCAACCACAGTGTGCCGCTCCATAGAGTCTTGGCATCTGTTCACCATCTGCCTTTGGCCACGTAAAGCAATGGACGAGATGTTTGTTTCAGCCTTCCTTTTGATTATAGAGTTGCCGCGTTATCTATTCTAGTGGCCTAGTACACCATGTCTGTAGCAACATAGTTCAGAGTATATTTATGGAGTAATTTCTTTGGGAGAAGTTGTTTGCATTACTCAGTTTGAGATGCCAGGTTTTCTTTGGTATTTTTATTTTCTTCACTGCTGTTGTGGTTTGGAGATGAGATATCTTCCCAAGAGGCTCATACATTGAAGGCTTGGGCTTCAGAGCCTGGTGCTCTTGAGGGCTCTGCCTTCATGCATAGACTAAGCCCCTGAGGAGTCATGTGATAGGTTTATTGAAGAGCGGTAGACGAGAGGAGCAGCAGGGAGTAAGTCTGGGCCTGCCCTGTAGCATCTCCCATGATTCCTGTCTTTACTTTTGCTTTTCCAGGCTGTCATAAGGTTGGCAGGTCCTCCACATCTTTCCATTTAAATGTTCTGTCTCATCGTGCCCTAGAAACAATGGCCCAGCAGGATGGTGGACAGAAACCTCCTTAACCATAGAAGAATTAAATTGTACGCTCTTTAACTCGTTCATCTCAGGTATCTGTTGCAGCAACTCAAAGCCCAAAGACAACTGTAAACGTCCCACCACAGGAATCAGTGTATTGCTGCTTTCTTTCTTCAAGGAGTAACAGAATAATTTCTCTGCAAATCTTTATCTGACTTAGAAGGCAGGAGACTTTCTTCTAACAACCTCTACCTCTAGTGGAGTGTGCAGTGTCTTTTTAGAATTAAGAAATTGTTTTCATTGTGTCTGTACACTGGCACTATGTAAATATTTTCATAGAAATATGCAGTGTACTTCAAGCACACCTCAGTAACCCCATTATCACCCCCACTTCACTCTTCTTCCTCCCATAAATCCACCTTGTTTCCTTGGACAGTTTCACGTTTTATTGTGTATGTGTCTATAAAATCTGAAAATTACAATGAAAGAAAACATATGACATGTGTCTTTCTGAGACCGGCTTAATTTGTTTAATAGGATTATCTCCAGTTACATCAATTTTCCCATAAACACCGTTGCTTCTTTCTTTTATGGCTAAAAATCTTCCATTTTGCATATACATCACTTTTTCTTATCCATTCCCCTATTGTTGGATATACAATTTGGCTTCATACCTTACCTGCTGTGGATAGTGCTGTGTCTATTTTCAGTGTCCTTACATATTTTTGTCATATTTTAAACAGCCTGGAGTGCAGGGATTACATGAGTTTCGTCAAAACATGAGAGCATACAGTCTTTGAAGTACCTAAGCTGTGCCCCTCTGGCCCAAATCTAGATGCTGAAGCGGAACTGCCAACTTCACCTGGTTTTCTACCCACCTGCAGAGGGAGAAGTTAGCAGATGACTCCATCCGGGGACGAAGCCGTCAGATGCCAGAGTTTGGTCAAGAAACGGTGTGTGTTAGTTTCATACTTCATCTTCTTGAGCATCTGCGATGCTGTCTGCAGATTCTTGCCTGTCCAGTTTCTGTGTGCGCAGCCTCTGAAACTGCACCCTGGGTGGTCAGCAAGGGTTTGAGGTCTTACACCGTTCTCCAGATCAAACAGTGAATTGTTTGCTTCTGCCACAAAGGCCTGTAAAAGTCCCACTCCTGGGGCCTGAGCCTGGAGCACCTAGAGAAATCTGCCCAAATATCAAGAATCTTTGCAAGAGAATTTCTGAGTAGATGCCTTTGCTTTTTATTTTTACTGTATTTCATCTGTGCATTTTGAAAGTGCCTTCCCTGCCTGGTTTTATTAATCCCTCACCTCTCCTGTGAGGACAGGAGTGAGCTGTTTATCTCCATTTTACAGATGTGCAGACTGAGTGACAGGTGGTGCCCAGGGCAGCTTTTAGGTGTCTGGCTGGCAGCATCTAATCATGAGCATGGCTCCTCTCCTGCCCTTCTGCACGATGTTATTTTCAATTTGCTTTCTCATCTGGAGAGGGCATTTTCATCTTTTATGATAGTTTCGAGTTTCATTTACACCATCAGACCTCTAAATTCTTTTTGTTCTGTTGAAAGCCTGGTCAGGATGACATCCATCTCCTCTTCAGGGTGGGGGCTTAATTTAATAGATAGAAATTGCTGGTTCCAAAAGGAATGATTTTCTTTGCTTTTAACCCTCCTTAGTTCAGCCTAGACTTAGAATTAGATTACAATGACTGATAATATCTTTGATAGCACCATTTAAAATTATAATATCACACCCAACTCATTTTATCTGCTAGTGCTGCTTTCTAACACATAAGCATAGATTAACCTGTGCTAGAAGCTTGGTTGGAGATTAGGAGCTTGTCCACTGCACTTTCTGTTGCTGCTGTTGACCTGTGCTCAGGGAAACTAAAAGTGAGTCTCTCTTCCCCATGTACCAAGTTACAGGTCCCCAGTTTGACGAACTTGACCTTCTTGCCTTTTGTGTTGCCTAATGCTTTAATTTTTGTTGACACTAATGTCTCTTGTTAAAAAAACTGAGCCTACTTGCAGCTTAGCAGATGCTATGTGTTGTGTGTATGACACACTCAGCAGAGAGGACTCTGTAGTCTCTTCTATGCCGTGTCCACACGTGTGTGCCGAACATACAAAGGAGAGAATGGGCACTTTGTATGGTTTGGATAAAGAAAGCCCGTGACAACAAACTGGGCATTGCAGAGCAATTCCTGTGATATTGTTCACGGATCAAAAGGGAGAGCCGCTGAGACTTTCCCAACTGATAGTCATGGGGGAAAAGCTCTCAGTTTGAATGTGATGTTGTAGAGTACTTTCCTAAGAAGAAATAATCATCTAGATACATAAGCAAAGGAATCAGGCCAGCCAGGACAGGTACAACTCTCACTGGTTCCTTTAATTCATGAACAAATACAGAGTCATAATTTTGCCAGCACAGTGCTAGGAGTTGGGGATCCAAATCCTGCTCCATCTCAGCATCTATCCTTAAACTCATTTCAAACAGGGATACAGATGTGAACTCACATGGTACCAGGATCTGCCAATAGCATCTCTGTTTTCCAGCTCCTCTGTTACAGTTTTTGTTCTTTAAATCCGTAGGTGGCTGTTGCTGCTGCTATTCACTGTTTCAACTGTGCAAATAAGTGTTGGTTTAATACAAACATCTGGAAGATTTTCAAAACACACAGAGAAGATGGCCAGGGGTAGTGGTGCACACCTTTGAACCCAGCACTCTGGAGGCAGAGGCAGGTGGATCTCTATCAGTTCCAGGCCAACCTGTTCTACATAGTGGGTTGCAGGTCAGAGCTACATAGTGAGACCCTGCCTAAAAAAACCCAACAATATAATAGAAGTAGTAGTAGTAGTAGTAGTAGTAGTAGTAGTAGTAGTAGTAATAATAATAAATAACAACACACAGAAAAGGAGTGATCAATTTTGTAACTCAGAGTTCAAGCTGATTTTACAGAGAAAGCAAAGTATTTTCTACTTTAGTTCTGTTTTAATTAGTTAATTAATTTTTCAAATTTGAGACAATATTTTGGCCAGCCTTGAATTCTGGTCTTCCCACCTCTACTTCCCAAGAACAGACTGCAGACAGGTATGTGCCACCATGGCAGGCTTGTGCTTTTCATTCTCCATTGGCAAGCACCAATCATGAAACACCCTGGTAGCTTCCCTGTGTGTGTCTTGTTATCTCTGTCATAAACCAGACAACTGAGGCCCCAGGGGGCCAAATAACATTGCCAAGACTGCCCAACCAATGAGTGCATCATCCTTGGTTCTGTGCAGCTCCAAAGGTCCTACTCTGACCCTGTTTCACAAGGAGCTCTCAGGGGGTCAGGAGTTCATCACGCGGATGAGGAGCAGAAGGAGGGGATCCCAGGTACTGGTAACAGCACCTGGCCATGAAAGAGGCATTCTAGGGTGTGGAATGTTGGGGAGACAATGAGAGACTTTTCCTTAGAAGACAGGCCACGGGAGGTGGTGGTGGGGCTCTATTGTGAGCATGGCTGAGAGTCTTTGTCATTAATAAAGGGAATTCAGTGTTCCTTCCAACCTTGAAGTTTTATAATGGCTAGGGAATTATCACTGGCCTGAGGGATCCTACATCTTTTATTCATTTGCCAAATATTATCACACACCTGCTCTTAGCCAAGTGTTATACCAGTGATGAGGTCAGCAACATGGAAGAACCGCCCGCACTATGAAGCTTCCTCATAGAGGAAATTAAATGCCAAACAAAGAGTACTGAGTAGTGATGATGGTCCTTACTACCATGAGGCAAAGTCAGACTTAGAAGACTGAAAAGGATGGCGTGGCTTACATGGGAGGCCAGGAAAGACCTTGGAAAGAAATTGATATCTGAGCAATAGTGTGTGGTAGAAGGACTCAGACTTGTATGCAAGAAGCCACAGAATGGGGCAGTACATGGCAGACACTGTGAGAGGAACACAGAACTGCTCATATGATGGACAGTACTCAAAATATTGCTCACATGTCAATTTTATGGATGAGGAAAAACCGAGAAGAGGTTGGCTTTTCTAATGACTCAAATTTATCTTTACATGAATCCACACCTGTGCTCTGCCTGCCCTAAATGTGCAGACCACATTCTTCTGAAATGTGGAAGAAGTTTGGGTAAGATTTTGAATTGCAGCAATTAGAAGATTGAATGGGAATCAAAGCCAGAACAACAAAAGACGACCGAGAATGTGCAAAGTTTGCCTGAGAGGAAGAGACTTAAGTCTGGGCTGGGAGTGCACTTGTACCTTCTGACAGAAGTGAAGAGAAACATTTGGGCCCCTCCCTTTGGCTATCAGACTGTTTGGCAATGATCTCCAAGACACTGGAATTTTCACAGGTGTCTCTCCCAGGGTAAAAGCTAAAGTCTGGTGCCAGCCAGAGGAGGAAGAGATTTCACACAGTCTGAAACTCATCAGATGATCTTTCACTCAGAGAACACTGGCTCAGCTACAGGCAGGACACTTTCACCAGGACTGCTTACACAAGCACCCTCACCCTGTGCCTAAACCCAAATCACATCAGGAGCTCCTAGGTCGACTGGTGGCTTATGGGATTTTTATTAGTTCTTACCAATGTGGCCATTTGAATAAACCTCCTTTTCCTGCTTTTCATTATTACTTACCTCTTTTGTTGACCTGTTGAGGACAGATGGGAACAGGGGGATTAGCTTGTTAGGGTTGCCAGGGCCCAGGATCCAACCATAACTACTGTGGTAATACACCCAAAAGAAGAGGTACAACCAGGAATGGGAACATTCTGTCCAAGATCTGAAAAATTCTGCAGAGCAGCCCGTTGGCAGTGAATAGGGACTCTCTGCAGGTGTTTTATGGGAGGGAGCAGCTTATCCAAAGGCTAGAAAACTTGTAGGGCGTTCAGAGTTCTTGAGTCTCTGGTGGCTTTGTTAGATTCAACAGACTGTGATGTTTTCACTCAGCCTTATCCACACTCACTCACTTTGAGTGGGTCTAGCTTTGACCTGAGTCGCAGCCATGTCAGAGAAAGGGACTTGGGTATTGCTTTGCATGCAAGCTTGGCTGTGTCAAGTCTCAGCTGATTCCTTGAGAAACGGTGTTGTCTCCGATGTCACAGTTCAGGATGGATGTCGTGTGTTTTGGATGAATTCCATCTGGTGGAATCAACCCCCAACAAATTGATAAGATGCTGACTGGATGAGGGCCTGGAGGCTAGAAAGGTTGGCATTATAGCAAGCGGCCAGGGGGATGCTATTCACAAGAGAAGAAAGAGCACAACTAAATTCACCTTTGCTCTCAGTCGGAGAGCAGATTACATTCTTCACAGCAAAGTGATGGCAAAAGCCACCTGCAGTGGAGAGAAAATAGTCCAGGAAGGCTCTTTAAGGAACAGCTCAATGGTGTCATGAGAAACCTATACATTCTACCATGAAGCTACGGAGGGTCAGCCTCCTAGAGTGCCTTCAGGTATTCTTCTCGTGGCCTTTTGTATAATCTGCCCTTTCTGTGCTTTCTATCTGTATTTTCCCTCCTGTGCATTATAGATCCTAGTCCCTATGTATCAAGTTGCTATATGCCAAAGGCTACTGTCAAAATATGTTTGAAACTCATCTTTCAGTTCTTTTTTTTCCCCCTGCTCAGCGACATTGTTTTACAATAAATTCCAGTGTTGGAGTTCAATCTATGAATGGGCATTGGAAAGAAATCTACCAGTTTTAGAAATTGAAAACTTTTGTGTTAATGTGCATTTTCAGGGAAGCGGTCAAGGAATTCTAAATGTGTTTAGTGTCCAGGGGAGATTAAACGTGCCTTATTTCTTTTGGAATCCATCTTCCTTCCCCCTTCTTTCCTTTCCCTTCTTTTATTTTCCCTTCTTCCCCTTTCCTACTGCCTCCTTTCCAATCTCCTCTCATTCTTCTTACCAGTCCAGTAAGATCAGGAAGATAACGATCTCTAAGTACTGGTTTAGGGATCTGGAAAGGTTGAAGAGCCCGTGTCAGCTCTGTCTAGCAAGGGGAGTAAAACGGTCCTCCATTATTCTTCCTCTGTTGTTGGCTACTTTTATGTGGTAATTTTTTTCTCATCAATCTACTGACACTTGGTTTTCCTTTGCTAGACCACCAAACATACTTTAAAACAAGTGTTAGATAATGGGTTCTATGAACTCTCCTTTCTCAGACTTAAGGGACCATCATCTACTAAGCAGTCTCACCAAGAGGAAATGTGAGGGAGATGAGCTCAGACTTTATCACATTTGTATTTGTGAGCAAAGGCTGAAATAGTCCCAAATGATGTCAGGCTTAAGGAGGCCTAAAAGTCCACTCCTTTGAAGCTCTCTCTTCAGAAGTGGCTCATCGTTCCTGTGGTAGACATCTGTGACTACATATACTTCTAGCTCCCAATGGAGAAATTAAAACATCTTTTCAAAAAAATTACATTTTTGTTCAAAACATATTTTTCTGTTTAATAGATGGTCCATTAAGTTAACTTTGGATCCACGGAAGCAGCATTGTCCTCCTCAGAGAGTCCCTCTTCTGGGTCACCTGGTTCACAATACACAATCCTTTACAGATTTTTTAGTTCCCTCATGAGTAGACAAATGTGGTATTAAGTGAAGTAATCCAGGCTCAGAAGGGTAATTACCATATGTTCTCTCTCATTTGTATATCCTGGCTGTGTGAGTATAGAACCTGAAACCAGAAAGAGGCCAACAAGGGAGGTCAAATAGATCCTGAGGAAGGGGATGCCGAGGGCAGTGGAACACAGAGGATTTGAGAGCAGAAAGTGTATACAGTGGTTGAGAAGGGTACAAGCAGAGAGGGTGTCATGGGGATGGGGAGAAGGGCTGGACCTACCATAACTAAGTGTGTACAAAATGCTGCTGGGAAACCTATTCCTTTGTGTGTCAGTTTCCAAAGGACAAATGCAGAGCACCCCACAATTCCCTATCTCGGCTGTTCCTTGTGTAAAGTTATAGCCAGTGTTGTGAGTATTGTGTTCCTAAGTATTCAGAGACACGGTTTCACACTGAACTTCCAGGGAAGCTACTTGGGACCCACAGCTTCTCAAAGGTTTTCTTTTGTGATCTTATACTCATTGTAGACTAATTTATTCAGACTTTTCCAGAACTGAAAGGTGAAAATCTCCATCTGTTTGTGAGTCTGCTCTACCCATCGTTACTAGTGTTCACGTTATTTTCCTGTCTTATTGGCCAGATTTCTTCATCTTATAGTGTAAACACGTTCTATCACCTTACTGTATTTTCCTTTGAGGTCAGCAAGGCAGCCACAATCAATACTAATGCCGTGCCATCGACACACTACAAGTCACTTCCTTCCATGTCCTGCAGCTGTCACTCACTGGTAGCCGAAGGCTTCACTCGCCTGTCCAGGTCATTATCCACTTCAGCAGCCCATTCCTTGTGGTTCAGAGTGTGCCTTCTCACAGTGTGTTCCTCTCACAGGAGAATACATTCCTATTAAAGAGACTCATGTCTAGAACCAGAGAGCCTTTAAAAACTACATGTAAGTGTCTTCGAAAGAGCAGTGGCCACAGAACAGAATTTTACCTCTCAAGAGGAAAAGAAAAAAAAAAAACAAAACAAAAGAAATAAAAAAAAACCCCTCAAAATGCACAGTACCTTCACTTGTATTTTCAGAGGAGCATGACACTGGACAGATTTAAATCTAGCCTAGCCTCTGATGTGCCTTTGTCCTTGGAGATCCCAGGGAAGCTAGTTAAATGTTTGTTTTCCTTTATCCTGGAATCCCCATGGGTACTAGTGAATTTCCTAGATGGCTGCAATGTGTCAACATAGAAACAATGTGTTTAGAGCTTGTAAAGAGGAGTTTAATGATTGCTGCTAGAGAGTGAGAAAGAAGAGCCCCTTTCCTGACTTAGAAAAGAGGTTTCCCAGGTGTTTATCAACTATTATAAGGCCTGAGATCCTAGGAAAGTCTGGCTGTCTCATTTAGACACAGCAGTCTTAAAATAGCAGTCCTGAAGCCGAGTCAGGAGGTCCATCAGTTCTCTTGTAGGGCATAATTAATGAGGAAACTTTGAAGTTTCTTGTGTTGCTTCTTCCTCCTTCTTTAAATGTTTCTAGAAAGCTAAGGAATAGAAGACTAGAGTTTCCAGGGGTCTGGTGTCACTGATACTATTGTGGATTCTCAAATTAGACGTTGCATTTGTTAGCATCCTGTCATTGTGACAAAAATATCCAAGACACTCCCCTAATAAGGAGTAAAGGTTCAATTTGGTTCACAGCTTCAGAGGATATGCTTCCTGTTTGGTTGGGCTTCCTGTAGCTTTGGAGAGGGTGTCATAGTGGAGAGTGTTGAGAGAAAGCTTCTCACTTCATGGGAACTCTTGCCTTTCTTGACTGCCATAAATAAAGCAAGGGCAGGGTCTCGATGGCCCTTTCAAAAGCCACTCCCCTCCCCATGACCTCTCACTAAGCCCCAACTTTTAAAGTTTCCAGCAATACGAATAGAACCAAAGCCTTTGGGAGAATTGAACATGGAGCCATGAAGGGACTCCATCCTGTGCTTTGGATTTCATGATTCTTAAATTCAGCCCATTACTTGTAATTTTCTTTTCTGAGTGTGGCTTAGAATATATGCAATCTGGCACACTCAATTTGCCATAAAGAATAGTGCCCACTGTGCAAAATTACATCACGTCTATCATCAGTCACTTTATTCTGACTTCATTAAAATCAAGTGGTTGGATGTCTAACTACCTCTGTATTTAGAGAAATCCCAATGAATGATAAAGGATGGCTTAAATAACTTAGCTGTACATAGTTTTGGACAAGGGTATGCAATCTGCAAAGTCAAATTCTTAAGTTAATTCTGATGGGAAAGGGGACATCACATGAATCCCAGAATTGGTGAATTAGAAGTCAAAACTAAGACAAGTAATGGAGGACCAGAGGTGACTGAGGGGCCAGTGGAGAGCCAGGAGGGAGATGGGCAGTATTCCCTTAGGCATGGGCCAGGTTAAGGTCTGCCTGTGGTCCTAATGAGAGCCAAATTACCACACTCTCTGGAGATGTCAGGTGGGGAGACCTTCTAAAGAGTTTTCTACAGTGTTACCTTGCAGTGTGGCAAGGATTTTGAGGAAAGAATTAAAGCCTTCTTCTTAGACAGTAGGAACAGAGTCCGTAAAGCTTTTAGGAGGTGCCTTCCTGGCAACAGATCATCCGAGCTTCAGGTTTGTATTTCATTTTGGGGGCATTGCTGCTTTTGGATGAAAACAAGTTTTGAAAGATTGAGTGCAAGTCCCCTGTCTTCCTATTGGTCAAAAATTTAAGACAAAACCAACAGAAATACTCAGCTGCAATGATGTTCCCCTCACCTTACAAATTAAGCAAGAGCTGAAGGAAAATTTATTGTTATATAAAACATATAAACCATTGCCTGGATGCTCTTGATGTGTAAGTGATAAATTCTGCATGTGTAACCAACCAGGAAAGGTGCAACTGTTTTTTTTTTTTTTTTTTTTTTTTTTTTTTTTTTTTTTTTTTCAAATAAATCCTATAACATAAACAGGGAAACAGATATGAGCAGGTACTTATAGAACAACATAAAAAAAAAGCTGTGAGAAGGGAATTAGCTGTACAGAACCATGTGAGCAAGGAAGAAGAGCCACCACTCTATTCAGATTTAGGGTTGTAGAAAGCTTCTTGCAGGAAGTGATACAGATACCTGCAATATGAAAATAACTTGCAGAATTCTCTAGCAATGAACATGTTCAAAGCTTGGGAATTTGTGGAACAGAAATGCTGTATGACTCAGTAGGACTGGATGACAGTTGGGGTTACAGTGTTGATGGCTGAGAAAGGGGCAGTTACAGTGGAGGACAGTACCCACACATCTGTGTCTGGTCATTGTTAGAGAAGGCTGGAGCATCTTAACTGACAGGGGTCATGGTGCATGTGTAGACTTACATAGAGAGTAAATAGAAACAGATTTGTACCTTCATTATTTTATATGATAGAGCTTCTGGCTAAAAACAATAGAAGATATTTTATTGGATATCCATAGAAAATGATACCAGGAGAGTAAGAAATTCTCAGAAGCCAAAAACCCATGTGAAAATCAGGGTACTGAGGGCTAAGTGGAACTGCGAGGACAGCGGTCAAGATGAAGGTGTTTAACCAGTCCAGCTGCCTGGACTTTTGTTGCCATTCTCTGTGAGTCATGGAAAGTACAAGGAAACATCAAAGGACTGTCAAACATGGGGTCCTAAAGAGAGACACTGATCCCTGTACTCTTAGGGTGAGCATGACAAAAACTAGAAATAATATTCATTGCCTTGTGATAGCCAAGAAAGTTGCTAATTTCATGTCCATATCAGCTTGTAGTAGTCCTTTTAGAATTTATAGACACAGAGTAGGTTAAAGAAGTATGAGTTTGATGTACTTTTGGAACTGAAATAAGCTGATACAAACCCCTCTCTGAAGGAATCAGTCCTCATCTCTATTCTCAGATAACTTCATGGTTATTCTCAGGAATGAGCGCTCACAGCTCAAACCCCCAAGTACATAAGGGAAGAAAACAAGACGGTAAAACCATCCAATGATAGATGTCAGTGTCAAGTCCAAAAGCTTTCAGCTGGGGTAGTGCTAGAGAGCAGAGAGCAAACGTATGTACTGTGTTGGTGAAAAAGAAAATAGAGGGTGCTGGGCAGATGGCTTTGTGATTAAGAGTTTGTATTGTTCTTACAAACAATCCAGGTTTGACTCCCAGCACCCACAACTGGTGGCCCATAATTGCCTATAACTCCCCTCTCTGAGGAATCTGATGCGGTCTTCTGGCCCCTTGGGCATCTGCACTCACATGCTTTGATCATTCCCCCACATGCATCTAGGTAAAATAGTAAAAATATAAAATAAAACATTTAAAAATGAAATAGAGGTAGGGCAATAAACATGACCAAGCAGACATAAAAGTGATACAATTTCTAAAACATAAAATTTTAAAATAAGAAAGATAAGTGGATAGTTTTAACAGGATGCTGGAAACAGCTTATGAAGAAATTAGAAAGTTGAAAGATATAACTTAATAAATCACCTAGAATGCAATGCCAAGAAATAGATACAGATGGAATAAGCAGACAAGGAGAATTCTGGGAAGTGAAGGCTGGGTCAAGAGACACCAACCCACAGTCCAGGGAGTAGCATGTAACAGCACACAGGTAAAGCCACGGAACACAGGGCAACATATAGATTAACAGCAATGGGCTGAATTTAAGTGTAAGAGCTAGTCAGTGATAGGCCTGAACAGTTTAAATTAATATAAGCCTCTGTGTGTTTACTTGGGTCTGAGTGATTGTGGACCAGGCGGAACACAGAAAAACTTCAGTTACAGATAGAGATGAAAAATATGAAAGGGAATTGAAGAGTGCAGAAGAGTGTGATATGTAGCATGTATCTGCTCAGAATTCTGCAAGTAAAATATATATTTCAAGAAACAGCAACACCAAACCCACAGAAACCTAATGGATCTACCTAAAGGAACTCAGTAACTCACTATCATCAGACTCCAGGGCAAAAGACACAGCAAATATTTTATATTCAGCACAGTAGAGTTTGTTATGATAAAATTTGTCCACCCAATATCATAAACTTTTATTTACAGAGATTTTCAACATTAGCAACTAATTGTGACTAATTTGATCAAATAATATCAGGTACAGCTTTGGATTTACTTCATTCATTCATTTATATTTAAGTATTTTATTTCTTACTGTGTCTTGTTTTCAGATGCTTGGCTCTGTAGAAACAGTGAGAATCTTAGGATGAAATCTCAGAATAGAAAGCTCCCTTGAGGTCATTCAGCCCTGTTCTTACTTTCTTTGCTGTTGAGGTGTGGAAATAGAGACTGTGGAGCTGAGCATCATAGAGTCACTTGGTGGCTACAGACTTTCAGTCTCCTCAGTTCTATGTAAGTCCAGATGATTCATTGGTGATTGTTAAGACTGATGAAACTCACAACACATGAAATGTTCACTGAGGAATCAGTTGGGAAAACTTAAAATTGGAGTAGTTTTTTCTACCTAGGAATTTCAAGGGCACAGAGGAGAATTTTTTTTTTTTTTTAAAGTCACAAAGTGCATTTTGATTAGCAACTAAATGGTAACACCTAATGTAAAGACTGGGATTCCAGGGATGGAGAGATGGCTCAGTGGTTCAGAGGACTCAGCTTGGATTCCCAGCACCCATATCTGTAATTTCAGTTCCAGGGACTACAATGTCCTCTTCTGACCTCTGCAGCACCAAGGACATGTGTAATGTATAGGCCTACATGCAGACAAAACACTCACATATAAAATAATAAAAAATAAGACTGGTATTATAATTTCAACCCATGATTTTTGAGGTAAGAAAAAAAATGTGTTTTTTTCTTACATCTCTTCCAAAGGGAAAGATGTTTTCTGCAGATACAGCTGTGGTCTGCAGTTACAGCACTCTGGAAGGTGAGGTGGGAGGTTCAACGCTAACCTCCGTCTACATAATGTTCGAGTTCTAGGGCAGCCAGTGCTGCTAAGTGAAATCCTGTTCCCCAAACAAATGAGAAAAAAATCAAGAGCAACACCTTATATCTCTATTCAGAATTAAGCAATCGTATGCCCAGTCCAGCCAGCCATGCCTGTGCTGTGGAAAATTCTTCCTTCTATATCTGTCTTCATTAATAGTGGAAATGTTAATACAATATTAATACTTTCACTTTCTCATCCTCCCACCCACTCTGTATTATCTCAGAAGACTAAAACTGCCCGATATTTATATTGTATGTGTTTTTTATATATTCAGTATTTACTGTACCTAAAATGTATAATAGATGTACTTATTTTCAGAAATGTCTAGAGTGTTTTAATTTAATATATTAAGCATCTCCATGGTCTCACTTAAGAAAAGAAGTGCTTCTATGCTGTGTGATAAGACATGATGCATAGGCGAGACATCATAAAGCTCAGAAGGAACCAGGGACTGCGGCTCTTGTCCAGGTAGTTAAAGAGAACTCTGTGTGAACTTGAATCAAAGAAAAACCACTTTACACAATTAGCCCAGGCCTGACACATTCCTGTTAGCGGCTGGGGGAAGCAGAGGATTACGTTTCCTGAACTTTCACACCTGCATGTCCCTATCAAGTTGGTCCTGCCAGAATAAAGAGTAGTAAAGTGACTTATGCACCAAGTGGGTGAGAACCGCAGGCAAGGCTGGGTCAGGATTAAATCTCTGCCTGCATGACGTCAGGATGGAGTTTGGCTGTTCCCGCAGAAGACTCTAGATGGCACTGCTGCTCTTCCAGACCACGGCTCTCTGCTGCTTTCCTTTTCCTTTTAAATCTCACACTCTCCTGGATAGTTCTCAGCTCTGCTGTGTGAGGATTTAAACAACGCTTTGATGCTGTAGGATGTTGGTGTTCACAAGTCAGGTCTATCCTTTTCTTTTTTTTCTAAAAAGATAATATAGTGCTTTTTTCAAAGTCAATTAACACCCAGGGCAAATGAAATGGGGAGAGCAAAGGTCACTCTCTAAAGGGTCGCCTTGAACCCCGTTAGTATTATTCAGGTGTCATCCAGGAATTGCAAATCACTGGGCAAAGAAAGGAAATAATAATTAGTTCATTTTGTTTCCTGATAACTCCCAGTAAGATGGCTTAATATGGCTTTTCTGTTGTATTTCCTAGTGATGTCTGTGGCATGCTGTGCTCAGAGCTGGCTGCTAATTCTGTTTCTTGAAGTCTTGTAGGCAATAGGGATGCTTTGGGGACAAATTATGCATCAGGAAAAGGTTAATATAAAGGATCAGTAAAATACCTGGATTTCAAAGTTGCTGGATACATTTTTTTATATAAAAAAGAGGGAATTATTGAGAGGGGTGGCATAAGACAAAGGAAGTGATGGACCGAAGGATAAAAAGTCGCTTTTATAATACTGTCAGCATTGGTTCCATCCACCAGACAATGCTAAGTGAGCCAAAGCCGGGGGGGCTGGGAACAGAAAGATTCCCGTGTTGGCCCTCCCCCTCAGCCTGGCCTCTGAAGCTCTTTGAAGCCACTGCTCGGGAGTTAAGGTGACAGACGAATGCCTTAGAACATAACAGTAAGAGGTTTTAATAACTTCCTTGAATTCCATTTAGAAAACAAGCCCGGACACCAAAAAACAATAAGCAGATATTAAAAAAATAAGCAAACACGTTGCAAACGAGATTATGAACAAATTGACTTTTAGATCTATTTCTGGCAATATGCGGGATTGGACAGGCCATGTAAGAGCTGCAAATAGTTCACACCCCACACATACCTCCTGCCTTGCAGTTCGGGCGGCAGTCACAGCTCTATCTTTTTATTTTAATGCAGAAAGACCTTCACTTGGTTTAATAACCTTTTTCCTTCTTGAATAAAGAGTTTCTGTTTGCAATCACACTAGTAGAAAAAGACTTGCTCCAGAAACTCTGGGAGATTATTGCATGCCTAGCTACAAAAATAAGGTTTTGAAAGAGCAGAAGGGATGGAATAAATACATAATGAGAAAATTTCTTGTGAGGTGAATTATTATTCCAGATTTCTGAACTGGTCTTTTAAGAAAGCAAATAATAATAATTACATTCCTGCAAAGACGCTTTGCCTGATGGGAGACAACAGCAGTTTGGCTAGAAATATGCTGGGGTGTCTGCACTTTGCTCTGCTCCCACAATGTAAGCAGAAACATGGTGAGACCAGGAAAGGCTCCATAGGCTCTCAATGAGCAAATGCCTCCTTGCTCAGGTGTTAAATATATTTCTAACCATGAGTGATGGATGTGGTCACGTGTCCCCTTTCACCTCTGCAGGTCAGAGTGAAGTGTGAGGCTGCAGGTAGATTAGGGGCTGACAGAAGGGTTGATTCGAGCTCTGGTGCCTCATCATTAGGGGTGTTTCTGGTGAATGTGGGTGTCATCCAAACCTCCGCAGGTCACAGCTGGCAATGGAGTAATTGAAATTAATGAAGAAGCGAAGGAGAGGCGAGTTCAAGCCCGTATTCACAGGTCAGCGTCTGGCACTCAGTCCAGCTATTCCCATCAGGATCTTTGACTTCACAAAGCCTTGGCCTTTAGCCTTCTCCACTGCTTCTTTCGCTATCTAATAGGACCGGCTTTAGTCCTGGCTCTAAACCATTAATGATGACAAACTTCTCCGTGTGTATTCAGTTGAAGAATTCAGCTCTATTCTGACAGACAGGGTAAGGATCCAAGCTGGCAAGAGCCCTTAGGAAGTTATAGTGGGACGGGAGACAGAAGGGCAAGTGTACTTCTACCAGACCAGTGGCTCTGGGCCAGGAAGGGATGATTACCTGACACTTGAGGCTGTTGGTGCTCTTAACCCATTCCTGGCCTGTCACCCTGTCTCTGCTGTCCTGAAGAGCACCAGTCTGTCCTCTATTCTGTGCCCACAGCAGCACACTGGCTACATGTGATATAAGATGGTTATCAAAACAAGCCTGGCCCTCCCCTTGTCAAAGGGTCAATCAGCATCTGACCCCCTCTTCCCAAAGGCAAAATCTCTGCAGTGTCACAAGCTAAAAGTGAATATTGTGTGGTAACCCCTGGAGCCTCAGAGGTGGCGCTGCCCATCAGGATTGTGAGAAGCAATGAGGAGTTGGCCTTTGGGGTCCTCGACCACCTCGAGATAACACAAAGGCTTTCAGAGAACAGTCATTTTACTTCACATGAAAAAAAAGTTTTTTTTTTTTTTTTTTTTTTTTTTTTTGTTGTTCTTTTTTCCTGGCTTCTTTACCCAGTGTTCATCATTTAAAAACAATGCACCATCTTTATTAAGGAGTCAACTTCGAAAGCCTCCCTCATGCCTGCGTTCTCCTGAAGGAGCCAACACACCTCAGCAAGCTTTCAGACAACAGTCACCTAGCAACTGTTTTCTCGTACATTAAATGATTCCAGACTCTCACATCTCTCTTCACGAGAGCTGTATAGCTTACTGTTTCTCTCCCTCACATAGTATAAAGAAAGAGCAATCAAGAAAGACATTGCATTCAGTTTAATAATAAAATATCAATTTTAAGCCCTGACTTTTAACATCCAAATGTTTTCTGGAATGGTTTTCTAGTCACTTTGTGACTCCTTTGAGTGTTCTGGTATTATTTAGGATTAGATTCTACCATAAGTGATAGAAACAACCAGATCTAGTGCGTTAAAGCAGGAATGAAGGGGAAATACTGACAGTCATGGCCGGGCTGGGATCATTGGAGGTCCAGGATCATCTGCCCTCCTTCATTGGCCAACCTCAGCATGTAGTATTTATTTCTTTGCAGCTGTTGGAGGTCCAGATTCAGTATCTTTAATTCAGGCATCAGAAAGAAGAAAAGAGATGTGAAAAGACATGCATACTTCCTTGAAGATGGCCTTCCAGGTTTCTCACTGGTTGCTTCCATCTATTTCCTGTGAGCCAGAACTTAGTCACAGAACTGCTCTTAGCTCTAATGCAGAATTTATTTTATGTGTTTATGTAATACATTCATCTACAGGGTTTTTATTACTGGGAAAGGAGAGGGGTATGGTTGTTTGAGAATATTCAATAGAGGCTCCTGATGGCCATACATTAAAATTTATGTAAGCTACACAATTTATATTTCATCTTTTTTTTTCTTCCCAGGAGAAGAAATATTTTCTTTTGAAACAGCTGACTTAACAGAGTTGAAAATGCAAATATGATTCACATTGCAGTTGTTGGGAGGTCTTAAGATTACATGGAGTCTTAAGGCATATTAGCAATGTTTGGACGTAACTGTGGTGTTTGTCACCCTAAGGAAATTGGAGTAAGGCCCATCTTGGTGCCAATCCAAGAGCATTGTCATTAGATGTTGCATTACAAGAATGTCTTGAAAGGTTCTTGGTGCAAGGTTGTATCGTATCAACCACTGAGACAAAAGGTACCTAAATTGTGGAATATGTTTTGAAAACAGTCTAGGCTTCATGCAAATGTAGATGACTTTAGTAGTTACACGTGTTCAAGATAATGCCAATGTAAAGCTAGCCTATAGAATGTGACTTCCAAGGCCTTCCTCCTCTGCTTGCTTCCTCGATCAATGGCTGATTAAAATTTATGTAGTAAATGGATGCATCTTCCTCATCCATAGATGATTGATTGATTATCTAGGGTGTGTCTAGACATTTTCCCCAGAGGATTTCAGCTCTCTGTTAGTCTCCAACTCAGACTCAGTAAGAGTCCATATCCTGTCTCTAGGGGAGCACTGTGAAATTGATATTAATGTGTGGGTGGCTTCCTATCATCTGAAGGTGGCTCCT
The DNA here is from genome assembly GCF_004664715.2 of Peromyscus leucopus. Taxonomy (NCBI): domain Eukaryota; kingdom Metazoa; phylum Chordata; class Mammalia; order Rodentia; family Cricetidae; genus Peromyscus; species Peromyscus leucopus. Next base: position 22,947,632 of record NC_051068.1, read on the forward strand.
TCCACACATTCACTGTAATCTCGTGTTTGTCTTTGAAGACCACAGTATACACAAAGACTTGGAGTCATATAGATGTGTGTACAAAATTCTGTTCTACCAGTTACTAAGAGTGTGATCATTACTTAATCTTTATATAATTTTATGTAATTTTCTTTCCTCACTTGAAACACAGAATAAAATAATAGTTACCTTTAGGTTTGATGTGGTGACTAAATGAATGGTGATGTAATGATCATGTATGAAATAATCCAAAGACACAAAATATTTTTTCATAATTATATTTTTATAGCACATTTTTAAGATTGATGGGGCAGTTATGATTGGTATTCTTTAAAGAATTAAATAGTTATGGATAGTTAACGACTTTACTTTAGGTGCTTTGATTAATTAAATATGTTGAGTCTTTCCTCTGTGGAAGCCTAGCCACTGTGCCTACCAAATAAGACATGAGATATGTATGTAAAATCCAAGGTGGTTCAGATTCAGTTGTGTGGAAGGAAGGAATAAGAAGATTCATATGGCAACATTTTTAACAAAAACTGAATAATGTCCATCAAATCTATTTCTCCACATCATATTCTAGAGCAGAAAAGGACAGTTCTGCAGTCACTCTGCTCAGGTCACAGCCACTGGAAGGTAAGAAGAAATGACACCTTGTACTTCCAGGCTTGAATTTATGTTGTAGCATAAACTTCTCCATCCTCACTGAATGGAGCCTGTGTGTGTCAGAATCCTAGCTATGACTTTTTGAAAATCAAGTCCTAAGGAATGGAGGAGCCACGGAATGGAAGATTCTATTCCTGAATGAGGATTCTGAAGTGTGCTGCCTGGAGGTTGGAAGAGATTCATGAACCCTGTCTTCTAAGTTGCCAAGTGGTTGTGTTTCTCTGATGGCAACTTGTGGGCATCATCCTAATGGGTACTATGTGCTGAGCCCTAGGTTGGCAGCATATTTGACATACAGTGGGTCTACAGGTCAGGGGTGTCAAAGCAAGCAGAGGAGATCTTGTGGCTTTGTTGGAAGTGTAAAATCTTAGGTCCCATCCAAGACTTAGTGGTTTAGAACTTGAGGTGGAGTTCTGTTGTCATATTTGAAGATGCTCTCCAGGTTATTCCAAAAGAGATGCATGTTTGAGAATCACATCTTACTATATGAAATGGAGTGAGTAGGATAGTTTAAGAGAATGGACACTGAAAATAAAAGACCTAAGTTGGACTCCCAGCTCTGCCTCTTATATAATGGGTAAAATTGAGTAAATTGACTTCTTGGTTTTTCATTTTATCTGTAAGGTAGAGATAATTATAAAATATACCATAGGATTAAATGAGCTAATAGGCATGCTTTTTTAATGAGTGGCTGGTATAGAATGTGCTATGTATAAACACTATGTAAACAATGAAGTTATATTAACAGCCAGGTATACAAGTAGGCCTTACAACTTGTTTGTTATGACAATGTTAATAATGTTTATTAAGCTCCCCATGCCTGTGTACTGAGTACTAACTCCATGCAAGACACAGTAAGCGTCTGGGATAAATCAAAGAAGACAATGTACATCAGCTTCAAGGGGCTCTAAACATGGAATTTTTGACTGCTAACTCCACCTTAGACACCACTGTCTTGAACTGATCTAATATCCATAATTTTAGGCAATTTTCAGTCAATTTCACAATGTGGTTCTCAATTATTCCCGTATACATCAGAAGACACGCCAGGGGACCAGAGTTCCAAAGCACAAAGGCATTTAACTGCTTGTCTATCTGATTTTAATGTTCTTTAAAAGCTATTTTTTTTATCAAAAAAAACCTGGGCTTTTACATCAAGTGATGATTTGACATTAATGCATATTCCTCTCTAGAAGTAATCAAAGAACTGAGGTTTTCTATCAAAGCACCTGATTGCACTTTAAACTTTATTTTTCTATGGCATTGCATGAGCTGAGAATTCATCTTATGATTTAGGAGCAGTTATGTGCTTTTCTGTGCCTCCCTGCTCTATGGATTGCTAGTGGTAAGCTTGGGCTTAAAGCATGGCAATGTAATCACAGGAGAGATCCATGGGCTGGGCTGGAGCACAGTTCATCATTGCATCTGGGAGTACTGATACTGCAACGGGTCATGTTAGTTTATTTTAGACTAAAGCATTGGCAAATGTACAGAAAAGACCGTAGGATTTCATTTCCTGAACAGAATTTAGTCAAATATTAGAAACTTTGTTCTCATATTGCTTTTAGATGCAGGAGGTACCACATTCCTGTGGGATTCATGCTTTTTTTCTTATTAGCCACTCAACATCTGTTCCTTGGCAGCTGAAAGAAAATGTGGCTAAAGGACTGAAAAAAGAAGAAAGGATATGCGGATCAACTTCAGCTCATATCTCAGCAATTAAGAGTGTGGGTCTCTGTGACTTGGCATCGGTAGGTTGAAAAGCAATAAGAATGAAGAAGGGTTTGGGTTGCATACAGAAACATTCAGAAGGACTGTAAACATTAGAGGGGACCCGAGTCTCCTGGACATCTGGCTACACACTTGGAAATAGACTAACCCAACTAGAGAGCAATAACCTAAACCAATGCTGCTGACTAGTCAGAAAACGTACATCATGACCCATGTAAGATTTCTTTACATTGTATAAGTGAATTTCTAAGTTTTATACCTGCTTTGTGATTATATTCCCTCACAGTTACTATCCCTTTCCCTCTGAAACCCTTGATTATTTCACATACCCTCCCAGTGGCTGTACCATTAGGGAAAATGAAACCCTTTTATTAGCAACCATTAAGAGTCATGGCCTCCTCACAAAAGTGTGGGGCCTTGTAGGCACTTCCTCCATGCATGATGAAAACCAGGAAGGATCAATAGCAGCACTTTTTGTAAATATACATATGTCTATGAAAAATCCAAGCATTTACTCCAGCTCTTCTTTATGAGATTAAAAGGATGCATGGAAAGCAGACATTTTTAATCCCTTTCTCTTTCATCCTCTCTAAGCGTACTTGAACCATGGTGAATATCGTAATGGAAGACAACAAAGACAACGTGTTTGTCTTTGTGGAGAAGGAATTTCTTTCAGCTGCATGTATCAGAGCCTTCTAGAAATAAGTCATTGTTATATAGGATGAGAGATTAGTTCTTTGACTTTGTGTGACATGCAGCAGTTAGGTCTGTTTAGCCATAGCTGGTCTATCTTTCTGGCAAATGAAGACAACTGAAACCTTACCTTTAAATTTGTTTTTATTGTTTATTTATTTATTTTAGTTTTTTTTCCAAATGAAAGAGAAAAATTCAGGTGAGATTCACTAACATTTGGTAGGAAGCCCAGTCATTTCCAGGTGATTTGTAGCTTTGAGGACTAACCATGCAACAAGCTCTTTGGCTAATGCAGCCTCTGATTTTCACTAATTGAGGATTTAAGGCACAGTGTAGTTCCAGTGGTAACAGCCCAATGTTACCAGCCCAAGCTGACATCTCCTCTTGATTCCCTTCTAGTTTGCCAAGTGCAGAGTGTAGGGTAATAGGGTTTAGCTCTCTGTGCATTCTCTGCAAGGCTCAATGGTCTTTACAACAGTGGCCACCTTAACCAGCTCCACCTTCACCACCTTCTGCTTGCTGCTGGTCAGAGCTTGGTGCCCATCAAGAAAGCAGCATTCACCCATGATCCCATGGTCTCTGCTTCTCCAAGTGATTTATAAGGCCTGATAGATATTTGTCTTTTTCTCCCTCTCTTCCTTCTTTTCTTTCCTTGGAGTTTCAGAACAAAGTCTTTCTGTGTAGGCCATGCTATCTCAAACTCACTTGTGTCTCAGCCTCTAGAGTTCCAATACAATAGAAGTATGCCAAAATATGAAGCTCTGCCTATTGAAATTTCTTTTTTTTTTTTTTCGAGACAGGGTTTCTCTGCATAGCTTTGCGCCTTTCCTCAAACTCGTTTTGGAGACCAGGCTGGCCTCGAACTCACAGAGATCCATCTGCCTCTGCCTCCCGAGTGCTGGGATTAAAGGCATGTGCCGCCACCACCGCCCGGCTGAAATTTCATTTTTAAAAATGATTGTTAATGTCAGCTTGACTAAATTTAGAATTAAGTAGGAGAAAAACTTCTGGGTGTATCTGAAAAGCTGTTTCTAGAAAGGTAAACTGAGGAAAGATGGGAATATGCAGCCTCCATTTTGCTAGCACCATACTGTGGTCTGTGATTCTTTTTTTCTCTTTTGTTCTTCTCTCATACATTACATCTCAACTTCAGTTTCCCCTTTCTTAACTCTTCCTAGTCCTCCCCCCCCCCCCCGACTTCCTTCTCCCCCAGATACACTCCTCCTCCGTTTCCCTTCAACAAAAGAGCAGCCCTCCCAGGGATATCAATGGAACACAGAATAAAAAGCTCCAATAAGAATGGGTGCAAGCCCTCATATCAGGGCTGGGTGAGGCAACCGTGGGATTCTTGATTAAATAAAAAAGGAAGAAGGAGAGTGGGGCACTGGTATTCCCTTCTCCCTCTTCTTCCTGACTGTGGAGCAGTGTGACCAGATGCCTCTGGTTCCTATGATCATGCCTTTCCCACCATGATGGACTGTGCTATCAAACTGTGAGCCAAAGAGTTCCTTTCTTTCTTAAGTTGCTTTTGTCAAATGGTTTCTTATAGCAACGAGAGACATTTACACACTTTTCATGGCTTATTGCAAAAGCCATCTTCCCTTGGTAAGTTACCTGTCTCCTGTGATGATCTGTTGTTTTTATCTTCTTGTCTTTATCACCATTGTCCTTTTGCATGCACTTGAGTCTTCCATTTTTCTTCTGTAGATGATACTTGAAGGGGGAATTAGGTGTTAGTCTTATTTCCTGTGGTCTGTGATGCAGTGCTAGCATCCAGTGTGCATTAAACCCATCCTCACATAACCATGAACACAGGCTTTGCTTATGCCTTGGGTAGGCACAATGACAGACTGTAAATCACAACTCTAAAAATGAACTCCTAGCTGTATATTATGACAAGGTAACTATTCTTGGAGGAACAATCAAATGAAAGATAATAAATTCCATATGTATTTGCAGAATAGAAACATTGTTGTGAGTGACAGGTACAGTTTGGGATGCTAATAGTGTTCTTGAAAACTTCCAGGAGAAAGTGCAAGCTGGACCACAAAGGGTAGATAGAGATTCCAATATCCCATTCAGTAATGTCCCTGGAGCTAGATATCTGGCTGGGTAAGCAGGGCTTCGCAGGATAAGCTTAGAAAAGGCCTATTATGTCAGTCAGAAGCCCTTGCCAAATAGCTTGCCAGGAGAAGTTCGCTGGTGTTTGTTTGTAGGATGTGGGGCTGGATGGGAGGAGGTGAGGGAGGCTTGGTGAGGCTGGTCATGTCATTGTGGTCAAGTACTACAGTCTGTCCAACACACACAGGGCAGTTTTCTGTGTTAAGAGTAACAATTGTTGGCATTTACACAATAGGAAGGCTTACAAAGGAGCTATTGTTTTCCAGAATAAATTTTTCTTTAAGGATAGTGCACTTCTAGTGAGCACCAAATCCTTTTCAGCATTTGTCAGACTTGTTCGGAAACATACCTAGAGAGCAATGCATAGAATATCAGCATCCAGTTACATTAGGAAACCAGCAAGCTTCTGGTTTGTTAGGGAGAGTCCTGGACATAAACTTTTGTACTGTTTCATTTGGATTTTGAGGCTTCTTCAGAGCTCCAACCTTCAGTGAGCTCCCAAATGAATATTTTAAGCTTCCTGGAGGTATACAGGGCAGTATCTAAATTTAGAAAGGAACTTACAACTCTTTCTTAAGCAGCAATGACTTCTAAACTTTGTGTAATAGATGAGATTCACAAGGCCCACTCAGCCATCTGTTTTGCTCGATTTCAGGCCATTTCCATCTTTTCCAGGACACAGAGGCATATAGTGTGTGCTTATGTATGCAGGTGTGTGTCTGGGTGAGCAATAAGAGAATGCAACACACACATACACAATTTAGGTCATCTTTCTATCAACACTTGATCTTTTACAGCTAAATATTTAGCAGACATATTTACTTTACAATTATTACTTTTGAAAAGAAAACCTTTTCAAATCTATTTTTTTTAACAGAAAAAAAAGCAGCTTTGGATGGCTAGAGTAGGGTTCCAAAGCCAGCACCTCTATATGCCTGTTCCCATGTGGCACAAAGGTGCTTTTTTGGGAAGGTAATTATATTAGTCTTGTGACCACATAGCTGACAAACACTATTTAAACGAGGGTTTACTTTGTCTTATAGTTTAAGGAGGGATATTGTCTACTCTCAGGAAGGAAAGGCATGCTGGTAGGCATGAGTCAGCTGCCTACACTGGACCTACAGACAGCACAGAGAGGAATGCTGGTGCTCAGCTCAGTTTCTTCTTTTTACCCAATCGAGGACCTCAACCCATGCATTGCTGCTGCCCACACTGCAAACCCCATCACCAACACACCCAGGGACTGGTTTGCTAGCTGATTTCAAATCCAGTTAAGTTGACAATGGTGAGTAGCCACCATAGTTGGTAAAGTAGTTCCTGTTTAGAATGGCAAGGTTTTTGCCCTACTACCTGAGGGCTGTGGTTAGAATTATGTCCTCCACCAGCACCTAAAGTATGACCTAACTTGGAAATAGATTCTTGCATCACTATAGCTATATTTGATTCAATGACTGGTGGCGTCATTAAGAAAGAATAAACAGTCAAGGACACATGGGAAGATGACAATCATGTACAGACATGGGGAAAATGCTTTGGGAAGTCAGAGGCAGAGACAGGAAGATGCTCCTGTAAGCCAGGAAATGCTAAACCAACACTAGCAGCCAATGCTAGCATAGTCCTTGAGAGTGATTGTGGCCTTGCTGACATCTTGATTTTGGATGTCATGCCTCCAGAATTTGGAGAATACAATTTTGTTGTTTTAAACCATCTGTATTTGTGGGGCTTTGTTGATGTTCTCCTAGGAACTTAACACAGAAATTAATGAGGCCCAAGGTTTGAGAGTAGATGAACTCCAAACATCAAAACCAACAATTATTTTATCAATAACAATTGTGAAGAGTACAGATAACTTTTTCTGACTAGAGAACATGCGCAATGCTGACTGATTTTGCCATGGTCTGGTGTCTAAAAGGGGCCTTACCAAATTTATTGAGTACTTGCTAAGTGCTCTGGATCTTACAATAGGCATATTTGAATGTATTTTGTATTTTTAATGTTTATTCCTCACTATTGTGAGGTAGATACTATCTATATGTCTTTTATAGATGAGGATTTTGAACCACAGAGAAATTGAATAACTGTCTAAGGTTACAGAGCTGAGGGCTGTGGCTTTGTCTCAGTTTTACAAAGCCCTATATTCCCACCAGTTTTCGTTTTGTGTTTACACCTTCTAGAATTCTATTCGTCATGCTTTCCTATGATCTAAAAATAGAAAGAAGTTATTGAGTGATGTTGAAACCTCTCATGATGAGGGTATAGTGTGCATATATCCTATATCTTATTACTTAATCCCCACAAAAGCTCTCCAAGACAGATTGTGTAACTTATGAGCAGTGAAAGCAGAGTCAAAGGAAGGAGTCTGACCTCTGTAAGCAGGTTTGTAATGGTTATCAAGGTTCAAATTTGGACTAATCCTTACCATTATTCCAGCACCTGTTACATGCTGGTTGCACATTCTCTTTGTTCTGAACAGTGCTCTTTTGGGGAAGGTGTCTTTTGCAGACAAGAATGAGGTGACAGAAAGGAAAATAGAATCTTGAGGAACTGCTGCACCAATGCAAGACAGGCTGGCGAGGAAAGAGAAGCAGCCCACAGGGTGAACAGCATATAGACACAGACATTACACTGAAATGGCTTTGGTTCAGCCAGAGGGTGAGAACTGAGAAGAGGACTTGGTATGGGATCATGTTGTCTGCTTACAAATGTGGGATACTGGCTAAAGGCAGGAGGAAGACATCACTGGAAAGGAAGCATCACATACAAGGCTGAGAAATCACTTGGCTATAAAGATGTTTCCATGAATGCATCTGAATGTTTGATCTTAAAACCACTGGCTTTCATTTAATTTTCTTTCATGCAGACAGTGCATTCTTTGAGCAGGTTTTACAATGGTCATAGAGTTCCCCAGTATTTAGATTTGGATTGATTTAAATGACTCTGAGATCTTCACATGTGCTCCTATTGAAGAGATACTGATGAAAGCTTATCTCTTATTTTCCAAGAGTTCTGAAGCTTGGAGATGCTCAGGATCTTGTGTTGAGTTAAATAGAAAATACACACTAGAGCTCAGGTTTGAGGTCAGATGAACTGGTGTTTAAAACACACATTATAAAACACACAATGTATACAGCAAGACATTGTCTTGCATGTAGAACATGCTTGAGCAATCTTGACTTTGGTAGTTTCTTCTGTTATTCAAACGTTATGGGGCTCTGTCTTAGAATGCTTGTGGTATAAAGGGTTAAACATTGACAACTACAGTTGACAACTACTTTTGATAACCTTAGCATGTCACTTAATGTTCAAAATCAGGTTCCCTTTTCCACTCCCATACCACTGGTCCTTAAACTGTTGGAGTTTTACTAAATGTTATTCAGGTCTCAATTTTTTTTTTTCTGTGCAGAAAAATTTTGGTGAAAAAAATTGTTAAAATATGTACCAGTTTCTAAACCCTGTGGCAGTTCATCAGTGTCAGGGGCAATTGTGTATATATAGCCTGTGTCTGTGGCTGGGGCTGCTTCCAACACCCCAGTGTTCATAGGTCACTCTCAGCAGATAACCCTTAATATGAACACTGAGCAGATAAAGTGTGTGTAAAGACGTAACTTTTAAGATTATAAATGGTTGCACACATACAATAATTTCACTACCATCTCTTGCCTCACCACCCCCTGCCCCTGCCAAACTCTCATCCTTAAAGGACATGCATGAAAATCAAAAGTCCACATCCCAACAGGAAATCCATGCCTAGGCCTGAGGAGCAGCTTGTCAGCTGAAGCCACTGTCCCTTTCCAAGCTGTGTCCTAATGTGCCGGACTCCCAAAAAAGGCTACCAAGCACTGATTCAAGAATGAGGATCCAACCCATTGAGCTGACATCTGAGATGCCTTTAATTACATCCTTCTGCGAATCTGATATCCAAGGCACAGACATTTTCAGGATCCTGGTGCCTTTCTCTTATTGTTTCTTCAGATCAATGTATCTTAAGCCCATCCCATACCCATTACAACCATTATGACTCCATCCTTCATGTATCACTTCAAATATACTTCCTCTACACACACGCACTCTAAACTACCTATTTTCCTCTCAGTTTCCTTTGTCATTTTTTTCTTGATGCTTCCTGAGCACCAATTTTATTCTATTTGAAAGGACTCAATGACACAGCACACTGTACTCATTTATGCTTACCAGAATCCAACTGCAGATCTTCCAAATGTGGAGAAAGGGGAAGAGAGATGTTGTTCCCACAGCTGGATTGGGTCCCCTGGAGTTTCTTGTGGCATTGGTCCTCATGAGGCTTTTAAAGTACAGTCTGACGCTACTCAATTTTCACATTACTTGCTGACTTTCGAATCCATTCTCCCAGCAAGACACTAGTCTTGGTTAATTAGCTGTTTGCATGTGGCTATGTGACCTGCATTTGACTACTTGCACACAAAATGCCTTTTGAGCATCCTATTCCCTCATTTCTTCTTGGTTATTTGAGAAAGGAAATAGCTGCTAAGAGTAATTTGTGTTTAAGGGTCTTGGAGCCAAAGCCAGTTTGCTGGGGTTTAGATCTTATTGGGTCCCTCCTTGTGTGGCATGAGACAAACTAGAGCCACCCTTCTGAAGCCTACTGTCCTTATCCTCAGGTCATTTTTTTTTTCATTGTCAAAAGTCCCCTTTTAGATCATCATACATATAACTGATGATGTTTGGATGACTTAATCTCTATAATACTGATCGTCAACTTGATCAGTTCTAGGAAAGGACCCCCTGGGCACGCCTGTGAGGAATGATCTAGATTTGGTGAACCGAGAAGGGAAATCTCACACTGAATGTGGCTGGTACAATTTCATAGGGTGAAGTCCCAGATTCCATACAAAGGGTAAACTAGGGGAACTCACTATTTCTCTCTCCGTGTCTGTTTCCTGAGTACAGATGCCATGTGTAGACAGCCGCCCCTGTGTCTGCTGCCATGTCCTGTTCATGGCAGATTGAACACTGGAACTGTGAGCCACAACAGACCCTTCCTTTCCGACTAGCAGGAGTACTCCTCCCAGGAAATTTGTCCCAGCAACATGAGAAGTATCTAACAAAGCTTTCTTAATCCCCCTGCTTTTTCTAAACTTGTAATATGTGGGAAATATTTACTTGAAAGCTGTTTCTGAAGCACACAGAGTAGAAAAGTAGTACAAAAGTACATGGTACGATTCCAGTAAGGTTACCCAGTAAGGTTTATTCTTCCTTTGTTTGCATATAGTGCCATGTGTCGAGTCATAGTCTAGAGATTGTTTACTCACAGGGAGCACTGCCACTTACTCAAAAACAAGCATCCCTTCCCCATAGAAATTACTTTCAAATCTTAGAATGCTCTGTTACACTCATTTTATTATAGCAACACACCACTGTTAGATGTCAAAAATTGTCATTATTGACACACACACACACACACACACACACACACACACACACGCACGCGCGCACACACATGGAGGGGGGGTTATATCTCAATCTATAGATTGATAGACACATAGAAACACATGTTTATAAGGGTTTTAAAGTGAATGTTCCTTGTTCCTATGCAAGAGCCCTCATGTCCTATAAAACACATGCAAACAGATGCAACATTCAAGTCATTTTAAATATAGGGATAAGAAAATAGCATCTTTCATGGTTTTGTAAAGCTCAACTTTCATAGGAGTTCAAACAATAGGATCGGGGTGACAGCTCAGCCACACGTCTGTCCTGAAAGCATGAGGGGCTGCATTAGATCTCCAGAATTCATGTAAAAAAGCCAGGTCTGGGGTGTGTGCTTGTCATCCAGCGTTGGCAAGTTGCAGACAAGCAGCTCCCTGGGGCAAATGAGAAACAAGCTGAATGGTAGATATCATGAGTGACATGTGAAGTTGATCTCTGGCTTCCACACATGTGCACATATGGAAAATGCACACTCATACACATGTATCTCACACACAAGTGCATGTGCACACACACACACACACACACACACACACACAAAGCAAAGAATAAAAGACATCAAAATTTAAAATTCCTTATACTACATGAAATGCTAACTAGTAGGATTGGGGTTGGAAAGTACAACTTTTGAATAACCAATAGTTGATACAAGAGATTAATTAATTAGGCAACAAGTATAATAACATGAGGTTTCATCTGAAATGTATAGATTTTTAAATTTCTCATTAGTCCTGGTGGAGTTTAAGTTTCTCATTAGTGATGGAGAGTCTTAGCTGCAGGAAACAGTTAGTGACCCAGATCAAGGCAAACACTCCTTGCTTTACCCTTATTTGCATCCCTTCCAAGCGGAGGTCAAAGCCATTGAAAATGCAGTCCCATTTCTGAGCCTCTGAGAAACATGGCATTACTCTTCCCACCTTGAGAGAGGACTCTGTCAATCAACAAGCTTATTTTGCAGGTCCTGGAGGGAAAGAATAACACATTAAATTTTCCTCTCTCTTATTCTTGGTAATACTTTATCTCAAGTGCCCATTAGCCAACCCACTCAGTAACTCAGTCTGAATAACGATGAAGGCATGCTCCCAGAAGTCCATGGCATCTGTATCAACCAGACACTGCAGTCTGTTGACAAGAATGTGGCTCTGATCACTGCCTAACATAAATGAGTCACTGTCAAGACTGCTGCTTACAACCCACAAAAAGCACACAGGCCTTTATTGGAGCTCTTGATTCCTTTTGGGGTGTTGTTTGGGAAGGTTGTGAAGCTACTAGATAGTGAAACCTTGATGGAGGAAGTGAGTCATTGGGGGCTGCACCCACTTCCTGTTAGCCCTCTGCTTTATGAATGGTTGTGCAGTATAACTGGTAGAGCCCTGAGTAGATTCCTGAGGCAGTATTTTATCCACCGCCATGGACTGCAACCCTTTGGATTTCGGCTCCAGAGAAACCCTTCCTCTTTCTGAGTTGCTTCTTGTCAGGTGCTTTGTCACAGTGACGAGAAGAATGGGACACCTATCCCAAGGACGGTCAGAGGAAATGCCCTCATCTTCTGGGTCTTGCCACATCATCTACACCACCTCAGGCCAGCCAGATGTGACGCGTTGCTTTTCTCTGTAGTGATGCATGTGACATTCATCCAGGGATTCAGATCTTAATTTTTCAGTTCCTTTTTCATGTCATGCTAAAAATTTCTGGGGAATGTATAGTGTCAGCCTCTTTTCAGATTCATCATTTCAATATTTTCATCTGCTACCACTGTTTAATTAGGAGCGGTTCCTTTGGTAGGCTTCTTTTGTACAACTTTAATGAAACTGAAGAGCATGAAATGTGGTTTCCCTGCTTTTAAATGAAGCTCCTTTTATAGAAATAAGATGAGAAATGGAGAAATTGTTGAAGTCACAGTGCATGAAATTAAGGCAGCCCAGACTGTATTGGCAATAGTAGGTTTTTTTCTTCTTTTTTTCCTGAACTTGATGTTTTCTAGGACCCAGGTTTTGCTGCCAATGAACTGGGTTGATGCCATTTTCTTTTTTATTTATTTATTTAAGTTCATAGAATTCTGACAGACATGCCCTTAAGGATTCAATTTCTTGTTGTTTAGGAAAATTGTGGGAAGCAAACGACATGTGGCAGAGAACTATTTTCAAACACAAGGGCAAATTAATGATGGCACCTGGCTATGAGGCAAAGTCTGAAATTGTGCGTGTATATGTGAGATTCAATGTGTAGAACTGAAATGAAACAATTACAGAAGAATTGAAGCACCTTATTCTGTAATCATAAGCCAGGTACCGATGGTCCCTCTAAGCCAATAAGGCATACTTAGCTGGGCGTTCTGCTCACCATCAAACTTTCTCTCATAGTATTCTGTTTACACAAATATGAAAAGGAGGGTGGATATTGCATTTGTTTTTCTTATATTTAATCCATACATTAACAACTTTGGAAATTTAAGTAACAAATTCATTAATTTAAGCAATCAAATTTATTACATCAATTTACAGTTCTGACTAATGCTAATGGGCAAAAATTTGTGGAGGTGGCTTTTGGGACTGGTTTTAATTGGTAGTTGTATAAAATAATGAAAATAATATGTGAGATTTTCTGCTGGCTTAGAAAAGGTGATTAGTATTCTCAGCCTGAAAGAAAGCAGCTGTAAGTTCCCCATATTAAAAAAAAAACCATACAGTTTTGAATTTATTTCTTCTTTATGTGTGTGGGAGGGCATGCTCTTTCCTTCCACCATGTGGGTCCTAGGCAATGAACTCAGGCCATCAGTTAAGTGCTTTTACCTGCTGTGCCGTCTTGGTGCGTAAGTACTGCATATCTAAAGATAGAATTTTTAAGATCCAGCAGTGTTGCTGCCAGAGAACTGGGTCAGATCAGGGGGCATTAGGACATGAACTCCAGTCACACCAGCTCCTTCACGCCCTAGGCTGGACTCCAGGAAAGAAGAATAAGGGAGAAAAGAAAGAATAATCTCTTGGGCTTGTATTTCTGTCCTCTGGCTGCCTCCTTCTCCTTCTGGATAGTTGAGCATTGCCAGCTTCTACCTCATCTATGTGGTACAAGGGGAATCAGGAGTTGAAGCTGAGAGGTGTGAAGCCAAACCGGCCTTAGTTTAGAGGACTGAGACATGGAAAGACTCCGTAGGGAAACCTTGCAAGCACTCAGAAACACCTCTGAGAAGTCTATATGGACACGGGCTTCAAAGGATCATTCATGATTAGCTACAATGAGCCACCACCCCAACAGTTATTTGAGAATTTGGCCTCTCTTTTCTGTCATGCTTGGGCTCCATTCCATCCCCCAAACAGCCATGCCTTGAGAAACACTCGTATGCATTAGTGTCCCCATCCCTCCACTCACAGATGCTGAGTTAGTGGTGGGAGAGGTGACTTGGCCTCTGTCTGTTAGTCAAGTTCATGCAGCCACAGGGCCCTGGCTTTAAGTGTATGCTGCTGATGCAGATATGGGACTTAACTCAACATAAGAGCAATCTTAACTGGAAGCCATTTGAATGAATTTGTGTGAGATAAAAGGCAAGAGACCCGTTAATTTTTTTTAAAAAAATGGAATTGAAAGTATAGTGATTGAGGGAAAAAATAAATCTATATCCAAAAAAAAAATAATCAGTGAAATCCATCTCTGTTTCATTCCTCCAATCGCGTTTGATCTCTAGTTGTAATTTTCTTCTGAATTTAGGGTAAGTCCATTGAAAACACCCCTCTTAAAACCAAGCATATAAAACAAAGGCTGACACTCCCCCCGCCACAACTGGAAAGCGACTGGCGTTTCTTACATTAATAATGCAATATAAATATTCCCAGGGCTCTGTGGCAGAGCATGTGTGGGGTTGTGGTTTAATCCTCAGCACTGCAAGAAAACCAAAAAGAAAAAAAAGAAATGAAGAAACAGACTCTGGAATAGGGGAATATGGCAGCAACAGAGAGTGGGGTTCGTATTACAAAACTTACCCTTCATTGTTTTTTAGGTTTTTTTAATAAGTGATTTTCAGAAGTAGAAGATAAAAGTTGTGTTCAGTTATCCTTCTAGCATGACTGAGTTTTGCTGTAGTCTGGTTTGTTGAATTTTCTGTTTCTACATTTCTTAATGTTCGTATAGTGTTTGTTGAGAACATTCCCCTCACATCTCTTGCCTTCTCATTTCCTACCCCTTCCTCTTTGTCTCCAAGATATCCTCACTTCTTCCATGTCATACATGCGAACAAATGATTTTGTGAATCTATATAAAATCTAGGAATGAAAAATGAGAGAAAACATGGACTGTATGCCTAAGACGGGCTTAATTCACTTCATATGATTATCTTCAGTTGTGTTCACTTATCTGCAAATGGCACGACATTCTTTCACACAGATGAAAACAAGTTCATTGTGTGAGTATCCTTCATATGCCTTCGCCCATCTTAGCTGCTCAAGAGACAGATGTATAAGTAGGGACAGTGCTAAGGGCCCGGCAAAAGCTCTCTGGGTACCTGGGAGGAAGTGACGGAGGCCATACTGGGTGAAGGGAGATTCACATGACAGGCAATGCCAGCAGTTGGGAGTGGTCCTGCACGGCAGCCAGGCCAGCTCTGAAAACAGCTGAAAAATACTGAAAACGAGCAAAAAACAAAACCCACATCCACAGGGCTTCCTGGCATCTATGTTTAAATGCTCCTATCTAGGCTGGCTTCAAACTACTCCACTGAACAGTCATAAAGACACTCATATCATGAGCTCTTGTGAAGGGTAGGTCCATGTTGGCTTAGTAATTAATAGTAATTAATATAAATGGAACTTATCAGACTCTCTTTCATATAAAGAAATCCTTTTAAAACTATATGTATTCAGCTACATTGGATAGCCCATAATAAATAGTTTCAAGTTTCAACTCAGTGAAAGTAAATCACCCAGAGAGAGAAAGTCATTTACATTCCACAATATCCCAACACCCTCCTCTGATTTGGCAGTCTCCGCTCTGAACCAACAACAACATCTGCTGGCAATTTATTCTCTATTATCTCCTACCTACGACTTAACCTACTGGATCAAACAATTCGATATTCACAGCTCCCTATCCACCTGTAAGTCAGAGTGCTCACTTGTCAAAATTTAAATGTAGCTTTAGAAATTTTTTTCATTGAAATGTCTTTATAAAAGTTTCAAATAGATAATAGTATCATTTATTCTAAAGCACCCCTGCCTTCAGTCAATTTATAATTTATTTCACTATGATTTGGCTTGATTGACTTGCTGAAGCTTAGGGAGGGCAGACAGAAGAAAAGGAGAGTGGCAATAAAAAAGGAGGAATGCTGAGTGATGGTGTATGCTGATGGCGTTTTAATTTTCCAGGAACTCCTGGAGATTGCCGACCTCGGAGCACCCCTTTCCTCTTCTCTGTGTGCCAGGATTATACCATTTTTCAGTCTGGGACTGTCTCTTCACTTGTTCATGAAGAAACTGGGGGTAACGGTATAGCCTCTCCTGTTTCTGTCTTTAGGCTGGGAATAAACTGTGTGCTTGGAATATGGGAGATGTCCTGTGAACACACACTGTTTATTAAGTGGGATTGTACAATGGTGACAATTAAAAAGTCAGGACAGGACTGGGACACCAGGGAGATGAGAGTGACATGGGCATTCACGCTCTTTGGAGGGAAAGTTTTCACTCCCCTTCAGTGAGGTGCAGGTCAGCCCTCAGTCTGATTTTTCACCTGTTGGCTGCCTTAGTTTGTCACCTGCAAATTGGTTCCTTTATTTCAGAGAATGCCACCCTGGGACTGTCCTACATTGGATAAGTGAATCTCAAACTCCCTAAGAACAGGGGGGAGAAAGAGAATGTATGTTAATTATGGCAAAGGCTAGGCTGTTATAGCAGAGAGGAGCAGGAATAAAATGGTTCGAGATAACATGTTCTTCAGCCCCTGCATGCCAGGGAGTCAGGGAGGTGTTTTTGTCAACAGTGATGATGACCAATGGAACCCACATTGGGACCTGGGATTCTAACAGGGTCACGCTTCACTATACGGGAGGGAACATTCAGTTCAAAGTATTTCTTTATAACAGAGTGACTATGGCATTTTAAAATGCAAAAATTACTTCTAACTCCTCCATGCTGGGGCTTTTTCTGGTTTGAACTTGTAGTAGACATGTGTGCTGCACCATCACAGCCTCTGTGAATTGCTATGTCAGCCTTATTGTGTCTGGAAGGTACTGTGCCCTAGCAAAAAAGACGTTTGCAATTGATACCTGATGAAAAAGGGAAAATCAGTTTTCTCCAGTGGGATGACACTGGGTACATCAACCACACTCAAGGGCAGGTCACCACAAATTAACTAACTCCATGATTTTTCTGTGGGCTTTTTATTTTGTTTTATTTTGGTATTTATCTCTTATTATTTTTGTTTGTTTGACTTTTGCTTTATGTTTTGTGGGTTTTTTTTGTGAGAGAGATACATAGAGATAACAAAGTTGCGGGGTAGGTAAGTAGGAAGGATCTGGGAAAGGTCGA
Organism: Peromyscus leucopus; assembly: GCF_004664715.2. NCBI lineage: Eukaryota > Metazoa > Chordata > Mammalia > Rodentia > Cricetidae > Peromyscus > Peromyscus leucopus. Next base: position 22,964,821 of record NC_051068.1, read on the forward strand.
GGACAGGGAAAGAATATGAACAATATTTATATATAAAATTTCTAAAATAAAAATGAAAACCAATTACTTCTAACTCGATTTCCACTGTAATCTGGAACATATCATTTCATGAGTAACCATGAAATTTGAGAGGGCAGATGTTGGAGACAACTGTCTATCAGACACACTGTCTGCCTAACTATTCATATACCTTTTACCTCCTCCTTTGTGTATTTCAAGGAAGACAACTCAGAGTCCCTATGCCTTACTCCATAAGCTTCATCCATGAGGAGTTCAGACAGTGGTTCTCTATGGCATGTCTACACCAACTTAGAATCTGGTGACTAGAACATAGTAGGTAAATTATTGGCATGCTTATAGACAACGGCAAGAAACAAGTAAACACTCCAAACAACAACCGCATGAACAGCCACCACCCTCCCTATAATATAGAACTTCCCATTCAGAAGAGAGGGAAAGTGGACACATGGCAGTTGGCAGTTGTTACCAAGAGTATTGCAGTAGGAAATAGTGTACATTTAGTCCAGTGGGATCTTTTGTAAAAGTTTCAATTGTTGGGTTTTCTCTATCAGAATCAGGTCATGGAAAGTATAGGTTTTGCAGTCTACTTCTGAGTCTACATCTAGCTGAAGCAGGCCTGGGAACTACTTTGAAATTTGCTATATTTCTGATTTCACAGGTAATTCAGTCTACCTTTCTGTTTAGAAAGAGATTAGATACCAATAAGAAGACTGCTATTAAAATATTGTAAGAAAGGCATACATTGAATATGCATAATCCACTGAACATGCAAAGTTAGTGATGTGGTACCTTGAGGGTTTTACCTTACGATGCTGTGGGTGATGGAGCTATGCCCCCTGACTCTGTTCAACATCAAGAGAGAGAATTATGCTACACTTCACTAGTTGGGAATAGATCTACATTCAAAGTCCACTGCACTGAAGTTCAGTTTCTACAGAATGTGGATTATTTGTGCACCTTGTACAACTGAAAAATTGTATGTCAAAACCATCATAAGTCAGAGACTTTTGCATTTGTTTTCAGTTGTTTCTATTGACATTACATATTTTTTAGACTGATGCTTATGCCTCCTGATCTCTTGAGTGGAATATAATTCTCTTTAACTGATTGCTGTCTGCATACATGTTGTACCAGGAAATCTTTATGAGAGGTATTTGAGTGAGGCTTCAGGTAACAGACTTGTGTTCTGCTATTTTGGGGTGTAGAATCAGTTGTTTATCCAATTGTGTGAGGCCTCAGATTTCTGGAGTCTCAGGTGATTTAGGTTTCTGACTACAGGCAAGCAGTGTCCCATTCATTGCCTTGTAGCTCCAAGTCTGCTTTCAGACTGGCAGTTCCTGCCTGAGTTCCTTTCTTACAGTAAGGAGCAATATCCCCCAAATGTATCTTTCCCACCATTTTCTCCAGAGCACAATTCCTTGATGAGAGTTTCATCAGATGCTCAACCATGGCATAGCGAGGAGAGCTGAGGTTTAGCAGACATTCTCTATTAATTTCCTGAGCATCACCACCTGGTTTCTGAAATCAGTTTGAAACATATTTTAGGTTTAGTTGCCTTATCTCACTTCCAGGCATTAATTTCTGTATTACCACTATGCTTTGATATTATTGTTGGAATTATTCCATTCCAAGTCATGGTTAATTTCTTAGCCAAGCCAAGGTTAAGGTCATACTACTATAACAAATATATTTCAAAATGAAACAATCTATGTGAAGAATGTGAGGCATATTTGATTGGAAAATAAAAGCCCCAAGTAGAGTTCTGCACAGTAAGGTTATTGATAGATTTAGATTTCTTCAGTATGTGCTTCTAACCCTCATAAATGCCTCTTTCTAATGGAAGAGAGGGAGACTATTTCAGGGAAATAATAGTGGTCTATCACAGCTCCCTAGCAAGTATGTCTGAATGTTTCAAGTATGTTCATTTGACATCTTATAAATCCCTGTACTATGCCATTAATCTCACTGTTGCCCAGTTTTACAAACACTAAAAATCTTAAACAAGGGCTGGAGCAATGACTTTATTTTAAGAGAACTTTCTGGTCCTGCAGAGGACCTGTGTTTGGTTTCCAACACCCACATGGCAGCTTACAAATCTAACTTCACTTCCAGGGGATCCAATACCCTTTTCTGGCCTTCCCAGGCACTAGGCATATATGTGGTATACATACATACATGTAGGATTTTATACATACAAATAAAATAAAAATATGTGAATACATTTTAAAAGAAAGAATCTTAAGCCATTCTCCACAAATGCTTTCATATGGGAGTCATAAAATCACCTGTTGTTTCTCAATGAAAGGTGATTTAGCCTCCTTGTGGGGAACTGGACATGAGTGGGAATGTTTCTCAGTAGCAGGTGGCTTAGATTCCTTGCAAGGTATTGGCCACATTCAAGAATGTTTCTCAATGGAAGGTAGATGGGTTTCCTGGGGGATAACTGGCCACATGATAAAATGTGCTGAGCATTTGAAATGTCTAATACTGTTCTCTGAACATTTGTGTCTCCCACAGATATAAGTTGAAGCATTACCACCAATGTACATATTTAGGAGCGTCTAATAAAGGAACTAAAGTCAGGAAAGAGACCAGAGTCTGACCTCAATGGATGAAACTATGTTTTATTGAGCACATGGCAGGGGTCAGCCTCTCTCTTGCAGGGAATGGAAGGTCTGTGAAGGGGAAGGAGCTTGGTCAGGGCTCTTAGAGGGGTGGGCAGGGGTCTTAGGTATGGTTAACTGACACAGTAGCAGATAGTGACAGCTGTCTCCTAGGACTGCTTGTCCTGATAGGGTAATGTAATTTTAGAAACTTCTAGCCCCAGCTGGTGTCATGTGATTGACTGACAGCAGTTGAGCAATGACAGCAAGACAGTCTCAGCAGCTGAACTCCTGGTTTTCTGTGGCTGGGGCTGTGATTGGTTATAAGGGCAGATCATCAATTAATGGGGTGTACTCAGAGAAGCACCAGAGTGCTGCCTGTCTCTCTTCCATATGAGGACTGAGCATGTGTCCACTCTGCCTCAGTAAGCAGTATGTCACCAGATGTCAAATCTACCAGCACTTTGACTTTGGACCTCTCAGTCTTTAGAACTGAGCAATAAAGTTCTGCTATGCATAAGCTACCCAATATACAAATTTTGTATCATGAATACACTTGTATATCTGGGGACTTCTACTAGCATCAGTACTCAAGAGGCAGAGTCTGTGGCTTCACAATTAAGTGCTGTCTCACCCAGATATGTGAAAAATTAGATTTCCTAATCAAAGATCCTTCTTTTCAGATTGTGGGTGCCTGATATGAAACTAGACTACATGTTTTCTGGCCACACATTAAGCACAATTTTAAACAGGTAGTCTTTTTTAAATTTAATTTTCTTTATTAAGAAAATTTCTACTCACTCCTCATGCTATCCACAGACCTCCCCTCCTCCGTCCTCCCACCCTGTAGCCCTCTTTCCCAAGCGACCTCACATCCCCCCAAATCGAGGTCTCCCATGGGGAGTCAGCAGAGCATATCTCACTGAGCCTAGGCAGGTCCAAGCCCCTTCCCACTGCACCAAGGCAAACAGGGAGTCTTAATGGGAATTATACTCTTAACAAAGCTGTGCTTTTCGTCTCCACCTGTTTTATAGCAGTAGCTATTCACTTGTATAATTCTGTCTTTTCCTATCATATTTGAAGGGTGAAAATGGGTAAAAATAGTTGTAGGGGAACAGAAAAAAAGCCACATGAGAGCTCTCTCTCTGCATATGTAAAAGGAATATAAACAGATAAATATAGATCATGGTTATAAAGCAGTAAAGACTATTTTGGAATGAGGTTGCAGAATCAGCCTCGGTTCTTTGAATCTGTGTTTGTGTAAATGTGGGTGGGTTGCAGGCACCGGGTGGAAGAGAGTGAACTTGGGCGCCAATGGCCAGAGGCCTTTATGCTGAGTGTCAGAAAGGAGACTTGTTGTCTGGGGTCTGGGACTGAGACACTGAAGGAGAAGAGAGCAAGAGACCTCAAATGAACAAGCCTACAGGAACCAGGGCAGAGTCAAGGGAACTGCAGGTGATTACCAGGTCAGGTGGGCAGGGATCTAGGGCTGAGAGGCCTGTGTACTCAGTAACCCCATGTGGCCAGTGGAACTTAGATGTGTTTTCTGCAAATCAAGAACTAGTGACAGCGAGACAAAGAAGAAGTGGACACGGCAGTAATTAGTGAATCCCCCAACAGATTGCCAGGGAGCATGATCATGGCACCAGGAAGGGAGTGCTTCCCAGGGAAATGGCGGGACGTCACCGAGACAGGAGGCCCAGGAGACAGATGTAAGGGCAAAGTCTGACATTTGCTTGAGCCTGTAAAATGCGCTCAAGGACTTCCGGTGACAGGTCCCACAATGCTGCTAAGGAGGGACAGTTAACCATAGGGCTTAGCATTTTTGTGTCTTTCCCTTCGGTGTATGGCTTATACCGTGAAAATAAATCTTTTAAAAACTGAGATGACAGTTTTGGGAGAAGAAAATATAAGGCTAAATATATTATGCATATGTGCTCAAATAGAAGTAAAGGCAAAGATATGGAAGAAGACACAACACGGGGAGAGTCTGCAGTGGGGGTGGGCGCAGAGGGGCACTCTTTGTAGGTGCCTGACCTGTTTATTTTTACATAGGAATTGCATGGAAGACGGAAATGTGGGAGCTTAGTTAACAGGATAGTTTTCTTGCTCTTCTTAGTCTACAGCTGTCAGGCTCTGGAGTTCCTCCAAGTTTCCCTAAGTGTTCTGATTTTAAACAGTTGAGAGAAACATGTAACTTACGTGTATCCTTAAAAGCCCATTCCGATTGTTACTGTATAGTTGTCACATATGGCTTTTATAGTCTGGTAAATTAGCCTGGAAGAACATCTGTGCTGGTGTGGCCCACCCCGTTTCTCAGAACCGAGCACAGTTAGACCCTTCCCAACTTCTATCTTTCCTTTGCCCATTGTCCCCTCTCATCCCAGACACACACAGTTATAATTGTCTCTCTTTTTATTACCATACCTTCAGTTTAGCAACTTAGCGTGTGTGCTTGAAAGACGAGCTGCCTAGCTATTCACCAGCTACTCATCAAACTTTGGTTTGTATTGTGTAGTCTGGAGTTCAAGACCTCGAGGAAGTAGGATATAGAACATGGTTGTTGAAAGAGGACTTTGTGTCTTTCACTTCCCAGTTTTTAAATCTCTTGTCCCAATGGGTAGCAGAAATCCTGTGAGTGCAGAGCAGACACAGTGGCAGTGGTGTCACTGAAACTGCAATCACACCCATTCTTGCATCCTTTGTACAAATCTGCTTGCCTCAGACACAGAAGTTTGTCTCCCTTCAGCTGGGTTGCAGCAGTTCACTGTGACAAGTGATGTGTACAGCTGCAGAGAGACAAACAAGAAGGAGGCTCCTGGGAAGTTAAAACTTCCCAGGCCTTAGAGAGGATCTCCTTTTGTAGACTGTGAAGTGGAATCTTCTGGAGTTTGTGCTGGAGAAGCCAGTGAGGATAGCTGTCGTCCTGGGACCCATGTCTCCTGGCTCTTCCCAGCAGGACCCACATACCTGCATGCTATGAGTAGCAGACTGCACAGGCTATCCAAGTACTTGCTCTATGAATAGACACATCTAAGGGTGTTTTGATTCCTTAGGTTCTCAACAATGCTGTCACTGCTTGCAGCAATTTTTGCCACCACACAATTCTAACCAAAAAGGAGCAACCCTGATTTCCCCTCCTCTTTTCTTTGCCTTTCCTTTCTTTTCTTCTTTCCTTTCAAGTTTTGTGACTTTTCTCCAAGGAAGACCTGAATAGAGTCTTACATGTGGGGTGAGTCATCTGAACCTCCCCTTTTTCTGCCCTGCATAATTTTTGTGTTCAGAAAAAAATGTATCCATGTTCCAATTTCTTGAGATGATGATTGAATGCTCATCCACATGGGAATGCCCCTCTCTTCCATTTCCTTCATGTTCGTATTATTTTAGGGTTAACCTTACAAAATGTTACTTGACTTCCTTGGATAATATCTCCATTAACTGCACATTGCTGCCACTGGAGTCATAGAAATCACTCCTCATAGATGGCCTTCTTTACATGATAGTGTCTCAGCTGAAGTGCTTCCGGGTATGCATCTCCAGATGGGGGCTTGAACTTTTGACTGTCCTATGGTGTCAAGAATAACATCTGCATTGGCATTTTCTGGAAAATTAGCACCTGAAAGTTATTTGTTAAAGATTGGTGGGAAACACGGATGTCTGGTGTGAATGGTGTCTACCATAGTCTGGGCATTTGAATGTTGGTCCCTGGTTGGTCATGCTGTTTGGGTAGGTTTAGGAGGTGTGACCTTGCTGGAGGAAGTATGTCACTGGAGCAGCCTTAATGTTTCAAAAGTCACATACCATTACTAGTCTGTTTTCTTCCCTTCCTGCTTATGTATCAGAAGTAAGCCTTCAGTGTCCGCCTTCAGTGGTCATGCTTGCTGGCTACCATGTGGTGATAGTTTGTTTGTGTTTTAACAAATAACTCTTGCCTAAAGATCAGAGTGAGGAGCTGGCCATTAGAGGCCAGGCAGTGGTGGCACACACCTTTAATCCCAGCACTTGGGAGGAGGAAACAGGAAGTGATAAGGCTGGGTGGAGACAGGAGCTGGGCCCTTTCAGTCTGAGGATTCCATAGAGTTAAAAAGTCTCTCTAGTGGCTGGCTCCTTGGATGATCTTTCAGCAGTTACCCCAATATCTGGCTCCAGGTTTTTATTATTAAGACCAATTAGGATTCATGCTATACTACCATGCTCCTCCATTATTATGGTGATGAAACTATAAACTTAAATAAGCTTTATAATGTATAAGTTGCCTTGGTCATGATGTTTTATTACTTGGTCATTAAGTTTTATAACTTGCAATGGAAAAGTAACTAACTGTTTATTTTGGCTTACAATTCTAGGGATATAGAGTCTATGATGGCAGGGCAGTCTTAGAATAGGTCGGGGAAATATGGCATGGTGGCAGGATCAGGAAACTGACTAATTACATTTTTATTCACACATAGAAGCAGAAGAAAAGACAGGAAGTAAAGTGAGGCTATGGAACCTCAAAGCCTGCCTCCTACCCCCTCCCCCACAGTGATGCACTTCCTTCAGCAAGGATCCATCTCCTAAAATGTTCCACAACCTCTCCAAACAGCACTATTAACTAGAGACCAAGGGTTCAAATGCAGGAGTCTATGGGGATTCTTTATTAAACCAGCACACCTGTAAACTTTTAATTTGTAATTTTATGCATGTGCTTTTCTGTTTCATTATACAGATATTTGCTAAGTTCCTATTATGTGTTAGGAGTTAGGACTACTGCCTGCTTTAAATGAGACACCATTCCATAGTCTAGTTGGGAAGTGGATACAAATGTAAATTGTTATGACCTGGTGCAGTAATCACTTTGAAAATTTAAGGAATCATAGTGGGTGCAAGAGAGCATTTTGCTTGATCAGTGTAGGCAGAGTAGTCCTTGCTGGTAAGTGGAAAGCATTTAAAAATAAGTCATCATTGACCAGGAAGTCAGGATGGAAAGAAACCACAAGCAGAGGAGAGAGTACCCTTGATGTCTTGGGAGAGAGGAAATGTGTTTTCACTGGAAATTGCAGTATGTGGGCATGGCTGAGGGGTCTAGGCTAAAGATAAGACTGGGTACATGGTGGAGGTCCAAGTCACAGGCAGTTTTCTGAGCCTTAATTGGGCTGTGTACTTTGTTGTGACATCAGTGGAAAACAGCTGAAGTGTGCTAACACCAGATTTATGGATTGAAAAGTGATATGGACTGAGGGGAGATTGGGGAATGATGGTTAGGACTCAGTTGCAGTAGTTCCAACAGAAATGTAGGTGGGTTGCTGTACTTCGTGCTTGACAGAGGGTTTCAGAGGTGGTGTAGCACTTGGTAACTGGCTAAATGTGGGGAACGAGACAAGACAGAGTAGCCCCCAGAAACTGAACTGGCAGCATTTCCTATGCTAGAAAGAAAAGGGGAAGAGTGTTGTATATGGATGAGTCTGGAGTTGGAAGGACTCTGAAAAGCCCATGGTGTGTGTGTGTGTGTGTGTGTGTGTGTGTGTGTGTGTGCGTGCGCGCGCGCGCGTGCGTGCATGTGTGCATGCATGTGCGTGTGCAGGTGAAGGAGTCAGTGGAGTTTTCTTAGTTTCAGTTGTTCATGTGGGTATAGTACAGACATCAAGAAAACTAGTAATGAGTCAGGTTTCTAACATAAATCTTGCCTCTGCCCCCTTTGGGCTGGACAAGTTCCTCACCTTTCCAAGCCCTGGATTCCTCAGCTAAGCAACAGAAATATTTATGGTAACTTACCTCACAGAACACATAAAGTATTGTCAAGTACCTAGCCCATTCTAAAACCCAATCAGTATTTATTCCATTTTTTAAAGCACTGTTAAATTAAGAGTCTCAGGAGGGAGTTGGAAAGGGGATAACATCTTTTAGAGAGAAGCAGAGTGAGAGGTAGGAGGGTAAGGAAAAAACTATGAACAAATGACCACTTAGAACATTTCAGTAGTGAGTGTTCTAGTACCATTCAGTACCAACACATGCATGTGAACCCTTCAGTTTCAAGTGGTTCAGGACCATTCAGTACTAACACACTCTTGAGAAGACATCAGTAGTGAATGTCCTAGGACAATCCAGTACTAACACAGTCTTGAGAACACTTCAGTAGCAAGTGGCCCAGGACCATCCAGTACTAATACACTCTGGAGAACACATCAATAGTGAGTAGTCCAGGACCATCTAGTACTAACATACACTCAAGACTGTTAAACAGATGATCTGTTCAAGAGCAAACACAACAGAGTATGGAAACAGAAGATAGACTTTCGTGGTTTTAAAAGTAAATGGAAGATGAAATGATAGAGAAGTGGACTGGATGATATTGTTTTTGTAAGTTTGGATATGAAGAATATCAGCATCTAGAGGAGATCTCAAGGAGAGAGGGAGGACTTTGGTAAAGATAAAAAGTGAGCATATTCATAAACAGAAGGAATCATAAAATTTGCAAGATTCTGAAACCTGGGTTACATCTTAGTGCTGATCTCTTCTCTGTTAGGTAAAATATGTTTATTCCTGAGTTCCAAGGTCACAAGAATAAAGAGGAAGAGAATCTCCTTAAGCTAATTGCCAGGTGTTGTGCAAAACCACCCCCCATTCAATCATTTATTGAGTCTTCATGGAGACCTGGCAAGAAACTAGTCCGTTAATAATTTATATTTCCTATGCGAAGAAAGCAAGACTTAGAGAGAACAGGTAATTCACACAAGGTCAAAAATAAAAGTTGGGTTCTGACCAATTTATATTGCTTCCAAAGCTTGTGTTATATCTCCTGAACTACTCAGTGCTTTATTCACATGCTGGAGTTTGGAGGTGAGTGTAGTTGTTATGACTATTGGAGCATTGGAGGGTATCAGCACTCTGCCTACATTCTTTGCATTTCTTCTCTGTATTCCTGCAAATTGAATCTCACAGTATTCTTTCTATACAACCAGAACCTCCCATCCTTGTTGGAAGTCTCAGGCTGGAGGAGACTTTCCTATGCAATGAGAGGGGGGAATACCTGGAAAACTAAGTTGTCTTCTTCTTCTCTGTATTTGTAGCAATGCCTGATGGATGCTATGGGCAATACCAGCCTCCCAGACTTTGATGCAAACCTCTAAGATGTGGCATACATTATCATCAGATTTCCTCTAGCACCCAAGGCTTGCTGGCCCTGACAATATCAACTTGCTAGCACATTTCAGGACTTTGCATTAGTTTCTTTTGGTGATGAAACAAATCATCCCAAGTTTACTAATTCAAAACACTGAAAACTATGATTACTTTATAGCCTTGAGGAGCGGTGGTTCAGAATGGACTAGAAGGTATTAGCAGGTTTGTGCTCATTTAGGATACTTAAGGGTAGGGACCTTTTCCTGGCTCACTGGAATGCTGGGAGAATTTAGTACCATGTGATTTATGTCCTCTTTCCCATGCTTGGCTACTATCTTGGTCTTTGCCTTGGCTTCTAGAAGCCTCACTCCTGACCTTACACATGGGGTTCACTAAAACAGTGGGTATCAGAGCTTCTCATGCTGGTGCCTCCAACCTTTTCCTCTACTCATGCTTTTTTACATGTAAGGGCTCTTGTAACAAGCATGAGCCCATTTACACTGCATTTTCATATATTTACTGTGTGTATATGTGTGCATGTATATATGTGTGTAATGAATACAACATGTGTGGAGGTCAGATGACAACTTGTGGCCGAGTCCGTTTTCTTCTTCTGTGTGGGTCTGGGATTGGTCATGCCATTAGTTTTGATGGCATTACTAGCTGAGCTGTCTTGTTGGCCCGGAAGCATATGCAAAGCCGTCAATCTCTGTATCATCTATTACACTGACCAGTGATTATAATTCCATCTGTGATTTTAAATTTCCGCTGTAATTGTAGGGTCTGGATAGGAGGAGGCAGCTAGCTGGTGAGGGGGGACTTACTCTGCCATTCACAGCCTCTTGCTGTGGCTTTTACTCTTCTACTCTGTGCTGAGTTTTCACAATAAATCACTTCCACAAGGATCTTTGTTTCGGTGTCTGTTTTCAGGACAATGATGAATACTGAGTTAAGGATTCCTGTTGGCTCCTGTGTTGGGAAGGGCTGGCAGAGCGCACAGGCCAGAACAGTCAGTCTAGGCTAACAGCGGCCTCCACTGAGTGCGTGCACATCCTTGCTGAGCTCATTGCTCCTATGGCAGACAAACAGGAAGAATGGAGAGACCTCACTAATGAGATTCTCCCTGCTCACCTGAAATCCTCCCTGGTAGCCTTGCCTACCAGCATGTCTCTGTGTACAGCATTTATAAACACAAACGCACGAGGCTCTGAAACTGTCAAAGGGGGCTGCTTGTTACTTAGTACGGATGTGATTCAAGGCTGTTGATCCCGTGGTGCTGTGTGATGAGGCAGAGGAAACCGACATGCTACCTTCAGGGTCAATATGCAAAACAGGAAGGGGAGAATGGAAGCTTGACAGACTGTCAGGATGATTATTAGCTGTCTCCTGGAGTCTGGAGGTGCAGCCTTCATGCACATCCTTAACCAGCTCTTGTTCATGTTCCTGTTGCTGCAAGCGTCTTTGGGTTCTGTCTCACCTTGTGCCATTCTCCTTGTTCTCTGTGGGTGCTGATGTTCCAGTGATTGCCACTGTGGCAGGCTTCCTGGTGATGGAGGTCCATACACTTAAACCTAGGATATTTTCTGATGTGTGAGCCAGGTGGATCCCAGGCTCTGCCCGGTGATAAGGGGGGAGGGGCTCAAGCACAGCATGCTTTAGTCCTTGAAAGTCCCACTTCAGAAGCTATTAGTCGGAGGGCTGTGACTGAAGGAGGCCTCGGGTGAATGGCTGTGATATATGCCGCACACTTACTTCTCCTCTGCCTCCACTCCCTTTCTTCGGCCCTAAAGCTCCAATTTATACTTACACTTCCCTTTACAACATAATCCTCACCCCCTGAAATGCACACCTACATCCCGACTCTGCATGGCAGTAGCATTCACAATGCCTCTTATGAAAAGCCTTTTATGATCTTGAATTTTATACTTCTCAACAGTTTTTACCAGTACTTTCAAAATATACATTCCTAATATCCCAACAAAGGGGAGGGTGCATTAAAAGAGAAATACTATAAAATAATTTGGTGAAGAACTAATAAAAGATGCAATCAGTCAAGTGAGTGACAGAAGAAGTTTCTTTCAACATCAAATCTAATGGTTTCTTTTTGTAGTACAAAAGTGCTCCATTAACAGTGTGAGTCTTTTATTTAGGTAATTCACACGAGTGGTTGCCAGATGTAGTTTATTTTCAGAAGGGCACACTTACAGAAGCTGCACACTGAGCCAGAGACAGAGTTATCTCTATCGCACTCTCTGATGACCTTTCAGAGGGAAAATAGCACTGAAATTCTGAATCCGAAACCCTCAAAATCAGATCCAAGTAGCACTTCATGTTTGAAATGATGGTTGGATGTCAGTGCCAAGCTGCAGAGAATGGCAGAGTGATTTCCTGCCTCTAGTCTCCCAAGATATAAGCCTTTCTTGGCCCAGCCCCCCCCCCCCAAGCATGACTGTGGCTGGTTGCTATCCACCAGGACTGTGTTAGAATTCATGTTGATGCTAATTCCCACCCTGCAATCAGAGCTCATCTGTTCAAAGCCCTCATTCTCGTGCTTTCCCAGGAGGAGGTGAACCAATTAGTTCACATTCATTCATATTGTCTCTGTGTTTACAGAGCGATACATTCCTACTCTAAGAGTTCATTGAATAGCCAGTGGTGGGCCAGGGAGTGTAGCTCAGTGGTGGAGTGCTTTCCATGAATGCCGGAGGCTCTCAGTTTAGTACTTATCACTGTGAAAAAAAAAAGTTATATCACTTTGAAGATGATGCTTTTAATCAAGAAAGCAGCTAAAACGATACCAAGTATACCAGGATATCAATGCGCTTCTTTTCAAAGAGACTTGGTTAAAACCAAATTTGCTATGCCTTAACATGTGCCTTTGGATCTGTTGTCTGTCTCTCAGGATATGTTAGTCCTATTTGGATGAAAGTAGGACTACAGTGTGAAATTATATTCCTCCCCCACAACTATGTCTCACAATCCTACTTTGTATTGCAATATATACTACAAAGAAGACTCCTCCCCAAGAAAAAAGGTATTTAGAAACGAAATGGAAACTTCTCAGAAGACAGTTTGGAGTATGCTTATGGTTGTTCTCCTTCAATCTGTGTTGTAATAGAGACGAAAATGGGGATGGCTTGGGCTGACATAAATCTAAGTTGCTTCAGAAGATCTAGAGGACATTAAGAACTGATCCAGAGTGAAGTGCAATAGAGATTCCTGTCCTGGGAAGAGTCTAGCTAATGTTGAAATGATAAAGCAGTATCGTTTTTTTTTTTTTTTTTCCTCTCATACATTATCTCTGGACTGCAGTTTCCCCTTCTTCCATTCCTCCCATCTCCTATGTATCCTCTCTCCTAAATCTGTTTCCCTTCAGAGAATCAGAGAAGCGCAGGCCTCCCAGGGATATCAACTGAACAAGGCATAACAAGTTACATTAAGATTAGGCACAAACCCTCACAACAAGGCTAGACAAGGCAACCCAGCAGGAGGGAAAGGGTCCTAGGAGCACTGTGGTTACAAGTGCACCTCACCATGCCTGGCTTTTATTATGTGGGTTCTGGGAACTGAATTCAGCTCCTTATGCTTGCATAGCAAGTATTTTACAATTGGAGTGATTTTTACAGCCCCAAAGATGGCTTCTTAACAATGACTAGGAAGTGCCTTCTTAGATAAGTAACATAAGGAATACAAACTTTATACATGGAAACTTCAATTGTATATTCTAAGAAAAATATTTTCAGCCTCCATGCCTTACACTCCATATTTATAAAGTGTGAGATACATCAGGATCTCTATAAGATTCTTCGAAGGTTGGAAATTATTGCAAACCATGTTCTCATAACACCCCATTAAAGGAGTCATCATGGTGCAGGCTACATGTGAGCCAAGGCTTGATAAAACTCTTGCAACCACTCTATTTCCTTTAACACTTCACTTGCTGACTTTTCTCCCTTGATTTCTCTCTCACCATATTAAATCTCTTGCATTGCACAGGCCAGGCCTTGGGCAGAATTTACTTAATAGAGCTCTTGTAAGAGAATGCCCCTAAAACGATCAAGTACACTACTTTGTTAATAAAATGGAAAGTAGAGTAATCCAGACAAGTGGAAATCATGCCTTACAAGAATGGATATAGAAAGGCTTCTAAGCCAACTGATAATTTTTGATAGGGACAAAATATCATGGAATGAAGCTAAAGGTAAGAAATAATGTCAGAGTAAAGCCATATGGATTTTCCAATAGACCTGAAGAAGAAGAAAGCTCACACTGACTGTTCACCATCAACATCACATTTTGTCAAATGCCTTGTAAAACTTGAAGAATATATACTTAGCCACTTGACAATATGAAGAGACTGAGGACTAGAAAATGTAATTATTACTCAATTACTTCACTAGGCAGGTCTGTCCTACAAAGCATGACAGTAAGACATGAACATGGGAGTATTTGCAGGGAGGGGAGTGTTGACAAGGGTGAGATGGGAGTTAGAATAATTAGAATGCATAAAATTATCAAAGAACAAATATATATATATATATATATTTTAGAAAGTACTGCACTTCCAGGTCTTGAAAATATGGCTCTGGGCAGAAATGAAGTAAGTCCTACATGGTGGTCTCCATCAGGCAGGTACCAAGAAAGTCAAAAGGAAGGCGAATTGAATTAGATAAGGAGGGACATTTCATTCTATTATTTTGTTTATTATGTATATGTATATGTATACATGTACATGTACGTGTGTGTGTGTGTGTGTGTGTATGTGTATATGTGTGTGTATGTGTATGTGCAGGTCAGAAGTTGATTACTGGTGTCTGGTGTCTTCTTCAATCATTATCCACATTGTTTTCTTCCTATCATTCTCTGTGTTCTCTTTCTGTGGCAGGGGGATAGCTTGCTTTATCTACTATTTGTATTAAAATAAAGAGAAACATGGGAAAAGTATTGTATGAACATTTTTTTTCTGGAGCAAGTAGAAATGAGAAACCTGGGAAAAATGAAGTAACATGCACCTTTAAGCATGAAACTGTGTGTGTGTGTGTGTGTGTGTGTGTGTGTGTGTTTGCGCGCGCGTGTGTGCATGTGCATGCCTGTGTGTACATTTGTATACTTTTGTGTGCATGTATGAATCTGTTATGAATTGTTGTATCTGTGTGTGTGTGAGTGAGAGAATAGTTGTGTGTGAATGTTAATAGTTGTCTGTGTATGTGTATTGACATGCATAGGTGTTCATGTGTGTTAATGCCTATGTGTTCATGTATGCATGTCTATATTTGTGAGTGCTTGTTTGTGTGTGTACACATATATGTAAATGCATAGTGCATGTGTATGTGTTTGTGTGTACATGCAAGCATTTTCCTGTGCTTTGTCAACATGTGTGGATTACTCACTGGAGGAGTGAGGTTTAAGTATTCACTGAATTTTGACTTGTTTGAAGAACTATCTACTCTTACCTTATGCCATAGTAAAAGGGTCTCCCAGCAGTCTCACAAAAATACAATAAGTCCACAAACTTCATTGACCTTGAACTTCTCTGCACTCTCCATTTGCTTATTTAAAATTAATATACTTGAATAGAATAACCACCTATCTGTGGCACCAGTGGCTTTGAGCTATGTATAGTGCATATTAATGAACCAGGAGAAAGTACTTGTTCCCTGCTCCACTCACTTTGTTTCTGTCCTCCTGATGGTGTTCCCCTTGTCAAAATCTTCTTAGATAATGAAAGGCACACAAGACATACAGTCATCTCTTCCCCCTCGCAGCCCTCTGCCCTGTCATCTCTGAGCCACAGAACCTTCCATTACTGTTCATTTTAATAAGCCAGTTGCTTTGGGTTGGAAGTGACAACATTTAAATTAGTGAGGAGCCATGCCAGTTTTTCAAAGTGGGACAACAACATGTTATCCTCTCACAATTAGTTTTAATTAGCAAAGTCATTGCAAATTTTAAGAGAATACAGCAGGGCACTTGCTCTTTTCCAATTTGGGTAATGTCCGGTTGATGATGGAACAGTATGTTTTATCAGGATGCTCCTAGATAAGGTCAAAAATGTCAACAAGTCAGGGAGCCAGCTCGAATCCCTCCTGTCCTTAGTGTAGATTTCCTCTCATTACAGCTCAGCTTATGGATGTGTCCCTTTTGTGTGACTCCATGGATACATAACAAGAAGACTTCATGAAGCTATTCTAATCCATCCCCCCTTTAATTATGGAAGAAGAAATAAAGTTTGATACTAAGTTTGGGCACAAGTTACAGGGGAAAGACCCAGAAGGCTTGTTTAATGAAAAAAATCTGTCCATTAACTAGAGGCTCACTAAGGACATTTGAACCCAGGCTGTTTGTTGGTGCACTGCTGGCCATCAAAGCTCTTTCTGTAAAGTTGAGGGTGAATAAGAGAGTCGAGAGTGGTTTTTGTTCTCTGCAGTCTATGCAGCACTGTAGTGCCTCACCGGCTTCAGATCACCCAGATGGTTGCACCAAACAAGCCATCCCTAACACACTTTCCAAATCTTGTCCACAGTCTTGCATCACACACAGTCTTTGGAATTAGGTGGTCAGATTGAGCTATAGTGGTGGTCTGTATCAACTACAACCCTACTCCTTTCTAATGCCCAATTCATCCAATTACGGTAGGCTATAAGCACCTAGAAAATGCAAAGCAAACATCTTGTTTTCCCAAACAGCAATTGCAGGGGGTGTTTTCAACAGCACAGTCCTCTCAGGACCATCTATCTCACAGTACCAGTCATAATGTGTAAGTAACTCCAATCTGTGCAAAATGAGCTATACCTGATTGCTGAGTACTCCCTGCCTGAGGTCCATGGAAAATCATGGGAAGGGGAACAGGGGTGGGGTGGAAACTAAAGAACAGGGAGGGTCATGATGTGGTGTCTTCTGATACAAGGTAGCCATTTCTATCTTGAACATGTAGCAACTGTGACTGCCTACTTGGGGTTTGACAGTAAAGGAAAGGGGGAAAATGTAGGTGGTGGGAGATGAGGATTGGTAAAAATGGGTAGTGAGGGTGTGTGTGATGACTGCATTGGAGACACAATATGATATTGTCAAAAATTAAATATGGTAAATAGTTAAAATACTATATATATTTAGACAAACCCATTTCCATATGCTATTTTCTGAAGGCACACACACACACACACACACACACACACACACACACACACACTAAAAAAAACCTTGATGTGACATGCTTCTAGAAGATATGAAGTTATTTGCTCTGTTGTATGTTAAAAAAAAGCTGAAGCTGAGAGTTGGCATATAGCCCGTCATTGTGGGTAACTGTAGTGGTGTCTAGTTCCATGAAAGAGAACTTCCTTCAGCAGTGCAAGGGACTACCCATTACATAGTCCTGGGAGGATAAGGGAAGCATGTGTGACTGGAAATTATAGATTGGTTATGGCAAGAGGACGCCATTTCCTATTGCTTTTCAATGACTTCTTTCTGGCTTGGAGTATAATAACTGGCACTGAGGTGAGTTTTGAAAATGAGCAAAACAGCTTGTGCATGTTAAGATCTAGCTGGAAGAGTGATGTCCTTTGCCTCTGTGTCATGGAGATGCTCAGCTTTGGAGAAATTTTGTCCATGCGATTATTTCCTAGTGAGACCCCCACTGGCTGGGTTCAGATGCAGTGCTTCAGTGCACTTAGGGGTAATAAATGCACACAGGAAAGGTGATTAGGACATGCTAGAAAAGAAAGGCAACACAGGTGGTTAGTTCACTGCATATGACCTCACTCTGACAGTGCCATTGAGCCATTGCTGAGGACCCTAACAGACTCAGGTTCCATTGAAACATCTGTGTTATTTGGAACTTGCTTGTGGTTATTTTGCTTTCCAGGTCTATATGGTTGAAATATCAAATGCATATTTGTAAGTGATGCTGGCAACTTTTATCTCCTTATCACTGCCAGTAGTTTTTCTCATGGTAAGAAGCCACATCTTGTTAGCCTTAAGGAAGGCTAACATTTTTCACTGAATCTGACTAGAGCTTTTTCAGGAAAAGTGTGTGGAATGCAGAAAGTAAACTGTATGTACTTATATGGCTTTCACACACAGCTCCTTTAAAGCCATGCAACTCCTAAAACATAATGATATAATCTGTAAAATGGGTACAAAATGTACCCTAGCAAGATAACACTGTAAACTGCTATGGAGTTAATGAAAAGCATCAAGAAGGTATAAACCTTGACTGTTATTTGAAAGATCAGAAATAATGAAGTAATATCCATCGACAGAGTTGTAAATATCACAACTGTGTAGACAGAACTTAGCATCATCATATTTACCTGTCCATATTCAAGATCTCTGTGCCAGTCAATGATAAAATTCAGCATATTTTGAATAACTATTATAAGCAAATCAGTGTGTAAGATCCCTTAGGACTAAAAAAATATGAACATGATATAAACCATGCTATTAAGAAATTATTAGCCGGGCGTCGGTGATGCACGCCTTTAATCCCAGCACTCGGGAGGCAGAGGCAGGCGGATCTCTGTGAGTTCGAGGCCAGCCTGGACTACCAAGTGAGTTCCAGGAAAGGCGCAAAGCTACACAGAGAAACCCTGTCTTGAAAAACCAAAAAAAAAAAAAAAAAAAAGAAATTATATATTTGATAAGAGTAGGGTAGGCAAGCAAACAGTAATATATAAAGTGGGGGTGGATTTGGCAGGCCATTAGACTCCACACAAGCATGTACTGATAGACATTGAATATTATCGATAAAAATTGAATTAAATTCAGGAGAATTAAACATCAAATTGAAAAGGCAAAGGCTCTGTTCTAAGTTATTTACTACAGTATATAATAAACACATATAATTCATCTTATAAGGTTTTCAAATCACTGAAGATATTTCCATTGGGATGTTTGCTGACAACTGTTATAGGAAAAATATCACCAAAACAAATTTCCTACGTGGTCACTTGGACTGCCCCCAGGGAAGAATGTCTTTGGCCATGTGTTTCCAACTTTCAAAGGATGATTAGTAAGTTTATTATGAAGAGGACAGTGCACTGAATACAGAGTCCAGGCCCCAATACAGAGTAAAAATATTGTTCTTGAATCCTTTGACACAAAGATAGGTCCAGGATTGAATGGATATAGAAGAAACACTGAGACTTCTATGGAACAGTTATCCTTCAGCATTAGCTCAGGAGCACTTCTAGGTTCTAGTACATGGAAGTCCTAAAGTTGTTTGGTGCTTGGAACCATGAGTGCTTGAGCAACGGCTTCTCCTTGTGTGATTTCTATCATCATATCCTCTGATGTACCCCTAAAGTTCTACTATAGATGTGTGTTTTGAGGGGCACTGAGAGACATTTATGAAATAATCAGATGCAGTGGCTGATACTTTCATATTTGGACAGTAAATAATACACATTTTTTGAGTGCAGAGGTAGTAGATATTCATGTCAACACAAAATATGGAAGGGACACTTTGTTCTAGGTTTCTAGTGTGAGGAATAATTCATACTTTGTTTCAGTTTTCTCCTTAACATTTTACTTATCAAGTGTTACTCATTAAATTGAATTAGTATTTTGTTACTGTGCAGCCAGCCAGCCAGCAGATGTTATGTCTTGAAAGGAATTGCAATATTGCATCAGACAAACATTGAAATGAATGAAGGTCTATTTTCTTCACACACTATATCCTGCCAAACTCCTGAGAGGAGACCGCACAATGGTTTGGTGTGGCCTTGAGTTAAAATTACAGAATTGAAACCTCAAAATATTAAAATATATGTGAAACTGAATCAGGTTGTGCTTACAGCTGGGTAATAAATCACATTTCCACTCATTTCTCTCATTTTAAAAACCAGAAACAGGAAACTAGAAGCATAAAAGATTAGGCTCATAAAGAATTTTAAGGAATGGTGGAATTGTCGAGTTCAGTTTCTGCCATTGGCAATTTTTTTTTTTTTTTTTTTTTTTTTTTTTTTTTTTTTAACTAGACTCTCCTGTAGAGAGGAGACTCTTTCCTATCTGAACATAGCCTGCTGTGGAGAAAATTCTAGCATCCCTAGTAATATGATTATGACCAATTGAAACAACTTGTTTTCTTCCAGAATAAATAGTTTTCTAGCTATTTAGTTTTTGGCAATGTCCATTTCAGGATAATAAATTCCAGTGCAGAGCCATTTTTTTTTTAAAAGGTTTTAGTAGAACACATTAGATGGAGAGAAGTAGGTATTCAATGGTAAAGAAAAAGTTTCTTCTTCCAGACCAAGGTTAATTCTAATAAGGAAAACAGAAAGCATGCCACCAAAGCCTTTGCATTAAAGCTCACTTCCTCTTGAATGTTCTTGCATATTAATGCTATGCCAAAGGCTTTCATTACTCTCTGGTTTTGTTTTTTCCAATATTTTCTCCACATGTGATTTCTTCATGTATAAACTAAACAGATTTAAATGCATGTCTTTTCCTTTAATGAAGGTGCCCTTCAGTGCAAAGGGGCTGTTTGAGGGGTGGTTCAAAGACGGTTCACTCTCATTAATGCTCTTAAAATTCTACTTTTGATCAGAGTTGGCAGAGTAAGTATAGATCAAATAGAAACCAAATCTCCCCTTTGAGACCATTCAAGGTTCTTCACTCTCTTGGCTCTCCTGAGAGCTCACTGCTCTCATTTTCGGCACAGTGGGAATTAGTCCTATACGGAGAAAGGTTTGGTGACCCTGTGAATGCTAACTCGAGTCAGGCAGAGAGAAGAACTGTTATTTAGTTGGTTGTATAATTTAAGCCATTTAACCACAGAAGTGTGGCAATACGTTGTAACTGCAAAGCAAATAAGTCACCCTTGTCAAAAAATGTACTTTTTTTTTAAGTTGTGAAATTAGCTATCAATTCATATGCAATCCTAGATCAAAAATGGAGGGTTCCCAGATGCACTAGTGCGTGAGAATGGAAGTAATTGTTTGTGGTTTTCATGAGAAGATTGCCAGTTTGCAGCATTTAAATTACATACAAACTGGTTTTCACGTCTCTAATTGTAGCTCTGTTGTTTTCAGGGAGGGTTGAATTGACATTGACAAACACAGACTTAGAAGGGACACAAAGGCATGAAAACGGCACTACATTTGCCCCCAGAATGATTCAGTGAATAGTGTTACAGTGTTGTATTTATCCCTCGCTATGCCAAACTCCCTTTTTCCTCCAAGGAGCAGCGCTGACTTCAGTAAGTTAATGAGAAATAGTTACTTCAGGGAGTTTGGGTAAATACAACACATGGCTTTCGTGAATTATTCTGTGCCTGCTTATTTATTTATTTTAGAAGTATTTGAATTTAACATAATCTCTTGTCTGTTTATTTTCTTTGAAATAAGAATATGCATTTACCTTCAGTGCTTAATTGGCCAGACCAATACTCATACAGATCTCTCCATGACAGCGTTTTGGGACTGGGGAAGATAAATACAGAGTCCTATAATAATATTCTATGCAGTACTTTTTGCTTTAATCCTTGACTTTTCTGTAAAATAAGGCCACTAACCTCTTAGGCTAGAAGAATGAAAAACTGGCTTTTAGAGAAACAAAACAGCAAAAAAAAAAAAAAAAGGGGTAATTCCGATTTAGAGTTTGTAGAGCTAACTGAATGTGGCTATTAATTCTGGTGTGCAAACAACTGCCTCAAAAAAGATTGCCAAGTTCCCTCCTATTCAGTATTTGTTTCCTTTGAAAAAATACTTGTAATTCTTAAAGGGTCATACTGAGTTAAAGTGTAGTTGTGAAGATAAACTATGGCTTAGCAAGAAGGAATTTGAGTATGGAAAAGGCCATATTAAAAGCAGAAAACAAATGAAAAAAATTAAGAAAACGCTTTTGCATTTGGGCAAGTTTACAAAGCAAACTGCCTACGTTTTGCTTGGCATAGCATTTTGAAAGCTCCCACAGTGAGAATAATTAACAGAAGCCATTTATGTGTATATTTCTAGAAGAGCTGGGCCCCATGTATACTTGCATAGGACTGGGCAAGAAGAAGAAGTTATTTTCCTGCAGAAACAAGGAGTCCTTTGAAGCATGGTGTTCAAAAGCTCTGAAGGAGGTAGTGATGTGGGATACAGCAAGCTAGCATTGGTGCTATCTGAAGTTTGTCACACACTCAGTGCCTTCTTTTGCTTCGTGTCTTACCTACAGTGTGGCTGAGAGACTCAGACCATTGGAGGGACAGGACTGAAAAGATTGTAAGATGGTAAGCTGCAGCTCACTAAAAGAGGAACTTCTCTTCTCAGTGGAACAGTTTAAAACTAGATTAAGTTGCTTTGGGAAGTGTGCATGCAATAGTATAAGCAAAAAACAGGTTGGATGGTCAACTTTCAGGTTGGATGGTCAACTACCAGGAGGCTTTATGAGAACATGAGAGGGAAGGAGTAGACCACATGACCTATGAAATCCTTTTTTCCTGTCAAATATATCTTTATTTTACTTAGTTTTATCTCAAAGTTCATTCTCAGCTTTGCTGCCTTGGCTTTGGGTCAGCTACCTTTTCTTGTTCCCTAGGAGCTCTAGTTTGCTATGTGCTATGTGGTGGTAGAGGCCTATTACATCCTTTTCATCATTACTGATCCTCTTTTTTTCATGGGTGATGCTAACATAACAGAAACAAAGTATCCACTAAAGATGTACTGGTGCATTTGAAGTCAGTCATACTAAAATCCCTACAAACCAAGACTTTCCTTTACTTTTAATACATATCTTAAGTTGCCTGCACATCTCCCATATGGCTTAGCACAAATAAGAAGGGACTGAAAATTACTATACCATACTTTATCTTAGCAGAGATGCCACTAAGTTCTTATCACGACCTCTTTGGGTTATTGGAAAGCTCCCTTTGTGTTCCTCTAACAATGAGGTGTTTCAGGTAGTCTGTAATGCAAACACAATGATTGTTCTACTAAACCTTGACTCAAAGCTAGACAACCTCAATTTATTTTCTAGCAGAATTTCAAGCAGCCCATGTATTTCCTTGATATTATTTGGCATCTTTTTTTATGTGAGATGTTAAAGCTTAGTCACCTGAATCCTCTTGTCTTGGTTTCTTTGTGGCCATGAGCATGTGTGACAGTGCATGATGAAATATTAATGTCTGTTCTTTTTCTTCGCCCCTTTTCTTCCCAAAGCTTTTCTCTAGTCAATCACAGATGCCAACGTTGCCTCTGGGGAGACGGAGGATTGTTTCACGGGACTGGAAGCAGCAAGAAGCAATCAGTCAGTGATCTCCTTACCCCCCAAACAGGCTTTTGAGAAACAAAAGGGAAAACTTGAGGGGTGGCAAAGTAGAGTCTGTTATATCATAGCAAGAGCATTGGGAAAAATAGAGCTCTCTCTTCTCTCTCTGTGAGATAGAAGGATAGCTATAAAGAGGGGAAAAAAGGAAGATGGCACAATACGGTTTGAGAGAAAGTCATGTTGGGGATGGGAGGATGGAAGAAGACTTTTTGGAGACAAAAAGTCCTAAGTGTAGAAGACTGTCAAGTGGCATAGATGGACATCCTGCAGGATATGGGAAACAAAGCCCAAACAATATCATAAAATTTTTTTTACAACAAAGAACCTTTCCCATGGAAGTTGTGTTATTTTCTGTCACTACTTAACAAAAACACAAAAACTTGATATCAGAGATTAAACTGTTTATTATCTCTCTTAGATTCTGTGATCAGTACCTATCAGGGATAGGTATTTTCAAGTCCATATATTATCTGCATCCTCAAGTGGAAGATGCAGAAGTTGTTTGAATTGTGTTGGACCAGAATATTTTGTTAAGGTTTTGGTTACTTTTATAGCATGTATACATGCCAAAAACATTACTATGAAATTATAGATACAACTCTCTTAGTTCCCCCAGGAAGACAGCCCACTGCCCAAACACAGACCAGGCCTGCCAGAAGATCAGGTAGGCTGCCTGCTTGCAGACCTCATTCACCCTCTTAGTGCCCCTCTCCATCCCCAAACACTATCCCTAATACCCCTCCCCTCCTTATCTCTGAGAACCAGTCTCCAACTTGGGTGGAGACTCCCTGATGAATCAGAGGCCAAGCAGGCCACCAGAACTCCAGGTAGGCCACCCACTTGCAGACCTCCTCCAACTTCTCGGTGGCCCCCAACACTATTCCCAATCTCCCTTCCCCTTCTTGTCACCATGTCCCAGCCCCCAACTTGGGTAGAAAAACCCTGCCCAACAAGAGGCCACCAGAAGTCTAGCCCCCAACTTTGGCTGAAACCCCCTGCTCAACTAGAGACCACAATGGCCAGAAAACTAGAGAGGAAACAGAAACCAGGGAACAAACTACCTATTCAACAAAGACAAATCCAGAAACCAGCACCTAGACCTATAATCACCCCAACCCAGATTTCTGGACACCAGCAACACAATCAACAACACAATCAACCACAGCCAGGGCAGTATGTCACCACCAGAGTCCAGAAATTCTCCTACAGCAAGTCCTGATCTTTCCAATATAGTTTAAATACAAGAAAAAGACCTTAAAAACCAAATTTATGAAGATGATAGAAGTCCTCAAGAAGAGGTGAATAATTTCCTTAAAGAAATTGAGGAAAAGACAAAAAAACTGGAGAAGGAAATGACTAAATTTCTTAAAGAAAGCCAAGAAAAGCAAATAGTTGAAGGAAACAAATAAAATTGTTCAAGATTTGAAAACAGAAGTAGAAGCAATAAAGAAAACACAAATTGAGGGAATTTTGGAAATGGAAAATCTTAGGTAAATGAACAGGAATTACAGATGCAAGAATCAGCAACAAAGTACAAGAAATGGAAGAGAGAATCTCAGGTATTGAGAATACTTTAGAAGAAATAGATATATCAGTCAAAGAAAATGTTACAGCTAAAATATTCCTGATGCAAAATATCCAGGAAATCTGGGACACTATGAAAAGACCAAACCTAAGAATAATAAGAATAGAAGAAGGAGAAGAATGCTAGCTCATAGGCACAGACAGTATTTTCACCAAAATCATGGAATACAATTTTCCTAACCTAAAGAAGGTTCTTGTACCTATAAAGGACAAGAAGCATACAGAACACCAAATAGACTGGAGCAGAAAAGAAATTCCTCTCATCATGTAATAATCAAAACATTAAATACACCAAACAAAAATAAAGAGCATTAAAAGCTGTCAGGGGAAAAAAGCAAGTAATGTATAAATGTAGACCTATTAGAATTACACCTGACTTCTCAATGGAAACTCAAAAAACCAGAAGAGCCTGCACAGATATGTTGCAAACTCTTAAGAGATCACAGATTCCAACCCAGACTACTATATCCAGCAAAACTTTCAATTACCATAGATGGAGAAAACAAGGCATTCCATATTAAAGTTAAATTTAAACAATATCTATTAACAAATCCATCTCTACAAAGATACTACAAAGAAAACTCCAACCCATGAAAACACAAGTAATAATCTCACACCAGCAAAACCAATAGAAGTAACACACTACTACTACTACTACTACTACTACTACTACTACTACCACCACCACCACCACTACCAACAAAAATTAACAGGAATTAATAGTCATTGGACATTAATATCACTCAATATAGTTGGACTCAATTCCCCAATAAAAAGACACAGACTAACAAAATGGATATGAAAGTAGTATCTATCTTTCTGCTGCATATAAGAAACACACCTCAACATAAGATAGACATTAAGAGTAAAGGTTTGGAAAAAGATTTTCCAATTAAATGGACCTAAGATGCATGCTGGTGTAGCCATTCTAGTATCTAACAAACACTTCAAACCAAAGTTAATTAAAAGACAGAGAAGGAAACTTCATACTTACCCGAGGGGAAAAAAAAATCCACCAAGATGATCTTAACATCTATGACCCAAAGGGAACCCACATTTGTAAAAGACATATACTAAAGCTTACACATAGACCCTTACACATCGATGGTGGGAAACTTCAACACCCTGTCACCAATGGACAGGTCATTGAAACAGAAACTAAACAGAGAAATAATGGAGCTAACAGACATGATGAATCAAATGGACCTAACATATACTTACATAACATTTCACCCAAACACAAAAGAATGTATCTTCTCCTCAGCACTTCGTGGAACAGTCTCCAAAATTGACCATATGCTTGATCATAAAGCAAGCCTCAATAGATACAAAAAAATTGAAATAACCCTGTTGCTGGAGGGCTTCTCTCCAGGTTCCACCAAGCCCCACAGGCCCACAATCCACGTATAAAATAATCACTCAGACGCTTATATTACTTATAAACTGTATGGCCATGGCAGGCTTCTTGCTAACTGTTCTTATATCTTAAATTAATCCATTTCTATAAATCTATACCTTGCCACGTGGCTTGTGGCTTACCGGCATCTTTCAAGCTGCCTGTCCTGGAGGCGGCTAGCAGTGTCTCCTTCTGCCTTCCTGTTCTTTCTTTTCTCCCCTCTGTTAGTCCTGCCTATACTTCCTGCCTAGCTACTGGCCAATCAGTGTTTTATATATTGACCAATTAGAGTAATTTGACATACAGACCATCCCACAGCATAACCACCTGTATTTTATCAGATCACCATGGATTAAAGCTAGATTTCAACAACAACAGAAACAACAGCAAGCCTACAAACTCATGGGAAGTGAACAACTCTCTTCTGAATGACTACTGGGTCAAGGAATAAATAGAAAAAGAAATTAAATACTTCCTAGAATTTAATTAGAATGAATGCACAACATACCCAAATTTATAGGACACAATGAAAGTGATGCTAAGAATAAAGTTTATAGCATTACATGCCTACATATAAAAATATTGGAGAGCTCCCATACTAGCAGGTTAACAGCACATCTCAAAGTTCTAGAACAAAAAGAAGTAAACACACCCAAGAGGAGTAGACAGAAGAAAATAATCATGCTAGGGGCTAAAACCAAACAGAAACAAAGAAAACAATACAAAGAATCAATGAACCAAAGAGTTGGTTCTTTTAGAAAATCAACAAGAGAAACAAACCCTTATACAAACTAACTAAAGGACAGAGAAAGAATATTTAAATTAACAAAATCAGATATAAAAAGGGGGACATGACAACAGACACCGAGGAAACCCAAAGAATCATCAGGTCATACTTTAAAAACCTGTACTCCACAAAATTGGAAAATCTAAATAAATGAATAATTTTCTCAATAGATACCACTTAACCAAGTTAATCAAGTTCAGATAAACAACTTAAATGTACCTATAACCCCAACGGAAATAGAAGCAGCCATTAAAAGTCTCCCAGCCAAACAATCTGGGGCCAGATGGTATTAGCACAGAACTATACTGGATGTTCAAAGAAAAGTTAATGCCAACACTCCACAATTTATTTCACAAAGTAGAAACAGAAGGAGCATTGCCAGTCACCCTGATAATCAAACCAAACAAAGATTCAATAAAGAAAGAGAATTACAGACCAATTTCCCTTATAAACATAGATGCAAAAATACTCAACAAAGTATTCACAAATTGAATCCATGAACACATCAAAAAGATTATCCACCATGGTGAATGAAATAGGCTTCATCCCAAAGATGTAGGGATGGTTCAACATATGATAGTCAATATAAATTACCATATAAACAAAATTAAAGAAAAAAAACCACATGATCATTTCATTAGATGCGGAAAAAGCCTTCATGATAAACCCTTCTTGATAAAAGTCTTGGAGAAATTAGGGATACAAAGATACAACTAAACAATATAAATGCAATTTGCAGCAAAGCTTGTAGGAAACATTAAATGGAGAGAAACTCAAAGCAATCCTAGTAAAATCAGGAACAAGATAAGGCTGTCTGCTCTCTCCATATCTGTTCTATATAGTTCTTTAAGTTCTAGCAAGAGCAATAAGACAACTGAAGGAGATCAAGGGATTATAAATTGGAAAGAAAGAAGTCAAAGTATTGATATTTGTAGATATTATGATAGCATACATAAGAGACACCAAAAAACTCTACCAGAGAACTCCTACAGCTTATAAACACTGCTACCAAGGTGGCTGGATAGAATAGTAACTCAAAAATTAGTAGCTCTCCTATATACAAATGACAAATGGGCTGAGAAAGAAATCAGGGGAACAAAACACTTCACAATAGCCACAAATAATACAAAGTGAAAGACCTGTATGATAAAAACTTCAAATCTTTGAAGAAAGAAACTGAAGAAGCTATCAGAAGATGGAAAGATCTCTCTCATGGATTGGTAGAGTTAACATAGTAAAAATGACCATCCTATCAAAAGCTATCTACAGATTCAACACAAACCCCATCAAAATTCCAACATAATTCTTTACAGACCTTGAAAAGACAGCACTCAATTTCATATGGAAAAGCAGAAAACCCAGGATAGCTAAGACAATCCTGAGCAATGAAAGAACTGCTGGAGGTATCACCATTCCTGATTTCAACCAAACATGAATGGCTAAAAAAAAAGTTTCCTAATGATACTCTGCTATACTCATAGATTGGTGCCCAGCTCAATCATCATCAGAGAGGCAGGCTTCCTCCAGCAGTGAATGGGAGCAGATGCATAGACCGAGAGGTAAAAATTAGGCAGAACTCAGGGAACCTGGCAGAAGAGGAGGAGGAAGGAGTGTAGGAGGCAGAGGGCTGAGAACATCAGGAGAACATGGCCCACAGAATTAACTAAGCAGGGCTCATAAGGGTTCACAGGGACTGAAGCAGCAGTCATGGAGCCTGCATGGGTCTTTTCTAGGTCCTCTGCATATATGTCTTGGTTGTTTAGTTTGGGGTTTTTGTGAGACACCTATCAATGGGAGTGGGAGTGTCTCTGACTCTTTTGCCTGCTCTTGGGACACTTTACCCCTTATTTGGTTGCCTTGACCAGCTTTGATATGAGGGTTTGTGTCTAGTCTTATTGCATCTTGATATGCCATGTTTGGTTGATATCCCTGGGAAACCTCCTCTTTTCAGAAGGGAAGTGGAAGAGTCATGGATCTGAGGGAGAGGGGAGGTGTGGGAGGCGAAACTGCAAGGAGTAGAGAGAAGGAAGGCTGTGATTGTGATGTATTATATCAGAGGAGAAAGAGTAAAAAGAAGAAAGTAGATATACTAATATATAGTATACATTGTAATGATTTTACTATATGTGTCAAATATCATGCGCATGACTTAAATATATGCCATTAAATCCTTTGAATAGGATGGAATCATCCTAAGGCTTATTTACCTGCAAATTTGGTGGTACACACTGACTCTTGGCTGTGAGTCCTATCAACTGGTAGAGCTTGACCACTCACGTCTATCTTCCCCCTGTTGCCTTAACTTCCTTTCAACATGGTTGGATTTCAAAGGCAACTATTTTTATATGACAGGAAAGTAAATCAGATTATGCAGTGAAGTTATGGACTACCCATCAAAGGGAAGCTCTATCATTTCTGGTGAATCCTATCTGTTAGGCACTTACAAAGCTTCTCTCAGACTTAAGGGTAAGAAGAGCAGGTTCTGCCGCTTCCTGGGGTATTGCCAATAGCACATTGTTAAGGCACAGAGGGTGGGGTATATATTGGTACAAGCTCCTCACACCGTTGAGGACTGTAACAAGAGCATACGGCCAATGTGCAGATTTCAGAAGAAAGACAACTCAGAACTGTTCATTGGTTTATTATCAACTCCTTAGATGAAGTGACATTCTCTGGAAAGAAAGAGGGAGTTTCATCAAAATTGACTTTCAATTTCATAGATGCGTAATTAATTTGTCTTGGAGTGTAATGGAGATATTACACATTGTCATGATTTATATCCACCAACTTCATCTCAAGATGGTTTGTCAGATTTTCCTACTTTTCCTATTTTCACATTTAAAATAATACTTTTTTTGATGCCTAGAGTAAGAAGATATGCTCAAACTTTTAAATAAGATTCTTTGGCTATAAACCCAGAGTCATATTTTACATACTTATGTAAACTCTCTCTGCATCTGGCGCTCTCTCTCTCTCTCTCTCTCTCTCTCTCTCTCTCTCTCTCTCTCTCGTTCTTTCTCTCTCTCCTCTCCCTTCCCTGATCTCTTGATCTTTCTTTCTTCCTCCCTCTCTCCCTTCCCTTCTCTCTTACTGCATTAAGCTGTGACCTCCAATGTGCTCAACCATTGTATTTCCAGATGTTGGCTCTGCTTTTCTGTGGCTCTTTAGTTGCTTGTCTTCATGCCTTTGCCTGTAAGCTCAGCCCCTGAGTGTGATGTTTGCAGAGCTGATGGCATTTGTCACAGTGGGAAGCACCGAGAGCCTGTTTCTTCTGATGGTGCTTCCTTAGGAACGGGAAACTTGCAGATACTCTCCTGCCTCTTGGCTTCAAACTGGATGATGTGCCCATTAGAAACAACTTGGCAGTCAAGGAACAGGACTGTCCTTGCGTCTTTCTACCAAAGGATTAACACCAAGAAGGGTCTGGAAAGTGTTTCGCTTCTAAGAACTCTGTGAACCCTAGCCCGAGGGTCAGACCTAGATATCTATTTTTGTAAAACTGGATTTTTAGGTCACGGCCAAACCCATTTATTTCCACATTGTCGAATGACGCATTTACATTAAAACTGCAGAGATGTATAGCTGTAACAGAGACCAGGACAACGGTAAGGCTCTAAAAATAGTGTGTGCCTCTTCATAGAAAGAGATTTTGACGCTTATAGAAAATCATAGAACAAAATTGAGGTCCTACAGTCAGGAATAGAAGTGGAAAATATCTGATAGGCAACAGTGACTATAAAAGGTCCCATTTAATTCTCCCCCCCAAGTATCATATGCCAATTTCCACAAAACATATGGGCATTATTACATTCATATAGATATCTTTGGTTGTCATTTATAGCATGTATTCTGTTAGTTATAAGTTATGGTGTAGTTGTTCACAATTCCATGAATTTTCTGTGCTCTGGCTTTCATGCTACAGTTTATTGTCACGGATTAAGGCTATCTTTTCCTTTGCTTTACAGAGTGGAGCCGAGCTGACCTCTAATTGTATTAGCAGCCGTATCACGTTTTCCTATGCAATGCTTGACTTGGCCAAAATTTACAGAATGAATTAGCTAGAATGAAACTTTATGAAGGACTTATTCTATTTAAATATTAATGAGGTTTTTTATTTTTATTCAGGGCAATTTCAATCTAAGAAGAGACCAATGCAGCTGAATTGTAACTATTCCCCGAAGGAGCAGAGGATGTGTGGGCATGTGTGGTGTCCACTGTTGCTATTGCAAGTAGAAGGGTGTCAGCTGAGCCATATGGTCCAGTCTGAACTTTTAAAACCCACATTCTGCTTATGATAAACCAGTCATATGTAATATAGAGTATCTGCTTTTTAAGGAGTTATTGCCTTGGACACATTGGCTCAGAAGTTTAGGAGAATCAATAGTGGTTGAAAGCTATAGAAGACATGCACCCCATTTAGATACTGCTCTAGGACCTAAGGTTTAAAATTAAACCTTCCACTCAAGCAAAGTTTCACAGGAACTATATTCTTTAGCCATATTGCTTTGACTCTTATAGTTGTTATTAACATTTCTCTATCATTATACCCTTGTTTAATATCAAGAAATGCCATAAGAAACAGTCATGTGCAATCACATATTGCACAAATTGTAGAGCTGTTGTAGACTATAGCATCTATAGCATAGGCTCTACCATGTAAAGGGTGGTATTGTTTTTGATATCAAAGATGTACTTTTCCAGATTACCTGGGATGTTTGTAAGCTTGTCATTGATGATAATGTCTTTTACCAGTATATCTTCAAATACAACAACATACAGACTTTCAATAAATGGTGGTAGAGAAAAGGGAACCTCTGGTGGAGACCATGATCAGACTGGATGCGACACCCAGGAATGGCTTCCTGCACAACAAGCATACAAAGCCAATACTTTGGCGGTAGGTTTTTGTCAAAAGAAGAATTGTTTTTGTTTTGAGACAATCATTAAGGTACTAGGAGATCAAACTCACATGTTTCTTTCAAATAGTTGTCAGCTGAAGATTTATAGAAAGGGAGGGGGAGAAACTGATTGTTCATTGGATGTTGAGAAAGGGGAGGTGTTGGCTTCTGTTGTTTGGGCATAAATGGTAGTTAGACATTTTGCAGGTTCTGTGATATTTGAGTTGGGGGAATTATCACATTTTGGGGAGGAATTTTGAGTTTGTCAGGATGTCCTTCAAAAGAGCCTGCTTCTTCTACACATGTCCTTTATTGAAGAACCATTTCTGGAAGCTTTTCAGCAACAGATGTGCTGTCATGGAATCAACCGTATGTCTGGAGTCCATGTCTGAGCCTGTTTCTGTGTAGCCACTGGGTCTGTATAGTGTCCTCAGAGCTTAGGGGGACATCTCAGGCTCTGGGAAATCACCTTCCACACTCAAGCCTGCTCCTTTTTCACTTGACGGTGCTTGCCAGAAAGCCTGGGGTCAAGTTCACCATCTAGTTATAAACCAACTTTGTTGTACTTCATGATTCAGGTCTCATTTTCTCTTTCTCCAAGTTTTCTGTCTTTAACAGCAATAGCAACGTTACTAAGGAAAGGGTTATATTTTTATAAAAAGCTTTAAACTCTTTTTTTAGGATAGGTAAGGTACAATTTGATAATTATAAATATTTCTAAGATTCTGACTAAGAATTTCACTAGAGTCTATAATAAGCATATACAATTGGTTTATGTAGTGTAATAAACCCTTTGTCAGATTCTTCCTGTGGGATTCAAGCCCCAGGTAAACACACAGATTAGCATCTATATTTTAATATATTCTGCAGCCCTTCCATATAAATACTCATACATGGGGCCTCACCTTACAAAATTGTTCTTATTTCTTGCATGGATTTTTTTCCCCTTGAGATCCAAAAATTGTATTCAACCTGGCTCCTTCATTCTCAGGAAGCTCCCGGAATCCTGGCTGGTACCAGTTCTCCATCGTCCTCTGCTAGCTTTTATCACAGCAGAATGGTAGAATTTTCAAGGAGCTTTTGAGCAAACTCTCTGGGATTTTTCTCCTGCTCTTCTAAAGACTCTCGACTTTTGTGTAAGCATTCAGAACCTTCACCATGTGAACCACCTGACACATAGTCTTTGACACTTTTCTATGTGGTATTTCTATAATGCTTACATCTGTGAAAACCCAGGTCTCTTAGGAAACAGATGAAAATGTTTTTAAAAAATTGAAAAATTTTAGAAGAAATAGTATGTAGATATCTTAGCAAAGCCAGATGTTTCTTTTATATGTAGCAGGGGAGGCACAGGTATCTCTGAGTGACAGGTAGAATGAAGTAATATATGTGGAGGTGGGTGTCTCTGGGCATCTATTCCTCTTGACAGACCCTTGCTCCTCTTATCTGGATAACCAGGCATTCATGCTTGGGCACAGGAACTTTCCACATTCTGGCAGCATTACTTCCCCTTTAGCATGTATTCCTCATGGCTTACACATTTCTGGGTGTGTAAATGGGATAATGAAAATAGACTCCTCATTCTTATGTTTCCTATTCGCTCTAATTGAACAGCTGTATTCACAGAGTGACATTTAATAGATAGATCGAACCTGGGCCAGAAGATAATATGAAAGATAATAGAATTCGGATCACTTTCATTTTAACACACTCCCAGAATAGCTACATCACATGAATAAAAAATAGTGGTGGGATTAGTTGCCTTAGTAGAGGCAGTGATAAACCTGAACATGTCTAAGGAATCAGATCCATGATAGAGAAGGATGTCAGAGAAGAAAGGGCATGTGAAAATATGTGAAGAAAAATATTTGGTCGGAGAAGAAAGGAAAATGCATGTGTATACATGTGAGTATGTGGTGTGTGTGTGTGTGTGTGTGTGTGTGTGTGTGTGTGTGTGTGTGATGGAGGGAGGAGTGTTAAGGCTATCATGAAAAATAAGTAGAAAGGTATTAGATGCAAACTAAGCTATCTGTGGTTTAAATGGCTGCAAAGTATAAAGTGGTTTAATCTAGTAATTAGTGATAACAGACTGAATTCTTCGTGTTTGTTGGGTTTCTCATTGTTGTGAGAAGTTTCTTTTTTTTTTTTAGATATTTAAAATATTTCAAATTATATTCTTTTTTATTTGTTTTTAAGATATTTAAAATATTTCAAATTATATTCTTTTTTATTTGTTTTGTACATACATACATACACACATACGCATGCACGCGCGCGCGCGCGCGCGCACACACACACTCTTCCTGTGTTTGTCAGAGGATGACTTGTGGAAGTTGGCTCTCTCCTTCCCCTGTGTGTCCCAGGAATCAACTTAGGTGGTCAGGTGTGATGGCAAGTGCCTTCACCTGCTGAACATCTGTTAGAACTTTCTTAGAGTTGCTATGGAGAACGTCTGTGTAGTTTGGTTTAGAAAACTCGAATAAAAAAACCGGCTACTCAGAGCCCTTAGAGTACTCTGACTTTTGTTTCAGCTGGTGTTTTTGTTCCTGATTTTAGCAAACTCCAGCTGTGTGGCTCCCCACATAGGCAGGCTGTGATTTCCTTCTACGAGTGCTCTCAGCTTTTGGGTCAGGACAGTTGGTGAACTTCTTGGTGATCACAGGGGTTTCAGACATCCAGATATGTCATTACCCAGAAAAGAAAAGCTAAATACTGATACTTGTGTTACTTCTTTCAAGATAATGGGTGATGTGTTCATCCCATGGCTAATTCTGGCATTTGCCTGTATGTTCTTGACCATGATGTAAGTGCAGCTTCCTTGGGTCTGTAGAGAATTAACTTTTTCCATAACATGTAAGTCACTTCTGGTGTGGTATTTCAGTGGTCCGAAAATGAATTCCACAAATGGGGGAGAGAGGGGGGTAGAGAGGGAGGGAGGGAGAGAGAAAGAGTGAATATGTATGGCATGTGTTTCTGTCTCTGTCTCTGTCTGTCTCTGTCTCTCTGTCTCTGTCTCTCTGTCTCTCTCTCTGTCTCTCTCTCTCTCTCTCTCTCTCTCTGCATCAGATACCTTGGAGCTAGTGTTATAGGTGTTTGTAAGCTATCCAACATAAAGTATAAATGCTTGAATCTGAACTATGGTCTTCATAATAGAGTATCACCAACCTTAACCACAGAACTATCTCTCCAATGAATTCTGTTTTGTATTATTAATAATTTTTTATTCATTTTACGTATCAATCACAGATCCTCCTCTTCCCTCCTCCTACCCCTTCCAGCCTCCACCCCCCCAAAACCTACCCCTCATTGCCTCTGATAAGAAGGTAAGGCCTCCCATGGGAAGGCAGCAGATCCTGGTACATTCAGTAGAGGCAGGTCCAAGCCCCTCTCTGTAACACGGATCTTAAAAGGTCTTATTAATAAAAACAAACCTGGAGCCAGGTATTGGGGTGAATACTGGAAGATCAGAGAAGCAGAACAAGCCACCTCACCTTGCCAGTTCCTCAGCTGATCCTGTTTCCTCAGACTGGAAGCCTCTGAGTCCTCATCCAGAATGAATCTCAGCTGAACTGTTGCTCAAAAGCCTAAAAGCTTAACCATCATCTAGTTCCTCATTCTCATGCCTTAGATATCTTTCTGCTTTCTGCCATCACTTCCTGGGATTAAAGGCTCTTGTTACCACGACTGGCTATTTCCAATGTGGCTTTGAACTCACAGAGATCTGGATGGATCTCTGCCTCCAGAATGCTAGGATTAAAGGCATGTGTGCCACCATTTTCTGGCCTCTGTATCTAGTGGATGTTCTGTTCTCTGATTGTAGATAAGTTTATTAGGATGCACAATATTTTGGGAAACACAATATCACCATACCTCTCCCTGCCTCAAGACTATGCAAGTTGTCCCACCATAGGTAGTGGGCTCCAAAAAGCCAGCTCATGCACCAGGGACGGATCCTGATCCTACTGTCAGGGGGTGCCTTAAGCAGATCAAGCTACACAACTGTCTTTGTTTATTCAGAGGGTCATAGGACTGGACTAGACCCTCCAATGAATTCTTAATATAGATGTAATTAACAATTGCTTAGAACTTCTGGTAATTTCTTCACTTCTCTTCTGTCGAGACACATTGGTGCCACTTCATGTTTCTTAAGAAAAATGTGCTAAAAGGCAAATTGCAGACAAATGTATACTCTTTATTACTTAGGATACCAATTTTTGTCTAAGAGTCTGGGTCTAACATGACAATTCATATTAGCGCCATTCAAAGAAAGTTTGCTAGAGGTACAGATCACGTGGGTCTGAGAAGTTACAACAGAAAGCCACAGGGATTGTTACATAGTTAGGACAGTACACTGCATCTCACACCTCTAAGCTTGAAGGAGGAGCCAGACTGCAGTGGCTGCCACCTGAAGGAGGTACTCCTATGTTGTTGGCTTCCCTTGGAGGAGGTATATGATGTCAAGGTAATTCTCAGAGTCAGGAGCTCTCATCTACACATATCACTGTCTTGGTGGGTCTCTTTCCTCATGGATCACGTAAGTGTCTTCATTCTCTTGTTTTGGCATTTGAAGGGTTTTCTCTTCTTTTAACTTTCTTACTTCATCGACACTGTTGGTCTCCCCAGTCTCCTTTCAGGGTCCATATGCTTTTGCTACTTGGACAAAGCAGACCCTAGAGAAGGTTGGAATGGGTGTCTGAAAGTGCAAAGAGCAGATTTCAGGCCCCACTTCCCTTCCTCTGGAGCACAGGTGGAATCCTGGAGACAGCTTGATAACACATTTTCTTCTTCTCAGCCTGTAGCATGCTACTCTGCACCCCCGCCTCCTTGGTTGGCTGCTAGCTTTGTGGTCTGAGATGGTATTACCTGAGGAATACAAAGATAGGAACTGGGTGGGGGAGGGTGGATCCGTGTCTCACTGTTTTCTCACTGAGGGTGCGCAGTAGCCTCAGCAGCACCTTCATTTCCTTTCTGTCCTGTACAGTGACAGCTTCACTTCTCACAGGGATGAAGTAGGAAGCCTTCTCTTCACTTTCCTTGAGTAGAGAATGGTGAACGTCACTGGTCAGAATTCACAGACACCCCAAAATTCTCTGAGGGACTGACTGTCCCTAGGCTGCACTAAGAGAAGTTTCAAAGCAAGGATCCCACTCTTCTTCTCCTGCCCTTTCAATGGGACCTTGCTCTGTGGGAGATGAACTTGTCGTAGCTGTTGCCTTTCCTGTTCTCATTAGGGAATAGGCATCTTTAAGAGGTCTTGGTGAACATAGCTACCTCTGTTGGGTATCACATCCTGTGAGAAAGAGATGAATGTCAAACGTTTGATATCACAGCCTGTGTTTGACATTCGTCTCTTTCTCACAGGACATTCAGCTCAGCCAGCCCAGGATAAGAATTGGTCTGGAAAGTCACTGAAGAGTTTAAACATATACATAAGTCTTTAGCATATTTTTTCTTGGTAGAACTAAGAGAACTTGTATCTGATTAAAAAAAGAACCCTGATGGAAATTGTTTAATAAACAGAAAGGGAAGTGGCAGTCTGGGTGAGATGTTTGGGAAAAAACACAAAACAGTTGGTGTGATTTACGTCTGCTCCACTCTTCCTATTCTCTGGTTACTGCCCAGTTCAGCCAGAAGAGCTTGATCCTGAGCATGGCTCTGTCATCGTCTTGGTCTGGGCAGAGGTAGTTGAGGAAGTCACAATCTGTGTGCATCCAGGTGCATGCTACTGGGATGTAACTGGGAGCTGGAGGCGGTTATATAGCACAATGTGATACAGAAACTTAGTCATGTGTGATTTCATAGCTAAAAAATTTAAACATGTCTCTGTCGGGTTAATTTTCTACTTGTTAACCTAGATCTGAATTGCAACACTTTTTATCCGAAGGACTAGATAGTAAATATTTCATGCTTTGCCATGCAGATGGCCTGTCACAACTACTCAATTCTGTCATTGTGGCTTCAAAGCCACTACACAAGGGAATGAGCATAGCTATGTGGCCTTTCAACCATATTGACAAAAACACATAAGCTGGACTTGATTTGCAGGCTATAATTTATGGACCCATGATCTACACTTAAGCTTTGTTTTCTGCTTTCCATTTATAAGATATTATAAATAACACTGATAAAATTGGACAAATTATAGAACCTTTAGAAGAGAATCAGTAAAGTAGTTATCAAGAATGTCTGTATTCTTATAAGTTTTGCTTTAAACTCTTACATGCAACATGTTTAAATGTATTTTGTCTAATTAAAACTGTGAGACATTAAACATATATTAATATTATTAAGATCTTAGTCATATCCATAGCAATGACCACCAAGAGAGAACGATTGCCAAGTAGGTAGCATGGGACATGCCATGCTTTTGTGGCATCAAAACAAAATTTCTCTTGCCAAATAATGGGCTCAGGAGAGCTAGTCATTCAGCATGAAGAGAACAGAACTTATTCATATTTGGAATCTGTCAAAGAACCAAAAAGTTATAATAAATATGAATAGGACAACTATTCTTCTAATTTGAGAAGAATGGCTTGGGTCAATCATGGATGGAAACTAAACTGTGATTTTTCTCCAGTTATTGAATCAATTTTTCTCTCTTTCTCTCTCCATCCTCCCACTCCTTGATGCTTAGTTTTAATTGTCAAATTGATACAACCTAGAATGAACTGATGCAGAGAGTCCCAGCAATGGAGATTTTATATTGGTTGGCCTTTGTTCATGTCTATGCTGGATTGTCTTGATTACAATAATTGAAGTGGGCAGACTTATCTGAGAGGATGGCACTATTCTCTGGTTTAGGGTTCTAGACTACATAAAAAAGGGGAGAATGAACTAAGCAGAGGCATACATACATGAATTCATTGCTCTTTCCTCTTGACTATGGATGTTATATGACCACCTGCTCCAACTTGTTATTGTCTTGACTTTTCTACTAAGATGGAATGGAACCTGGAATTGTGAGCTAAAGAAACTCTTTCTTTCATAAGTGTAGTCTTTTTTTCTTTTTCCCTTTTGGGGGTGCCATGACCCAACTCCCACATAAATACACATGGAGACTTATTATTACTTATAAATCTCTAGCCTTAGTTTGGCTTGTTTCTAGCCAGTTTTTTTTTTTTTTTTTAAAAGAAAGAGTTTCTCTGTGTTACAGCTCTGACTGTCTTGGAACCCACTTTGATCACTGCCTTGATCTCACAGAGATCCATCTGTCTCTACCTCCTGAGTGCTGGAATTAAAGGCATGCACCACCACCACTACACTAGCCATCTTTTCTTAATTTAAATTGTCCTGTCTCTCTACTGAATGTACCAGGCTTAGCTGACTCCCCATGGGAGGCTTTACCTTTTCAGAGGAGGAGTTGGGGAGGAAGGCAGTAGGGGGCAGAAACTGGAGAAGGAATGAGAGGGAGATATGTTGTTGGTTAATAAAATGAATAAAAAATTTCTTAATAAAGGAAAAAAAAAAGAAAATGCCATAAGAAAAAAAAATTGTCCCATCTACCTTTTGTCTCTGGGCTTTTATCTTTCTTTATTCTACATACATTTCTTTCCTTCGTACTCCATGGCTTGCTGTGTAGATGGGTGGCTGGCCTATGATGTCCTCCTCTCCTCCTCCTTTTCTCGTCCCTTGATCTTCTTTCCCAGATTTCTCCTCCTCTTAATTCTCTCTGCCTGCCAGCCTTGCCTATCCTTTCTCCTGCCTAGCTATTGGCTGTTCAGCTCTTTATTAGACCAATCAGATGTTTTAGATAGGCAAAGTAACAAAGCTCCACAGAGTTAAACAAATTCAAAATAAAAGAATGCAATGCATCTTTGCATCATTAAAAAATGTTCCACAGCATAAACAAATGTAGCATATCTTCAACTAATATTCCACAGCACATGATGGTTTTTTTCCTTTTTTCTTTTGGTCAGGATATTTACTTACAGGAATGGAAATAGAATTAAAATACCCTTTCTCTCCTTTGAACATGTCGTATGTGTTACTAACTGATGTTTTTGTTATTAAAAGGAAATAGGCAGACAGGCAGACAGACAGACTTGATGGGCACTGTACTGATTAAGTGGACTTAAAACTCTCCTTATTGACTGAACTTTACATGAAGTTATTCCTGAGTCTAGGCACTTTGCTTTCATTGTTTAAAAGCATCTTAGAAAACTTGCTATTTTAAGATCTTTCTCTACAATTTTGAGAAGTAAATCTTGTGTCAGCATTGGTGGATTTATAACCAAGAAAGCCCTTTCTCAAGAACATGTGAGGCATTTCTTCAGAACGTAGATCCAGGGAAGACAGGGAAGTTACCCATCACTTCCAGTCTTCCTTGTAAGTAGGTGGTCAACTTTTATCAGCACCAACTATCTAACACAAATAGGGTAGTAACACCAAGTGACCTCTTCTCGTGAGCCCCTCCAGTCTCCTTTCACTCCTTTACCATAGCATTTAAAATCTCTCCTGCCTCCAATGTAACCAGATGACATTCAGCAGCTTTCTCCTCTACCATGGTGTTGAATGATATGGTCCTTGCCTATTTTAACTTCATCTAGTATGATTTTTTTTTTTGCCTTGATAGCATCTATGAGTCACTTTGGTTGCAGTGAGTTAGAACTTAGAACATAAGCTTAGTGGTATTTTGGCAGCAGTCTTTCTTAGACATTTAGTGGGAGATTAGGCTGAGAAGACATGGAAATTCAGTGAACAATTACTCAGTTCATCTACTTTCATGGAGAACAGACCAGCAGGAAGAGAAAGCTGACCTGGAAGAAGTCACTCAATGAATGAGGAGACACTGTGCCTTGAGTTGCTTAGTAGACTTATATTTACTCAGTTGTCATGATCTCAGTGATTCTTTCTGATGTTGGTGTTCTCTAAGCTTCTATATCTGAGAGAACAACATGTTCCAACTGAGCATCAGACTAACTTTTAGGAACTGTGTGTCCTGACTGGAAGGACGTATCACTGCTCACATGCCAGGGATGCTTTATGCTTTTCCTGTCTCACTTTGTTATTGAAAAAAAGGAAAATAAAACCATTGCTGCAAATGTGAGATTTTTAAAGGCTTAAGGGAAAGACAGTGGTTTTGGAATTCCTATTTCCAGAAGATTAAAAGTGTCCATTCAGTCATACGTGAATATACATATTCTCTCTCATTCTCACTGGACTACCTACATGTGATCATTCTTGATCTTGGTGAGCTGAGAAGAAGCTTTGCCTTAAGTAGTAGTGTGGTGACACTGTGTTCCTCAATATATTGTGCACCCTAATAAACTTATCTGGGGTCAGAGAACAGAACAGCCACTAGATATAGAAGCCAGAAAATGGTGGTACACACGCCTTTAATCCTAGCATTCTGGAGGCAGAGATTCATGAGGATCTCTGTGAGTTCAAAGCCACACTGGAAACAGCCAGGCATGATGACATATGCATTTAATGCAGGAAGTGATGGCAGGAAGCAGAAAGGTATATAAGGTGTGAAAACAGGAACTAGAGCCTGGCTAAGCTTTTAGGCTTTTAGCAGCAGTTCAACTGAGATTCATTCCAGATGAGGACTCAGAGGCTTCCAGTTTGAGTAAACAAGATCGATTGAGAAGTTGGCGAGGTGAGGTTAGTTGTGGCCTGTTTCTTTGATTTTTCAGCGTTTACCCCAATACCTAGCTCCAGTTTGTTTTATTAATAAGACCTTTTAAGATTCATGCTATATAGTGGAGTGAATAATAAGCCATGAAGATACCACATGATCAAGGATATTGTATTTGTGTCCATATCATATGCCCACAATCAATCTGGATTTTTTTAATGAAGATTATAATTTGCAATTTGCAGTTTTTTGTTACCTTGGAATGAAGCTGTTTTAAAAAATACCCCAGATCTCTTTGTTCTTTGGAGTCAAACAGTTACTCTCATTAACATGGTATTTCTTTACTGGAGATGAAAGAAACTCCTTTTGGTTGAGTAAAGTTTCAGAAAGTAAGACTGTCAGTTGTCCACCTTGGACCTACAAAGCTTGTTCTTGTTTAATTGAATGAGAATTTACTTAGCTGTTATCTTCAGGTTAACTTTGATCATGGTAGAATATTTCCTCAGTTCTCTGGCCTGCCAATCTGGTGAGTAACAGACACTGTGTATCCCTGTGTTCATCCCAAATTACTGAGCACCTCTTAGAGCACAAACTACCCTAGATACAGAATAAACAAAAAGTGACCCAAAAGACTTGTAGATTTCAGTATCCATGGAGAGAGACATAGTGACAAACAATGTGGCAAGAAATAGGGATGAAAATAACAGATTTAAGTTGTAGATAATCACAGGAAAGAAGTATATGGAATCAGATTGCTGGATTTGGACTGAGACCCTAAGGTTGAGATGATATGAGTCATGCAAAGGTTTGGGTGAAAATGAATCCTTTCCTTGGATCCCCATAATTGTTCCATCCATGTGGATTTAATTAGTGGTGTTGTTTAGCTTTATTTAGACAACATTTGCTTGCTTGGCTGAGGCTTCAACCTTCATTAAATATTGTTCCTTTCCATTATACTTACATTTTTGCCACAGAGCCACTGCTACTTGACCTATATCCTCTCACGAACAGACATTGTCTTTCTTTTATGGAGGCAACTTGCCCTTCTTCTGGAGTTCACTTAGTTTTCTATTGTGTGGACAGAAGGTTTCTTTTCATGAATTTCTGATAGTGGCAGGCTTGTGCTTGTAGATCTGATACATATGTTTAAAACTAACAGCTTGTCACATTTTTATAGAGATCAACATGCTTGAAAAAACACGGCCCATGACATTTTCATCAGTTCAAATCTTTTTCTCATTTTCCAGTGCCCATTAGGATGTATGTATTGATGGAGTTCAGGGAAAGAAGGAAGAAAAGAGAAAGGAAGAAGGAGAGAGGGAGAGAGAAGGAGAGGGAGAACAAGACAAAGAGCATGAGAGAGAGAGAGAGAGAGAGAGAGAGAGAGAGAGTGGGGATGGCTGTCCCTTCCTTATTGTCTCCTCTGAATTCTTTTCTCTTGTAGACTCTGAAATTATCACCCTTCATTTCCTTCTGATTTTCAATCTCTGCAAAGATTCTCCTTCTAGATCAAGTGCATCTAGACAGTCACAGAATCTGTTCTCTCAGTCTGCCTTTGCTTTCTTCTCTCTAGCTTCATAAATGTTTTCAATCTTGCGTACCTGTTGCTCTGGCTCTGGCTCTGACTACAGTCAGTGGCCACATGTGGCTATTTAGAGTTAAACCCAGTAAATTCAAAGGCCTGAGGCCTGTGTTTTACTTGCTA
Organism: Peromyscus leucopus; assembly: GCF_004664715.2. NCBI lineage: Eukaryota > Metazoa > Chordata > Mammalia > Rodentia > Cricetidae > Peromyscus > Peromyscus leucopus. The sequence goes on from NC_051068.1 coordinate 23,007,738, forward strand.
GATGGTATATTCCCAGTCCTTGAAAGAGAAAGCTTATGCCAACATCATGCAGAGCAGAACAGAATATCACTGTTATGGTGGAGAGCTCTGTTGAACAGTGATGTCCCATGTGAATTCAACAACTTTCCCATCCCCAAGCACTGTGTGTTCCCAGCACTGCCAAACTCATCACAGCCTACTCCTTGCTTCAAACATTAATTTTTTCAAAAGGCTGATCTAGATATTTGTTCCCTTGATCAAAAATCTTTTATGGGTTTCTCATTATCTTCAGAATTAAATTCAAACTCTTGGCCTTGATACCCATGATGCTATAAAATCTAATCTCATTTTCCACTCACACAATTAGCAAATACTTCTTCTAATGATTATACTAGTTCTGGCAAGGGAAATGGCAAGACTGGTTCCCTTGCATGCTGCTGGCAAATTGACATCTTTCTAGAAATAAATACGGCAAATGTAGTAAGATACTTAAAATAACTATGCCGTTTACTTCAGTAATTCAATTTTTAGTAATCTAATCTTGGAATCTCACTAGGGATGTCCTGTAAAACGTAGGCTGAAAGGGGTTCATCCCAGATTAATATTTGGGCAAAATTGAAAGCCTACTAAATGCCCAACCAGTAGAGAAATGCTTAAGTGCATTGTTCTATGTCCATGCTAGTGAATCTCAGCATGGCAACCGTGACACCACAGAGTATCTTCAGTGTTGCTTCTTTCCACTCTCTGTTCTTCCATTGCCTTTTACACAGGTTGTTCTGCACTGGTTTTCCCACTGTGGATCCTGAAATGCCCACTGATGCTTTAGCAGGACCTCAGATCATACCTCCTCTGTGAATTTGTCTTGGACTTCCCACGCAGAGTGCATAGCTCTTTCCTTCACGCTCCATGGTACCTGTGCAGCATCTATCATATCATACTTGCAGGTTAGAGCTTTTGCTCACAGTATACAAATCTCAAAGGCTTCTATGATTTTTTTTTTATCATTGTGTTTCAGTGTGTGACACAGTACCTAGACTATTTTTAATAAAGCATATCTCTGAGTAAGTGAATACATACTGGAAAAAACACAATCATAATCACAAATGCCTAAATGATTTCTGTAATTCTTCTTTCTTTGTCTTTTACTTCTTCTTGAAATGACAGAGTTGGAGAAATGGATAGGGAAAGAGGAGACAAGCACAGAAATGAACTAGAGGAATGTCAAAGGTTTAATTTTGTGTTATTGTTGATGCTAATCCTCTCCAGGCTGTGCAAACTTTGTTCAGTTAAGTAAATACTCCCGAAGACAAAGATTTTATATTTACTGGGAAATTTATAGTTGCAAGTGCCCATGTGTTTTTAGTGTCCTTAGGAACCTTAGCAAATAACTAGCAGATTTGCATTTCCTTTCTACCTCCAGCAAAAGGTCTCCAGGTCCCTCACTGAAAAATGACATTAAATAAATACTCGAAAAATGGGACCTGAGTTGGTAGAAGGGATTTGAGCTGATCTTTGATTTTTGGAGTGGATTATTCACTGCCACTGTAGCCCAGTAAAGAGAATAGAACTAAAATTACACTTATAATTATATCTGTACTCACGCCACATGCACTGTTAGCATAAAGTTTTCAAAATCATGACTTTTATATACCAGACAGATCAGGTAATTTTGAAACAAATATGTAATTTCTAGTGAGGTTAATTCTTGTAGCTATAGAAAAAAAATCAGATCCTGATTCAACACTGGTACCTTAAAAAAATACATTTAAAAATCCATACGTAGTATTTTACCACCGAATCACCCAATATTATAGCATATGTTTAGGGAATAGGAACACTAAATTCATCAAACTTATCTAGTTTTCTATGCTCCATAAATAAATAATGACAGGAAAGTCAATAAATCTAAATCTCCACTCTACATATTTGTTTATATAAACTTCTATTTCCAAGGATTTACATAATCACTTATGTGGAGCAGGCTCTGCTGGGGATTTTGTCATCGGTCCTTGTCAGAACACTTTGACTCTACCCGGATTTATGACTTTTGTTTTACATATGGTAGGAACTGGTACAAGAAGATGGTGACTTCCTGAAAGTGACAAATCAAGATGCTGGGAAAAATATCTTTAGATTCCATCTGAAAACGGGAGATTTGAATATCAGTATTATTGGAAGCCAGAAGCATTAGCAATGAGACATGTTCAGAGAAGGGAGCTGGCAAGGTCTTGGGATGCTGCAGAGTATGAGCCAAGATTAATGACAAGGTTCACTGACTTTCTTGATAATCACAGCCCAAGGAGAAAGATTTATCTACCAATGTCCAGTATTTATTTAGGTGCTGGTTACTTAATTATTTTAAGTGTGTATGATTTTTGTTATAATGTCTGAGTATTCAAGTTCTGGTTTCTTTCATTTCTTAAAATAGAGTACCCTGTCTTGGAGTATCAAATCCACCCCCTCTTCTGTTCCCAAATAACTGGCACATGCATGGTGCCAGCAAAATCTGAAGCAGAAAGCAAAGCTCTTGACTGGGTCTTAAAAGCCTGGTAAAGAAGTAGATTCAGCCTCAAATACAGTGGGAGCAAGAATGACCCAGCAGGCCCCTGCAGAGTGCTTGTCCCAGTTATATAAGGAGTGGAAGACCAGGAGGTCTTTGAAATTCTCTTCAGATGCACCATGCAGGCGCAGTGGTTCTTCTACTGGGGGAGGCATCCTCAGTGCTGAGAAACTGCCTCCCAGTTGCCTAGAGTAAATTCAGTGACTGCACTCTCCAGGGTGCTTTTCTCCCAGAGGCATTGCGATTCTCTCTGAGAGTGAGCCCACTGGGCTCTTTGGAGAGTTCTTAGAGCATTTCAGAATTTTCCAGTGAATTTGTGTTATACAGTTCTGGCCCACTTTAGAAAATAATACAGTATATATTTTTTTTTTGCCTCTAAATGCATTTGATTTTCATTACATTCTCTCGGCCTGGATCCTGGAACTAGGTGACAATTTGCCTCAGCGAGAGTCTTCTGTCTCTTTATGTGTTGCTTCTTTGGAAAGAGGAGAAATTATTTTGCTGACAAAGTCATTTCTAAGCCTTGTCTAAACTGCATTCATTGAGGTAACCAGGTTATTCTCTTCTCTAAATTCTCCACAAATTTTACTCCTTGTATTGAATTATTTCTTTCCTCTATAACCATTATCTAGTCAGCTTGGTTTATGTTATCTTCATCCGTTCCTGATGGTTTATTTTATTTCAAGCAAAAACAAGCCTCTTCCTTTTGATCCCTCTGCCTGGTCACTTCAACTTGAACTAAAGGGCTTTGCTCTGTATAAACCCTAAATGAGAATATCTCTATAGATAATAGTCTTCCAAGAAGTCTGGCTTCATTAGTTGGAGCAGATAAAAACCTGCATTCTATCAACTATGGCTCAAAACCAAAACTAGTTTCTACGTATGACCCTCTCTGAGCTTAGAAAATGTTTTCATGCATGTTTCTTAGGGCATAGATTTTTCATATTGGAACATAAGCTTCATCCTATACCTGAGAGAGTAGAGGAATGGATATGCTATTTGAGTTAGTAGATGGACTGGCCATGAACACCAGGGAAGTCACATGTTGATCTATCTATTTATTAACTATGGACTGGGCTGAAGAAGCAGGTCTCTGTGGCAGTTTTCAGAATGACCCTACCTCCTTAGAGTCTGAGTCCTTCAATACCAGGTCTGAATGCTTCCCACACAGTTTTTCAGAGTGGGTTGGAAAATGTAGCACTTAGGAATTTCCTTCTCCCTTTATGGTTGCTAACCTTTTTTATTCACTATTTTACTGTTCCTGTCATCTGAGGTCCAGGTTGTTTGTGAATCAAAGTCAATGTATTCCTTCATAGATGACCCTTGGTATATGTTAGGGTTGAGGGATGAGTGATGGATCAGTTCAAAGAGTAGATCATGGAAGTTACCTGTTCAAAACCATATTATGTTTTCTGTGATGGAGACAATGAAATTCAGTCTTTACTATAGAACATAAGGACATTTACCATTGTGTCTCTGTCTGTCTGTCTATCTATCTATGTATCTATCTATGTATCTATGTATCTATCTATCTATCTATACCATTCATTCCCATATGTCCATATGTCCCTTACTTCTTGTATACTCTTGTTTCCAACTTTGCATCCTTGAGTATTTCCCTCTGTTTCTCTTAGTCCAGTTACTGTTCATGGAGTGCATCAGCTGTGACCCTGTCTTAGAATCCTTCTACTTGTCTTCTTGCTTGGGATATCCTTCTTCCAAATATTTTCTTATCCCCAGTCTGCTGCTGCCCCTAAAGGAGGCATTGCTGACCATTTCAGATGTCATGGCCATTGAGCTTTTATATTCCTATGTTTCTTATCACCAGCTGAAATCATCAACTCTGTGGTACTTCCATTGCCACATTCCCTACCCTCAAGAGTGTTGCCATGTCACAGAAATCAGGCAAAAATATTAGCCAATTTTACATTTGCTAGTGGGTCTCTATACTGACTACAACTGTATCTCACAAATTGGCTATATTTGCAATTGGCATTGTCTCTGAAATGTCACCTCATGCTTGATGGGAGTGATAAACTGGATGTCTATGGAGGATATGAAGAATGGATTTTTACTATAGTGCAGTTCTTAAAGCCTATGATGATGAAAAATATTAAGAGAAACTGACTCAGGGATTAATTCATTCAGGGAATATTAAGGAGACTCATTTGGTTATTTATGATCTGTGTAGTAAGTTAGCAATGCTAAGTAATGTTAACAACAAAGTTTTCAGAGCCATGAACATAACCTCTTCCATCCAGAAAGAAATAATTCATGGGTTAAATATTTTTCCATATAGTATCCTCCATGTTTGGGAGATTTGGTTATGGTTTAGGGGGTCTGTGCCTAGATATCCCTTGCAGATCCAAAAGTTAGTAACTATGGAAAGTGTTCCAAGTAATGAAGTTTAAAAAGTACAAGATTATTGACTCTTATACTTAAATAGATCTCCAATGAGAGAAACTCAGTAACATTTATATCAATATTGCCAGACAAGTCTGTATTAAAAATGAGCTGGTAAAGTTAAGACCTGGTCTCTCTCATTGCATGCACACAATGGCTTCTCTTTTATTTTTTGTTGGAAGAGTAGACTAGATGCATATTAGCATTTACTCTGTGAAGATAGATGTAGAGATAGATAGATAGATAGATGGATAGATAGATAGATAGATAGATAGATAGATAGATAGATAGATAGATATCCAAGGAGAGAAAGAGCCAGAGAGTCAAGGAAGAAGAGTAGGAGTAGGACAAAAAGTCTTGATGCTAGATGACTGATAGATAAATAGAAAGATAGATAGATAGATAGATAGATAGATAGACGATGGACAGACAGACAGACAGATAGATAGGTAAGTAGGTAGATAGATAGATAGACGGACAGACAGACAGATAGATAGATAGATAGATAGGTAAGTAGGTAGGTAGGTAGATAGACAGACAGACAGACAGACAGACAGATAGATAGATAGATAGATAGATAAGTAGGTAGGTAGGTAGATAGATAGATAGATAGATAGATAGATAGATAGATAGATAGATAGACAGATGGACAGACAGACAGACAGATAGATAGAGATAGAGGCTGGGTGCTGTGAGAACCACATCCTTCCAAAGCAGAAAGAATGTTCCCACTAGTGGTAGTTCTGGGAGCTGCTTTCACTAGACTGTCCTTCTGGTCTTTTTCCTTGCTTGAGCTGTAAGGTCCTATGTCCTTTGTAACACCCTGACCATGTTCTCACAAAGACAGTGAGTAGAAATAATAATAATTAAAAAAAAACTATCTCCACAAAACTTTCCAGATTCAGTCATACCAGATTTCTTTTGAGATGCGAACACACATTTAATTTAGTTAAATATGAATTATAAATAATATAACAAATTTGAAAAGAAATATTGTACCATGTGTTTCTTTCCATTGTAACGTATTTTATCTTTGGCCATGAACTTCATCTCAATAACAACATTAAACTACCATGTGTAGAATTTAATTAGATCCCAATTTTGACTATAAGTACGGCTTTTATGTATTTAGTTTTTTTTTTTTTTAAATCCACTAAAACACCCAATGCTTTCATTTGGTAAATTACAATCCCACTGCCTCCCAGCAGGTCCAACAAGGCTTTGGTCTTTTTTCATCACTTGTAACTGTAATCTATATTCTAAAGGCTAGGAACACAAAGCCTGCAATCAGCTCATTAGTGGATTTGGCCATTATGCTGAAATTATACATTAATTTCACCTGAATTGCTTGGTGCTAAGTAACAAAAAAAATCTGTTCTGATATCTGCTGCCTTAAAGGTTATTGAATTCAATCACATTGAGATAATAGCTTTAAATGAACATTCATATTGAATTTTATAGATATGCAGTTCTTGCATTATTAAAACTGGTTACTCAGATCATAGGCCTGGCATCCCAACTGCTCTTCTTGTCTCTAGTCTTTCTTGTCTCTCACTCACTCATTATCTTGTCACTGGAGTTGCATCTCTAATTCAGATTGGGTTATGAGTCTCTCTGCTTGGATACTGGCAATGACTCCTAACTTATAGAATTAAGTCAAAACTCATTTTCTTAGTGTCTAGGCTGTTTTTAATTTCATCCAGCTCTCTTGCTAATCTCATCTCCTGTATTTGATAAGCTACCCACACCTTCCTTCTGCATACTGACTTTAACAAACAAGCCATCATTTTATGGGCCTGCACATTGCTTTGTGTTCTGTAGGTAGGCTCATGTATGTAGCTCCATGTCTCTGTATAAAGGCTCATGAGTACATCTCCATGTCTTGTGTGCAGGCTTATGCATATAGATCCATGTCTCTGTATGCAAGCTCATGGGCATAACTTCATGTCTCTGTGTGAAGACACTCATGCACATAGCTCCATGTCGTATACAGGCCTATGCACATAGCTCTATCACAATGGAGTGATTTTAGGGACTTGGGGAAAGCTTTCCAAAGGAAGGTTGAATCACCTTGAGCATTGCAGTAAGAACTGGTATTAGGAGTTACTTGGAGAAAAAGAGAGGGGAAAGGAAGGAGTAACTCTTAGGGAGACAGAGTAAATGAAAACCTGAGTGGTAAAAGACACAGATTGTGTCCTTGCGTATGACTGTGGGGGTGTGGACATACATGGTGGCAGCATTCGCTGGTAGCCAACAGGAAGCAAAGGGGGGGACAAACTTTCTAAGGAAGTTCTGTTCAGCAACCACAAATGTAAAAACCCAGTTTTTAAGCATCATTTTCCTTACCCATTGTTTTAGAGTTCTCTCAAACAACTAACATGCCTACAATGTGTGGCACAGTGTGCTGAATAATTTTAAAATATTAGATGAGGATAGATATGAGCTGCATACAGATAACTCTGATGCAAGGTAGAACGTGCTATATGAGAACACAAAAATAAAGTTGCTACAGGAATCAGAGGAGGACATTTACACATTGATGTGTGGCTGATCCAGTTTTACCAACACTGTTAGGATCTTGGCTCTGAAGCTCAGCTCTACCATAGCGATGCTAATTTTGTGACTATGTTGACCTCCTGGAGGGACAGCCCTTGGAAAAACATCTTGTTTTTAGACAAACTTGGTCTAAGCAGTGTGTAGGCTGACTACTAGACTGGGATGAACGCCTGTGAGTTTTAGCGTTTAGTTGTAAATGAACAGAAGAAAGAGAAATGGAGGCTTCCCATTAACCAGACTTGGGGTCTGTGTCTTACAAGCACGCTGAAGTGGTTTCAGTTGTTAGGTGTGAGCAGGAAGGAAACATTAAGGTGAAAGTAGTAAGTATCAACATTCAAACACTAGAAGTTTGTTCTGGGAAACAACAGAGCTGCTAAAGCTCTGTCCGTGGAGATAAAGCTCATTTGTGGAAATGTACCCCTTCTTTCCTCAAGGTCAGTCTTAATGCTGCCTCCCACCCCCAGTCGATTCAGCAAACCAGAGGGACTCTACCCTAATAATAAGCCCCATATGCAGTTGGTAGGGGTTAGCCTCTGCTCTCTTAGGAATCTGTAGGTTCAGCTACATATGTCAGCGAGCTCAAATTCACCAGGCCTAGTAACTGGGCATTTCAGTGTAGCTGCTGAAAACATTAGAATCTGTTTCATTTTACGCTCACCTTTGTGTTCACTGATCTGTGCTACACCCCCCACCCCCACCCCCTTATTTTTCCTTCCCCAAATCTTGCTGAAGTTACCTGGTATAGAAGACTGGTGTTTTCCTTCTCCCATCTTTGAACAATAGTAGTTCTTTTCCATCCCCTTGAAATATTGGTGGCCAGAGCCAATGTCTTATGTTTAATCTCATTCCTCAAGCAAACATTTCTAAAAGGCCAATAGAGCAAACTTAACCTGGTGGAGAGGATCTGAACTCTGCGTCTGGTTTCCCACTTGCTAACTCAGAAATCACATCACCAGGATAGGCTAGTGTGCCTCTGTGAGTCTCTTCAGTCACTGGCAGAATAGATGGCTGTGGCATGTCCTGTGGCCAGCGAAGGAATCAGTGGGAGATGATCAACAGCATCTAGGTAGTTGGAAATGGTTTTGCATTTCGTTCAGACTTGCTCATGTGAGCATTCAGTCGGTAGAATGAATTCAGTCGGTAGACTGAGGTGGAAATCCCTTTCTTCTGGATGTACATTTTAAGACACTTCCAGAAAGTACAGAAAGTATGATTTTACCTGACTACTCCAGGTCATAACCATGCAACTTCTTAAAGAAGCATACATTTGGTAAAATTTAGTCTGGTAAAAAATGTACTTTATATTCATTAATTTTCATTGTATATATAAGACCCAGTTTCTCAAGGTAGACCAGGCTGTCCTGGAACTCACTTTGTAGTTCAGATTGGCCTGGGATCCACAACAATCTTCCTGCATTAACCACCCAAGTATTGGGATTATAGGTATAAGTTGCAGGCTTCTTATTTTCCTTTTCGTAAACTTTATTTTCATACATTTCACGTAGAATATGGTTATTTATGTGAAAGAACATTGCAGAAAAAAAGGGAAAAGAACGGGATAGTAATTACAACCAAACTTTCCATACACTGACAGCAGCCAGCTCATTTATTAAGTCAATGTAACACAGCAACATCACACTTGATTGAAATCTTGGCCAAGTCTGACAGATGTTCTCTACCCACTGTCAATATCAAGTATGTTTTAATGAGTTTCAAGTGGCTGGAGCGCCCCTCCGCAGATGCCACTGTTGCGGAGATTGTGAGCAGAATCTTCAGGGCAATGGGTTTTGTATTTAATAAGCGGTGCATGGTAGGTAACGGGTAGAAATCATTGCTGGAAAACGCAATCACAGCTCTGGAAACAGCCGCTTTCAGCCTGGAGTTGATGAGCCTCCTTCAAATCAGTTAAATTCAGAACGGTGCCCCAAAGCCAGTCTGTGTGTTGAATGTCTGCAGTCTTAAAAGCTGATAAGAGTATTTGAAAACCCCAATCTTTTTGGAGATTTCAGAAGATGCTTCAGGAGACTCGCTAGAAATGTTTAAAATTGGCTCAGTATGCTTTTGCCATTGTTTCTCAATGAAATTGCAATGGAGAGAGAGAGAGAGAGAGAGAGAGAGAGAGAGAGAGAGAGAGAGAGAGAGAGAGAGAGAGAGAGAGAATAGTCCTACTTATTTGTATGCATTTCCAGTAAGTTCACGCTAAGATTTTATATGGTTACTTCTTAGTTTTCAGATAGACAGTTTGAGATTTCTACTGGTTTATAGACTTGTTTTTTTTTTCCACTTTAAAATTACTACTTGTGTAGAGAAAAGCCATGAGGATGATATTTCCTTTGGTCAGTCTCTATCTCAAACAAAATGGTTTATATATTTTGTATATTATGCCATAAAAACAAGTATTGCTTAGCTGCTGTGGTGCATTAGTTTTTCCTTTGCCAGGATAAATCTATTTCCAGTGCCTAGACTATCTCTTTAGTTTATATGCAATAGCGCACCTCTGTTCTTTCTCTGTCTTTATAAATCATTTGGGAACCTTTAATGATCTGAAGTATTTCTGCAGAATGGCCCTGAGTTGAACAAGAGTTCCTACTACATTCCTCTGGTCGTATGATGCAAAAGTTGCTTAAGAACAGAGAGCTTTAGGAAGGAGATATTGCTTGGTATAATCCGAGAAGGAGTGTCAAGTCCTAGTTTCTGTTCTCTGAAGTAATTGAAACTTGCAAACACTGGGATGCTTTGTCAGACTATTGATATTTATAACTTCTCCTGCTTGAAGTTTGATTTAAAACCCAAAGCCTGTCAGGAAGCCAGATGGTAAGTAAGGACATCTCGTGTAAAAACGCTTAGTTACCATGAGGTAGATAGGAAAGCGTGTGGTGGAGTCACATGCTACTGCCTCAAATGTGTCTTTGGGTAATGCTGGGAATTTCATATGAGGTAGTTTTTTTTTTAATATTTATTTAGTCTTACCAGTTAGGCTGCCATAGCTTCATGCCCTTTGAGTCCCCAGAGCCTGGCTGCTGCATGCAGCAATTAGTTTGTGCCAGGGAGAAAATGAGTAGTGAGAGAATGCTCTGGGCTGAAATGCCATGTGACAAACAGTGGAGTGTGAAAGCACTGTTTGTTAGTTAGAAATTAGTCATGGCTTAGCCCCAGGTGGGCTAGTAGTGACTTCACATTATTTATTCTCATCTTTCTCAGGGCAGCCTTGCCCTTCTCTTCTGCGTGGCTTGCTCTCTGGGGAGTTGTTAATGGCATTGCCGAAAGTATACAACATTTAAAAGGATCACCAACAGAGAGAAATGGATTGTTTGAGGCTTGGAAAGGCAATCATTGAGGTGGGCATGGCCTCTGCGAGGGGGTCTTTTTTCTCTCCCAAAGAGAAGGGCAGGAAGGGGTGAGGTTCCTCATTGTGGGCTGATTATAGATCGCAAAGATGGTGGGCGACTGCAGGTGTGTAAATAGACCACTCTATTAATCCAGGAGCGTGTACTTGCATGTGCTCCTTTGAGTATAAACCTGAAAGGTGGCCGAGATCAACTGCAGTGTTTAGTAATTGTTTACCGGAGCAGATTTCCTGCATCCTTGGCATTCTTATGAGCTGTGGGCAGGATCCATGGGCTGAAGAATTCAAACTCTGAAAACGTGCAACTGAAGCTGTAAAAAGCCACCAACTGCCTTCACTGATTACATAGCAGTCTCTGTAGACCGCCAGTCTCTCTGCAGGCATCGCTGCCTGGGTCTCCCTATTTATTTTTTTCTGAAACGCTACCATGGATTTTTAACCTGAAAGAAAAAGTAAACATGCAGACATTTGTTTAAGAAGACTCTGGAACCTCTCTGATTTGCTTTGAACACCAGTGCTGGGGTTTACTCTCCACTGCCAGCTGTAACCACTTCAGCTGCAAAGCCCTTTTTATTCTTATTTTTAAAGCAGTAATTGGTGAGTGTATTTTCTGCTTGTAATCAATAGCTTTTATATTCCACGTAATATTTCTTTTTGTTTAGAAATATTTCGTGGAATATAAAAGCTATTGATTGCAGAGAGCTAAGTCTTTACCACATGCCACTCCACATGACTGACTCACACCGAAATTCTATTATGCTACCAACATGACAAATGCTGGTGTTGTTAATTGGTTCTCCAATTTTTGAGAACCAAGAAAGGAAATTTTTTTCACTCTAATTTCCATGAAATGAAGGCTTTTATATAAAAAATAATGCCATGTGAAATGAACAAAACTATGCATTGAGATGTTTTTCTAGGTCACAAGTTTTTATGTACATATATGTATGTGTGCAAGTGTGTAGTACAGTATATATGTGCCTATATGATCCCTGATCTTCCCTGTGATTGAAATATATACAGATACACACATAGACTGATCTTTACTCAGCAATATTCTATCCTGGGATTTTCCATAACTGAGATTCATAGAACTTCCCCATCATAACTGTATCCTATATCTGTATATCTGTTATCTTTGTCTATAGATCCAATCTATCTCTCTGATTATATCTATATCCATATTTCATATGAGTAGCTATCATCTATATCTATACCATCTGTCTGCATACCACACCCCTTTGTTTTATGCACACACATACATATATACATTCAGATGTACACTGGTAGAGATTCATAAACCTCATCTACTGTGTCACTCAACTCATGGGAAGCATTCCCAAAGTAGGTATTGATTTAGGCAGTTATACATCTTCCCAGTTAACTTCAGCTATCTGTAAAGGTGAATGTACTTACATTACAGTATTTATTTCTGAGTTTTCCTCATTGGCCAGTCCATAGACCTATGCAGTTGTGTTCAGTGCATGGCCATCTTGTTGAGCTGGAATGTGGTATACAGTCCACCTTTAGCTTGCTGAGCTCAAGGCTACCTGCAGCTGAGGAAATAACACATTCATTTAGTGTATGAAGGTATTAGCTGCTACCCAAAGCCTAATGGAGATGCAGACTTTTACTGCTTTGCAAAGCATTGATTATGGACTGGCTGTGGCCTTGCTGCTGCTATGACCTATGACTTTTCCTAGGGCGTTAGGCTCTAGTGATACCATAATTATTTCTTAAAATATCTGGGGGCAATAATGAATGGAAAAGTTGATTATTTTCATACAGAATAAAAGTGCAAAGGCATGAAATGTAGTTTGTGAAATGTATTTAATCCACTATGAGTGAGAATTCAGATATTACCAGAAATGAGAGTAATGAGGCAGTTTTTGAATTAGGAACTTAAGTTGTAATGTTTGTCTTATATTATAGACCCCATTAGAACAATATGCCCACTGTTTAAGCAAAAACAAAACAATTCAGAAGTTTACTGCTTCAACTATGTGGGAGTCAGAGAGCTTACAGTGGAGATCTCCCCTTCTTGCAAGAGAGAGATCAAGGATACACTAACTACATTCTTGTAATAGCATACTGATAACATGTAAAGCCTAGTCTCCAGTCTTACTATATAAGACAACGTAGAAAACTTAAGCAGATAATACCAGTCATGTACTGGTCTTCAGATGCAGACTCCTGAATTCAATAAAGGTCCCCATCAGGTGTTAATAGTCTATGTGGCATGAGCTGGCCATCAGGGTATCTTCTCACGTGTAGGATCCTTATTACAGGACCAAATAGAAAGAGACATCAAATAATCTCCCACCACTGAGAGCAGCTTCCCTTAGAAAGGGGCTGCAGAGGAGAGAAGACAGATCTTTGAATTTAGTTGGCATGTGAACAGAAGAATTCAGCTCCAAAAGAGACCACCTGCTACCCTTCATAGGTGCTAAGAAATACCAAAATTAAAAGTATGAGAAATAACGATACTCTAAATAGGGAAGAGAAGAGAATGGTAATGAACTTTCAGAATAGACAAGTAGGCTGCACGGTTGCTATTAAAAATACACATCTACAGGCAGAGAAACATTTGCCCAAATTGTACAGAGATACTTTGGAGCTCTAGGTTAATGCTCCTAATTTACAATGAGGCTTTACAAAAATATCCATTTTCTTCTGCATGTACCTGTGGATCTGTGTGTCTTCCTTCCAGGACAGACACTGCTTTTGTGTGTACGTGTTTATGTATATTGGGGGATATTACTTTCATAGTGCTTAATTCCTCTGGGAAATCCACATAATAAGAGTTGTTTAATACATTGAAGAGTGTGTTTACACAATATTAAATCTTGGAATTTACTATTTGCAGGGACAGAATCACATTTTGGGTAAGATGAGGTTATTGTTAGTGCATACTATCCCCCTCTTTTTTTGTCAGAAATATCCTGTAGAGATCTCAAGGTAGCAATTCCCTCAAGTCACAGTATGAGTAAATACCTTATTCACAGCAGAGAGGCATTTATTTTCCCAAAACATGCTCTCAGCTATAGGATTGAACTGTAAATCTTCACTCCCAGGACTCAGTGATGGTATAAAGGGGAGTTGTTGATGTTGAGTAGAAGCACTGAGTAGAATGTGTTAAGGTTTTATTTTCAAATGTTACACTCTAAGGCTTGGCTTGCATAGTTTAAGACACAACTATTCATGGATCTAGACACTGATATAATGTACATATATGTGAAAAATTATACATTTCCTTATCATAGTAATCATAAACATACTTGCACTAGTGAATAAAAGAACAACCAATAAGGGTATTAGATAATGAACTGAAAGGATCCATGACTTGTATTTACTTGGCCTAGCATGGTTACACCAACCACAGAAAACTTTAGATTTTAGTCTTATCTCAATCATTTTACACAGAGCACATGTATTTTTTGTTTTCTACATTTCTGAAACCCTTAGTTTTTAAGCTTAAACTAGTAAGAAAAAGATACTGTCATTGATTAGGATATCCAGAAAGCAAAGTTTTTGCTAGCACTTAATTTATTCCAAATCATCCGTTTTAGGTGAAAGTAGAATGGGATGGTTTAAAAACAAATGACAGTTTTGATTTGGATAAATATGTCCCTTCTAATGCAATCTTGCAAGAATTTTCACCATGACATCCTGATTATGATAGCCTGGGCCACTGCATTGGAAGATGAAACATTCTGACACATTATTTGTGCTTTATATGAAGATTATGCTTCTTTTGCTCTGCCTTATTGAAAAATGGAGTCCCAGATAACGAGACAAGCAATTTTACATGTTACACACTGAAGTCTTAATGTTTCTTGTACTATGACCCCATTTAAAAGCTGGCAACCTGCTTTGCATCTGAATGTAGAAGTTACCTTACATATTCTGGTGTTGGAAATGAGAATTAGTGTTTTTTATGAGCTCAGTGGAGAGAATATTTTATCAAAACTGTTGAAAACTCAGGCTAATAAGAGAAAACGATGCAGCCTGTGAGTTTTTTTTTTTAAATGTGTTCTCCACGTCATTCTGCAGGCTTTCATATAAAAGGTGGGATGATAGACAGCAGATGGGTCTATCTTTTTACTTAGCTGCAAAATTACAAATCAGATGCATATAAACAGATCTTTCAGCCAAATATAGTGTGGCAGTGATTCTATCAGATTCATCAAGTTAAGGGAAGTGATTATGTCTGATGACATGGAATAATATAAAAGTGGGATGTAGCACATCATCTCTATATAATAGGCCAGAGAATCCATTCAGTATGACCTTACAAAAAGAAATAAAAACACATTGCTCTATGTACTAAATAATTTCAGTATTCATTTACATTTCAAAAGAAGTCAAGCTTATTCCTTTCCTATTTTGAAGAACCAGAATCATCTAAATAACTGATCTAAAGTATTTTCAGGTTGCAGGTGATCTAAATGTCTTCAAAGTTTTACAAGTGTTGGAATCACCATGAGGTTTCAATAGTATTTTTTTTTTAGTAGATTTATGTATATACATTGAAAGTTATATAGGATTTAAGTAATTGAGTTTCTGATAAGGGAAGAAATGAGATAATGCACATAAAATGCTTAATCAATTGGGGGTTAAAATCTCTTTTATTTCTCTGTAACAATAAGAGGCAGACCCAAACTAATCACAGAGCAGTGATGGAGAGGGATTCTATGCATTAACAGGAGGGTCTTCAGTGACATTTCATTCTGATAAAATGATATTTGGCCAACATTCTAAGATGAAATTTTCAATAAATGCTAGCAACTAACACAATTCATTATAGTTCCTCCTGGTAAAGGATGTGGGCAAAAATTGCCTTGGCTCTAAAAAAGCTTTCATGTCATTATGAGCCTGGATCAATCACCATCAAGTAGAAGACACTCATTGGGCTATTTCTCCTCAGCCATTTCACACTTTGTTATCAGGGTCTGTTGAAGACACTAAGAGATTGTTTTTATTAGGCAGGCATTATTGCTAGGCTCTCTAAGCTAAGTGTGTTTAACTGTATTTCTCTGGTAAAAAGATGAAACGATCTGTTTCAACTGAGCTCGAGGTGAGATCACCTGCGCACCCCCGTAAACACCATGCCATTTAGATGTCATTTTGCTTGTGTTTGGGCACAGAAAGAAATGATAACATACATTTTCCCATTAAATCAAGAGAAGGAAGCCCAGTTACTTGATGATCACTGTGCACTGGAGATAAATGGATAGGTGAAAGTTCATACTTCATTACCCCCTTCAGCACTTCTAACCTCTCTGTGTAAGGAGAGCTTAATTGCTGCTTCAGACGCATCATCGAGAACTGCAGCTAGAAACCATACTTACCAGCTTCATCGTTTCACATCTTCATTGATTTTGTGTCTGCCTTTATGAGACCAGACAAGGGAAGAATAAGATAACATTAAAAAAAACTCATTGGAATAAAGCTTTTCTGACATTAAATGGGTTTTAATAACTACCTTATCAATAGGCTACTTTCTATGCAGTATTTTGCACATTTCACACTTGTGGTTTTGAATATTCTACAATATATTGTTTCAGGTTCGTTTGGATAAGCTCTATCTAAAATTTTAGCTGCTTTTCTTTCTCCTAAGTCTCTAGGAGGAAAAAAAAAGCTTGCAGAATCTTATGTTGCTCAGGGTGTCTCTTAAGAAGCTTAGAGTTGTCCTGTTAGAGAAATGTTCAAAAGATCACCTATCATCTTATAGGTAATTTATGGAAAGCAGACAAAATAAAATCTATATACGTGCACAGAGTATAGTACTTGTTAAAGAAGAGTGAGTTATTACAAATGAAAGGGAGTTTGATGGAGTGGAGAGATAGGTCAGTGGTTAAGAGCACTGCTTGCTCTTCCAGAGGACCTGGGTTCGATTCCTAGCATCCAGGTGATGGCTCATAACTGTCTATAACTCTAGTTCCAGGGGATCTGATGCCCTCTTCTGGCTTTCATGGGCAAAAGGCATGCAGGCACTGTATAGACATACATACAGGCAAAACACCCTCCTCCTTAAAAAAGGTAGGGAAAAGAGAGGGAGTTTGAGAATAATTAAGTGGTAATTAATGATTGAGAATGACAACTGGCTGAAAAATTCCAACATTGAGCTTGTGACTCCTTTGAAATATTCATCATGGGGGATTTGTTCTTCCACATATCCACAGTTGTGCAAAATAAATGGTGGGATTTGCTTTTAGTTGTTAAGTTGCTTAATTTTCACAACCATTGAAACACAGAGGCTCTGTGTTCAACTTTCTTCAAGATACTTGGTAGAACAGTAAATTATTGGCTAGAGTATAAAGCTGAAAACTTCTTTGAAAGACTAATTCTCAGCTCTACCATAGCATCACAGTAGTACCACATAAAAGACATAGCTCAGTGGCAGAGTACTTGCCGAGGATGTATGAGGTCCCAGGATCAATCTCCAATACTGTCTCTTCTCAAAATCTCTTATTAGAAAATGTATTTGATAAGTTAATTAGTTTCTTTATGGATACTAACTGGAATAGGATTTTGTTTCCATGTTAGTATAAACAAATACCGATTTTGTTGACCTCACTGTTACTCTGAAAAATTAATTAATGCCATTAATAAACACCTCTGACATTTTAATAAATGCTAAGGAAGAGAAAAAAGTAGGCAAGTGGGCTCACACATTTTTTAGCAATTAATGTAATTCCGGTTGCTACAACAGCTGAACTTCAGTGACTTAATGGCTCAGTAATTTAGGGACATAGCTAAGCATTGTGGCACATCTATAATGCCAGCACTTGAGAGGCAGAGGCAGGAGAACCCTGAATTCAAGGCCATCTTAGGCTGTACGTTAAGACCTGGTTTCAAGAAGAAATATACAAAAATTATGTTCTGTTCGAGGACATTGAGTTGCTTCTCTCTGCACAATTATTCACAGACCCACTGGGGCAGATTATGCCACGATCAGCTCTGAAGGATATATATTGGCCTGTTAACACCACACAAGAAGGGACAAGATGTTCCATATAATTCACCCTCCACTGTGGCCCAGAGAAGTCAAAAGATTGGATACCTCTAGCGGAGACCTAGAAGTGATGAGCTTTAGTCTTAGTCTTACTCTGATGTCTAGAACTTAATCACTGAGGGTTGTAAGTAAGGTTGGGATCCACAGCCTACATGTATGCAAAGAAAAAAAAAAAGCAATGAACATCCGTTTCATCCAGAAATGTTGTACTCTATTCAGAAGAGCATCAGAAAATACAACAGAACTTTATTCACCGGGATGCTACAGAATGTTATATCAGATGGGGTCATAGGCTTCTGAGGCTGCATCTTATGGACTGGGATGAGAAAATGGAATTTGTTGTGAATTAAAAACTGATTAAGCCAAGTTCCACTGGACACCAGCCATAGAGTCTTCTCACTTTCCCACTGCATTCTGCTTCTTTTAAAAATTATACATAATTATCACAGGCTATAAATACTTTCGTGTTTGATTCACCTAGTGTTTAGGGGCTGTTAGCAATGGTATTTAAACTTCTGAAAACATTTATATACCCTATATTCAAGTACAGAGTCCCTCATTAACACTGAAATATTAGGAAAACCACAAGTTGTAAAACATGAAAACCAGGATCTGTTCTGTCCAGAGATCTGTAGACACCTGGACCCACTTCTACTCAACTTGACCTTATCTCTCCTACCCTAAGGATTGTGACCATAGCCTCTAGTACACAGGATAGAGGAGCCATTCTTCACAGCCACATTTTGTATTCACACTCCACATTTCAGCTGCTCCTGTGTTCACAAGCTCTTTGGTCGTTGGGGGTCATTCTACTGTGTAATCACCTTCACCTATGGTTTGCTGAAACAATATTTCCAAAGAATTTCAGACAGAATCCATTTCTTCTAATCAGCTCATTTCCAATTTGTTGAATCTGATAAATTCTCCATTGGTCTTTTTCATTTATAATCTTTTCCATTTCCATTTCTATTCTGTGTTAATCCAAATGGGTAATACAGCATCCATGCCATCATTTCACCTTCAAATTAACAGAAGACATTCATGTGAATAGAATTTTATGAAGGTAAAGGTCATTCTGGAAAGAGGTTTCATGTTTTATCAGAGCACAGTGGAGAGACAGTTTATTGTTAACTATCCCTGTTTTCAAATGAGGCCAGACCACCACCATCAGCAGCCATTCTTCTTCTTCAATTTTCTACAATTTTGCTGTGTATTCTGTCTATTCTTTCTATTCCCTCCTTTCCCCCAGGTTCCATGACTATTGTTAGCATTTCTCCACAAGGCTTCCAGTGGAAACTTGAGTGTATTCTTATGTTAAGGAGTTTTAGGTAACCCACAGTATGTTCTGTTCATACAAAAGAAACTATTTTTACAGCCTTTCAAGGCTATGTACTGACCTACACATTTCCTTACCTAAGGAATGCTTTTACCAGATTTTAATGGAACATGCTCCTCTCCTCTCCCTTTCTCCTCCTCCCCTTCCCCATCTTGTACTCTCTTACCACCATCCTTCTATTAATCTGAGGTTTAAACAAAAATAAGCTTATAGATATGGGCTCTCTGTTCCTGGAACTCAAGATTACAGACATTTTCTTGGAATGAACACACAGTAGGATCTGCATACATACAGAAAAACCATAATGATAGTAAGACAATGGTGATCATAGCTGGAACACGTAGAGATAACACACACACACACACACACACACACACACACACACACACACACACATATATATATATTAGTATAAGCTCACACCTTCCTCCACATCCCATCAGGCACACTGTGTTATGTTTCTAACATTTCTGCATTATTATGCTTTGTGAGCAGTAGCAGGTTGTGGTAAATAGGGGTTGGGTGGGTGGGTCGTCAAATATGCTGAGCAGGAAACTCAACCAGACTGTTTAAGAAGAAAGCCTTTCTGATATCTAACACTTAGGATTTTTATGATGGCACTGCATTCACATTGCTTACCCCGTTATTGCTCTCTGGGTGCTCCATCTGATTTCCATAATGTATGTTCATAGTGCTCGTGTTTATTGCAACAGATTGCTAAGTTAACTTATCATGGCTTTTCTGCATTTATATTTTCTCCCAATTTAAAGTTTTTAAGAGACACCAAGGCAATTTTGACAGTTACCTAATAAAGCTGAAATTCTGTCTACAATGGGAGTACCCTGGGACCCTGATGCCTTTGGCTCTATAAAAGCATGGTATATACTAGTGTTGCATTGATCAGAGTGAGTCCGCCTGCAGTGAGCCCTGGGCATGCTCTGGGCTGTGAAGCTTAAGGGGAGCAAGGGACGGTGTAATCATTGTGAGAGCAGCTTAGATCGATGCTCACGGCACCAGCAATGAACCCTTCTCTAGAGGGGCATATTGTAGCTGTGAAGTCAAGCAAGGATAAGTGTGATGGGGTGGAACTTCAATTTTTCTCCCAGTAAAGAAACTCATCCAGCAGTCACAGCTGATGGATGATGAGCACCTCCCTTCTTTGGGATGTCTGGCGAGATGAGCTAATATTCAATAAACTGAACTGGTAATCATATAAACGTTTCCTTTAATTATAAGTATACCCCTCTGCTTTGGGCCCCTATGGAAAGAGACCTGTCGTGCTACCACCAAATAAATATTGGGAGCAACTTCACTCAGAACTCTCATGAAAGTGAAAGCCTGGTGGTCTGATAGGCTTGAGGTAAAAAAAAAACATGACCTATGCAGGGGATGCCCCATTGAGTGTCCTTATACTTCTTTGGGGACAGTAGCATTTCATTTATTTGGGAATTTTATTTGACTGAAATTTTTCTTCCTGTTAGTTATAGCACTTAGTCTGAGTTTGAATGTGTGCAGCCATTTTACAGCTGTCATTTTTTTCAGAAGTCTTCTGAGTATTTGAACATAGTTTTTGTCTCTCTATGTATACATTTTGAATGTGTGTGTGTGTGTGTGTGTGTGTGTGTGTGTGTGTGTGTACACAAGTGAGCATGTGCATGCTACTACAAATGTGAGAACAGAGGAGGCCATTGGATAGCCTGCTCTGTTAGTCTCCTCCTTACTATTTGAGTCAGGGTCCATCAGTGATTTTAAAACTAGCTGGCAGCCAGCAAAAGCATCAGGATTCCTCCTGCCCCTGTACTGCTGCCCCCTGCCTCCCACCCAAGTGCTGGGATTATGAATACCCACAGCTAGGCCCAGCTCCCCCCCCCCCTCCCCCCCCCCTCTCTCTCTCTCTCTCTCTCTCTCTCTCTCTCACACACACACACACACACACACACACACACAATGGGTCTGCTTGGGGATTTGAACTCGGGTTCTCATTGCTCTCACAGCAAGCACTCTTGCACACAGACCCACCAAACTCTCCTTGAACACGCTCTCTATTTTCCTGCTGTGCTTGCACTTCGGCCATCTCTGTAATTCCAGTTTTCCTGAAATGACCTGCCTTGTTTCTGTTGCTGTCCCATGAACGAGTAAAAGCATGTCAGTGTCTTTGAAAAATGCAGGTGTCAGGACCAACTGTAGCAATCTAGATTTGGGGAGGTAAATTTTGTGATGGGAAGAACTTAGCCTTTCCTGATATCTATATTTATCTGTAACCTAAGACATGCTAGCTGTTTTATCAGGTGCATAGACAATGTGATTTTCTTGTGATGGTCCTTTTAAAAAGTAAGACCTGACCTTATAGCTTGTCTCTCTCATCCTTAGAGCATATGATTGATTTTAGAATGATTATTCATGTATCATAGTTATTCCCATCTACTTTACGTTGTTAGATCTACTGTTGTAAGACAACACAAATGCTTAACAGTTACTGTTAATAAATGGATCTATTTTTACCTTAGACTCATCTATATATTTAAAAAATAGTCCATCCACTTACCAAAATTCCTTCTGTTGCTTTGTTAAGTCACTGATTGAAAATCTGAATGAGGCAATGTGAAGAATGCCTTCAGCTAGCGTCCTGCCTGGAGCTGCTGGCACATCATTTCACTGTTTTGTTAATCCCTTGAAGTCCACTCTCACCCAATCTTCATATCTCCTATGAATCATGGGAGAATCGGTTACATTTACTGCTGAATTCCATACATGCTCTGCTTAGACTGTTCATCGTTGCTAATGTGTGGATTCTATTGTGAAAGACGTATGGTTGGCCCCATCTGTCCTTTGTGGAGCCATTGTGGGTGCTAGTGATTACTGTTTTATCTGAAAGCAGGCCACAATGCACCCGTTACAAATCATTCTCAAATGATGCAAAAGATGAATATAAAATTATCAGAACATTTGGAGGAGGCAGAGACACAGGCACTTAGCACCAAGGACCATGAATACTTGGGTATACATAAAGGGCTCAATACTAATTCTCCTTCCTAGGACACGATTAATGTCTATCTTCTCTCAATACGATTGGTTGTGGAAGAACCTGACCTTGTTGAATTTGCAGGGAAGGTCATTTCTGAGGGCAAGTATACCAAAAGGCTGAGTAGGAGATGGAGCAAAATTTGGCAGGGCATAAAACACTGTGATTTTCAGACTTCAGCTTCTTTCACTTATGAAAATTGGGCACTTTTTTTTTTTTTTTTTTACTATTTTTGATTTTCTAACTCTTCTCTTCTTGTCTAGACATTGCCACCAACCATTCCACAAATGAACTTGGGCATCCTTCCAATCACCCTCGAATGTCTTTCATTTGTGCGGGGTGACATAAAGATAATTTTGAACGAGATGGGATTCTGTCGTCATTTCCTTGTTTACTTTGTGTTACGATACCAGCTTCTGCATCATTTCAACATGAGTCTCACTTTCCTTAATGAAGAAATAGAAGCAAAATAGAGTCACTCTCTTTTCTCTCCGTCCTGCTTTCACTGTAGGATGCACCTCAGACTCGGGCTGTGCCTTCTCCTTTTTCCGAGCTCTTCACCGAAGCAAACGTTTCTCATGCTTTGTGTCTGCCCAGTACAGAACTCAGTGTTTCATTTGTAGCCTTCTCTCCCATTCTCAAAGCTACACATTGGCTCAATATTGATACCCCCACTTGGCAAATATAGAAAATTTAAGCCAGGGAAAGTTGATAATTTTTTTGTTTTTTAAGAAGCAGCAAATTCAGACTAAGAATCTGCTCCGTCTGTGTTAAAATTCTCTTCTAAGCAAGTTTTCCTGTGATGTTATTTCTGAAAACTTAGCACTGTGTTCCAAAGCCTCAGTATAGGCTTTTTTTTTCACCCAATCCTAATTCTATTCTCCTCCCACTGGAGTGGTGACCCTGGGTTTGTCTGGTTTGGTTTTACCTCTCCTTCCTCCGTTAAAACATGCCTTTAAAAACTCCAAGTTGCTTGTGCTGATCTAGTGATAGCTCCCCCCTTTCATTCATCATTCCTAGAAACTGTATATTCCAGATAGTTTTTGAAATCAGTTACCCCAAGTTAGCTATATTTCTACACTTTATGAATCAACAACCCTTGTGAATGGGTTTAGGGCATCAAAACATGTCTGCAGTCAGATGGAGCAGACCCCCACCCCTACCCCCAGCCCTTCTCACAGTTCATACATGGATCTCTGCACAGGGTGAAGGCAAAAGTATGGGAAGCTGTGCACACAGGCTTCTGACCAGGTGCCCTACAGACTGCAGACCACCCCCACTGCAGCACGCAGCATGAGACAGAGATGAATGCTGCTTTGCAGGATCAGCTCCTTCAGGGTGTAGGCTGAGCTGGCCTCCACAGAGGCTGGTTAAGTGGGGTGATGGTTACCTGATGGCCCCACAGCTATGACTTCATCATAGAGGGCAGAAGGGTCAGGAAGAGGTGAGATGTTTTAGTGGTGGTTTAGCATCACAGATGATCACCCTGTTATTTCCAGATTTACCTGATAACTTTGCATAGGCAGATTTCAGATTTCCTGGGAATCTAACACCAAATTTTATGAACTGAAAAATATTTGTATTTCCTTTTTAAAGGGTATCCTAACACTCGAAATTATGTTTTTATGTATGTATTAGTTTACTGATGGAAGAATATAATTTTATAGTTATTATCTAACTTTAATATATCTGTATTTAGAGTTTTTGACATTTCATTTGTTAAAATATCGACCATGAGACCAAAAAATACATAGTTTTCCAATTTGATTTCCAGCATCATTTGGATAGCAACTCTTTGGGAACTTTACACAATTACAAGTGGCCTTTACAAACATTGAAATGTGTAGCACTTTGATTTTTCTATATTGAGTGTGATATATAGGTCTGTATTTATGTCCCTGACTATAGATATATGATGTAAGCTATTGAAGCAGGCCTGACTCGACACTTCTGCATAGGCAGGCATGTCCCACCTGACTCTAACCCGCCCATCAGGAATAGTCACGCTACCTGCTTCAAACCATTTCGGTGAGCAACACATAAAACATCTCCGCAGACGGCAATACTATAAAGATGTTTGTTATCTAATGCTTGGCTTTGGCCCCTGTGCCCTCCTGGTCGCCACTCTGGTCTCTCTCTTACAGCTCACATCCAATGTCTGCAAATCCCCTGCTCTGATGGGATTCAGCCAAGAGCATCATCTCCTCAGCCAGGTAGAGGAAGGCAGCTGCTAAGGAGCTCCTCACTGGAAGCGTGCATCTCCTATGTAAATCAGTGCATCTTGTTCATTAACACAGCTTGGGGATAATCAGGCCACAGAGCCAAGAGCATGTTGGAAGAGGTCCAGACGGCTCCAAGCCCAGCTAGATGGAGACAGATTGGGATATGTCTGGAAACCAGAATCTGCCTGCTAACTACTACCTGGTGTTCCTGCAATCACTGATTAGAAAAAAAAAAGTAAATGTATATGAAGCACCCCAACCCTGAAGAATTCTCAGATGGATGCAGACGGATGGAGACCCTGCATGCTTTATACAGATCTCAAGAGCATTTTCAAATACCCAGTACTGCCTGTGATTCATCTGCTCTCACCTCTGTTCTTCTGAATGACACCTCTTGGCAGGAGGTTTTGCCACTTTGAGAAGGTTCAGGGCCTGAGTGGGTTGCAGGCTGCCTCAGTGGAAATTTATCTTGTAGAATAATTCATTGAGCCATATGTTCCAATGAATATATACAGAACATTGTAAATACATCCACGGAGTTTCTCATTTGCTACCAGAGGGAATGCATCTCTCATGCTCTCCAGCAGAGCATTTGACTGCAGATGTTGGAAAATATTTTGCTTTAAGTTTTGTTCTGACTGTTCCCTCTGGCATGATTTACCTGGTTTTTATTTTCTGCTAAAGTCTGAGCTCTGGGTGGGTATTTCATTTAGAAATGCCAGGAGCACCCTTGGGCATTCTTGGCCTGATTATTTTCCCCAGAATAATCTCTCCTGGCATTTGCCTAGCGTAGCAGAGTGAGGATGTCTCATATGCCACCTGTTTAGGCACTTGCTCCCATGTGATGCAGAAAAGCATTGGATTACAGCTCTGAATCCCATCAGCATAGCAAGTGGCTGGCCTAATTGAGATCTTCGATAAAGATCTGGTTTGTTCAGCCAGTCCAGGCCATGTGGTCATCCTGTCCCCACCTTCTAAGACACACCTATGACCATCATCTCTGTCATTATTGCCATCACTTTAGCTATGCTCTATAAGCTGAAGTTTTCCAGGGTTTAAACTTTTATGAGAGTCCAGTGGCCATTAACGGGAGCATGGACACTATAAATAAGTTTGGCTTTGATAGAATCCATAGTTTGGGGGCAAATAAAAAGTCTGGATCAGGGAATAAATCGAGGCAAGAAGAGACTAGAGAAATAGTTGTATCTGTTGTACATTTTGTAAGGGATCTTGTTCAGTTTTACAGTACTTAGAATCAGACACAGATCCTATTAAATGGTAAGGTGAGTTGTGCTCTTACCCCAAGGATCCTGAAAATGTTCTGTGAACACCGCTTCCTATATCTTTACCATGTATGTTAGTGTTAGGTGCCAAACATGACTTTGGATATCAATCTTATAAGACCTAAAAGGATGCAAAATCATTCAGCTTAGTCAGTTGCTTTTGAAGTGTAATGTTAGCCTGCATCATTTATGAAGAGTACTCTGTTCTCTATTCAGGATAGAACAAGATAAACAGAAAAAGATGAGAGAATAGAACAAGAAGACAAGTGTAGCTCACCACAGACAAGAAACTGATGAACACTGAGGAGAAAATAATGCAATTCTCTTCTTTTTAATTCTTATTGGGAATCTCTGAGGTCTCTTAGAGTGTGTTATACATCTACAGATGCCACACTACTGCTGTGGAGATTCTTGGATTTCTATTCTAAGTAAAGACCAAGGAACAATGGAAGTGGTGTATGAGTTGGTTGTGGTTGGAAGAATGATGGCTGTTTGTCTGAGAAACTTTATCTTCATCTGTATTTGGGTATTCATACTTAATCTCCATCTATAATCATATACTAAAACCTCAAAAAAGAGTTGGGGACAAAATTTCTCTCAAGTAGGCTTCAGCGTTCATCTCTCAGTGTAGATTATAAGGCATGCATTTAAACATTTTCACTCTCCTTGCTTCCCTCAGTTGCTAATAAAGAAACATTTCCTTTGGTTCCTGTGTCTCTTGTAGTGATCTGGTAATAGTCCAGGGGGAAAAGCTTGACCTTGGCTGCCTCTGATGGTGTAAAAGAAGCTGGTGACAGCAGACGCAGCTGCTACCAAAACAAAATACATGTTGCTGTCGGGCTGACAGCTGTTGGCTGTTTGAGTGTTTAAGTACCTGGGCCCAGAGTGCCTGCGGTAACTGTATAGGAGTACTGGAAACACTCCAACTTTAAGATGCCGCAGTCGTGACAGTCTTGATGGCCTGCATCTTCTCTTACCAAATGTCATTTTATCTTATCAAGTTTGTGTCCTTTCTGAAAGCAGGAAAGAATGTGCGTTCCAGAAAATCAAGTTCAAAATGGTGCCCGCCCTCTACCATGATTGCCTCTGCCATGATAAAGTTAAGTTGCAATTAACAACACAAGATCAGAAACTTGGATCTCATTTTGTAGTCCTCCTGTAGCTATCTAAATGGATATTAAATATGCTTTCAACTCCATCTTGAAGTTTCACAGAGTAAAAATCAAGTCAAAACCACAGTCAAGGTTGTTTTTAATTTAGAATTCCATAAATCTTTGTGGTGCACTCAAATTATACCCAAACTGCTTTAGTATTTGGGACATACAATTAGGACTTGATAGGCAATATTTGTAGCTTGTCGATACTAAAATAGAGTGATCAGAAATTACTGAATCTGGTTTACCAACCGTTCATTGTAAGCTGATAAATGAATGCTTCTGCTAGACGTTGCTTAAATAAATGCTTTATCCTGATTCTGCATCATTCTCAAGTCTTTTGCATATTATGCTGGTCTCTTTCTTGAATAACAGAGCGCTTCACTAATTGAGAGTAATTTTTAGTTTATTTGCATGTGGTTGGTTAATGCTCAGCCTGTATGATGCAGCAACTTCCCTGCAGTCGCTATTTCTGTGTCTATTTGTTGCCACACATAATTGCACAATGCTGGAGCGACAGTTCATTATGTGCTCTTCAAAATACATGTAAATGCCTCCAGAAAACAGGGTTTTCTGCATCTGTGGTGGGAGGAATTTTCCTGCAGCTTCCCTGATGTTAGAAGAAAATAAGAGTAACTTCTGATTAGATTCCCACCTGGGAGACTTTACTTATTATCCAGGAGACTTGTGCCTTTGATTGTTTCCATAATCTACATCACACCACCTCTGTGTGTAGGACTTTTGAGTGTTGCAGCTGCAGAGTTTCAGTGCATAACTTCATCTTTGTTGCATACACATTATTCAGGCATTGATGTGGAACCCAAGAACTAGTCTTAAAGAATTAAAAACCAAAGAGTTGGAGTCTTATAAAGAAAAACTGTAAGTCCATGAATTCCCTCTAGTCAAAACTCATAGGAGGTAGGTGTGGAATATAACTGTTAGATTATGATTAGTCCATCCTAGTCCTTCCTGGACTGTGTGCTTGACAGATACAGAAAGAGTAAAAGGTCCGATGCTCGAGACTTGTGTCACAAAGACCTTAATTTTGAACTTTATTGAGTAACTTGGGGGAATCATTTGGTGGAGTGTAAGTGGTTAATCCAAACAAGAGAAGGTTGCTGAGGAGTTAGTGCTGTGTGTAAAACAGCAGAGATGTAATGAGTTAGTGGTGTATGTAGGATAGTGGAGACAGGACAGAGCAGGGGATGAAGGCAGGAGGCGGAGTGTGGGCGGAGTGTGGGCGGAGTGTGGGCGGAGTGAGTGCTCAGCTGAACTGCTCATGGCTTTGACAGTTATGCACAGGGCATTCTGCATGGGGTTAGGTCTCCTTGTTTGTTCAGGACCTGGGTGAGTCACGGGCCAGTAAGGCAGCCTACATGGAACATAGACCCCAATATACTGGATTCAGCGACCTTATGAAATTAAAAAAGAAATCGCGGCAGCAATTTCACTGGTATTTAAGAATTCAAGCCCAATTGTTTTGTACAGCATGTGGTTTTAAAATGAAGAGAATTCTGTTTGAATTATTACTAGGACAGACTTATTTTATTTTAAATAAATCACATGGCTTTAGACAAACTTTTCAAATATTTATTTAACACAATCATATAGAACTGGGCTATATTTAACTGTTACACTTGATGAATTAAAAATACTTTCCAGTTTGTCAAATAAGAGAAAACTTGAAAATTGAAAAAAGATTAAGTGTATGATAACTGTGATATATTTATTGTGTAAGATAATTCAATTCTCCATAATTGTTGAAAAACACGAGATAGGTTTTTAAAAATAGTCTTTCGAGTATTTAGAAATCAGTGTTTACTTAAAACATAATTTATACCATGTTTGGTGACAAGGCATTGTTGAGCTTGATTTAAGGGAATGAATCTAACAATGTGTGCTTTTTATTTCAAGAGAGGTAGGCATCTTTTTTTTTTTTTTTTTTTTTTTTTTTTTTACGTTTTTAAATACCTGACTTTGCAAAGCTACTATTATAGAAGTAAAATTCCAATATAACTTTTCCAACTAAATGACTGGCATTAAATACAAACCAGACATGAATTTCTGTATTTAGTCACTGAACTAAATCAAGACAGGAGGCATCATAACACAAAGAAAACAAAACAGGAAAATAAATGAAGAGGAAAGCCTTCCTTATCCTGAATCTTTATTTGTATCTCTTTTGAAACTTAAAAAAGAATCCCCAAGCTTTTTGAAGTTAATGCTTTGGCTCACTTTACTCCTTAAGCAAGTGTCTTTGAGATGAACATTTGTGCCGAGAGTCAAAACCAAGCGCAACATTGATATGTGGTACCTTATGTAAGCTCTATGCCTCTGCAGTCCATGTGTCGGGTGTCTGCTCTTGTCTCTTGGCATATGCTCAGCAACCTGCTTATACTTAGGTGGCAGTTCTAAGTTAACTGTCTTAGAGAAGTTCTGATCGCTGCAGAGAGGAAGCACCGGTAATTGTGTATGTAACAGTCTCCTCAGAGGCTCCAAACTGGAGTTTCATTCTGTATCAGTTTCTTCTTCCGTTGCTGTGATAAAAATACTCTGAAAAAAGCAGTCTAAGGGAGGGAGGTTTTATTGCGGCTCACAGTTCAAGTCCATCACGGTGGTGGAGTCAAGGTGTCAGGGGCTTGAGGCCGCTCATCACAGCACATCAGAACCAGAAGCAGAGAGTGATCCACGACTGCATGCTGCTTCTCAGCTCCCTTCCTCCACGTAAGCAGTCAGGATCCCAGCTAGGGGATGGCACTACCCACAGTGGGCAGGCTTTTCCACCGCAGTTAATACAGTCAACACACTACCTCCAAGGCATGCCCACAGGTCTGTTTCCTGGGTGATTCCAAGTTCTATTAAGTTAACCATTAACACTGACCATCACATGCTATGTGGCTTGAGAAATTTTGAGAGACTGGTGCCCATGTTGATGATATTCTCCCTCCTGCATGGGTTAATTTGACTGTGTTCTTTCTTAGCTTGCTTGTCTAAATCACTATGGAAGTAGAAATCCAGCAGCTCTAAAAAAAATTTGTTCTCCACACAAGTCAATCTGTGATTGCACACAAAGGTTATCATGGGCTCTGCACATACGTTCTTGTAAGAAAAGCTCTATTTTAATCAGGATTACCGGTCAGTTAGCTTACCAAATACGGGGAATAGCTGACCTTTTATTTTTCTATGGTAATATCTTTGACTAGAAGCTTTTAAAATACTGTACAAAGATAGTAAGGATAATGTAGTTAGCCTGGATTTTGATTAATGCCATTTTAGTTTTTTTCTAAAGTTTTTTGTGCATACCTTTAGTCTCTCTCTTTGTCTCTGTCTCCGTCGCCGTCTTCCTCTCCCTCTTCCTCTCACTCTCTCCCTCTCCTCTCTCAATCTGTGTATGTATGTGAGCCTTATTTTAGTTTTTGTTTCATTTAAAAAATGACTATTTGGGGCTGGAGAGATGGCTCAGCCGTTAAAGGCTAGGCTCACAACCAAAAAAATGACTATTTGCCATTTTATCCTCATCTGTAGGTGAAACAGCCATAACAATCATACAAGATCTCAATGTGTTTCATGTATTTGCCACTCTAAGGGAGGGGCAGTATATACTTACTGCTTCAGAAACCATCAAGATTTGCTATATGCAATACAGAGAGTTATGTTTTATAAACTGAAAAGCTTTCCATTCTTTCTATACTCATAGAAAATGGACCTGGGTAGAAAATACAGTATTACACACTTACAAACTACTAATATTACATTTACATTATTATTTGTATTATATGTATAATATATATTATATTATATTATATTATATTCACATATTATTGACTTGTCAATATTTAAAATAATACTTGTTCAGCAAGATTTGAATTGCAAATATCAGTAGTAAGATAGAAAAAATTTAACTATTTTTGTAATGAAGTATGATTAAGTTTTCAGATTTGTTCTCATATTCATGGTAGCAAGGCTGATTACAAAATAAATCAAATATCAGGCTTTATAATGTGAATCATTCAGCACAATCTGTTGGGTCTGTGGCAAAATGTTTGCATTAGTTTCTCATTTTTTATTTAGGTTGAAAAATCCCCTAGGCCACCAGGTATCTAAACTTGGCTTCCCTGGAAGCAGGGCATGCTCTGTGAAGTGGAGCTTAGGAGGTAGTGTAGGGGTTTTATTTAGGGAGCCACCTGAGAAGTCAGAGGAAGGGCAAGGGTGAACTGTAGAAAGGGCTAGCACAAGGACGCACCTTGTGCACACACACTCCAGCTCTAGAGGGCAACCCTGCTCTTACCCAGAGGGCTTTGTGAAGGGCTTTTCTCAGAGAGTCTGCTCAGGGGAACAGAAGGAAAATATTTACCTCCTGGGTCCTCATCTTCAATAGTCTCAGGTGACCCCCTCAGCAGTCTGATTCCTCTGCCCGTTTAGTCGAGGTGTACGGAGTTCCAGTGGCTTCCCACTGACCAGTCTGGACTGGGGTGTGGAGCAAGTGGTGCATGTCATGCCAGGTGAGTACTGCCTGCTGCACTGTAAAGAAGATTCTTGAATCATTTCCAGAACTATTGTCTAAGCAAGGTCTGGAGGCAGAGGTAAAGCTTAAATGATGTTTAAAAGAGGTGGAAAGAGGATCTCTATGGTAATTAAGATCCTATAGTTGATATAAGGTTATCAATACCTGCTTGAGCTGCATGCATGAAGTTCTAATGTAATGTACATGCAAACAATGTCAGTGTAGCTTTACAAACTGTCTGCTGCATCCTCCCTAGCAATGGACAATTTCTGTTCTTTGCCATTCTTCCTTCAATTCTATCTGTGTTGAGGCCTGACTATAAAGCTGGGAATCATCGTCTGTCTTTTCTTCAGTGTCTATTTCCAAAGTCTTAAAAACATGGAGTATGAAAATTACCCAAACCTGTCCTTTCCAAGCTACTTCTGTTATTATGGCACATGTTAGTGGATGCTTATGAGATATCTTTTTTTATTTGTCTGTGATGGTCTTGGGTAATCAGCCATATAAACCATTTACAGTATCTTAACAGTCCTAGGGGACTTAACCACCATTAGCTTGGGAAGTAACAATTGTGGAGATTCAAGTTAACAATGTAACTGCTAGAAGACAAAGTAATCTACTAGGGGGGAGGAATAGGAAAGCAAGAGTGTTGAAGGAAGCTAGACAAAGAACATAAACACAATCCTTATCATGGCATTGAAAACCAAGGAGATCACTTCATGATGAGATCACTTCATGATGATGCTCCATAGGGGCCTATAGAGTTACTATGTGCAAAGATTTCCTCTTAGTATATTGTTATCATCCAAATGTTGATAAATGGTATGGAGAGACCAACATAAAAGTTATTTTTTATAACTGTAACCTATTGACTAAAAAGTATAGATACTAAGAATGTGAAATATATTTTAGTGGGTATGCAGGAAAAATTTGATTATATAATTATAATTTTAGTGAATTCAATACTTAAACTATGCCTACTGATTGCATTTAAACCAATCACAGGGAAATATGTATAGCATTCTTAAAATGTTTCTATTTATTTATTTATTTTTTATGTGTATAGCTGAGTATATTTATGTATAGGAGAGTGTACTTGTGCCTGGAGGCTATAAGAGGTTTTTAGATGCCCCAGAGCTGGAGTTAGAGGCTGTTGTGAGCTGTCTGATATGTTCTGGGAACTGAACCTGAATCTTCTGCAGGAGCAAAAGGGTCTCTTTGCTGTTGAGCCATCATCTCTCCAGCCTCTGTGTAACATTTGTAAAGATAATTCTGCATGCACTGTTGGTGGTGAGTAAGTACTCATTTAAGAGACTTGTTCTGGAAACTAAAGGAGTGAGTTAGCACATGCAGACTCATGCCTTTGAACCACTTTTTTCTTTTTTGGTACAGAATTCACATTCAATAAATATATATTCTTGTTATTGTCATTGTTGTAATTGCATTGGCCACTATAAGATTTTTCCAAGTTTTTAGTGAAAAACATAGGTAACTGTGGGAATTTTGAAATAATTTTTATTCACTTTGTGTGTGCGCGCGCGCGTGCGCGTGCGCATGCGCACGTATATAGACGTGAATGTACTTAGAATAATAATGATAGAGCCCAATCCACTATGACCATCCTAATGACCAAAGAATGAAACAAGGCTTTTATTGGCAGTTCATAGAGATTCTGTTCTTTCTTTAAAATGTTTTCTTTAATTAGAATATTGTACACCAAAGTCATGATGAATTCTCTTTGTATTTTCTAACTTGTTGAGATAATTATTTCTTGATTAAAACAAATAGGTTAATTTTCAAGGAGCAGCATTCATACTCTGATTGCCGTAGCACTAAGGGAAGCAGAAAGTCCGCTGTTGGGGCAGATGTTCTCCTGAAGAAGTTGAAGAACCTACTTGCCTTTTTGAATGAAACTTTACCATCTTTTCTATTTTAGGGGAGTTGCTTCTGTTTACCACTGGCTAAAATTCTCAAAGACAGATGGTTTTGTAACCTGCTTGTCAGACAGTACCACTTCTGCAGCCTTCTCATTGACACAAGAACCTAGTACAATGGAAATGTCAATCAATGCACATTTCTGACCAAAGGGCTTCCCTTGCAAATCAAATGAGGGTGAATACAGCCTTTTGACTTATGAACAAATGGCTTATGACTGTCACTGTGGGTTTTGTAAACAAATAGCCTTGCCATCATAGTTCATGCAGGCAGGGACAAATTCTGAAGTGGGATTTAGCAGAAGCCATGTGAGACAGCACCAACGATAGTCAGATGCTAAGGATGGCTCTATGGAATATACTGTACTACTTAGACATTGGCTATTACCACCTCCTGCCTGTCAACTGAGTCCAAAAGTGCAAACAGACAAATTCCTACTAGCTAAAAGAAAGGAAATTCTGCTTATTTCCTTATTTTTATAAGTTAAAAAAGAAGACTTGCAAGAAAGAAGCAAAATTATTAGAGGACTTTTCTGATAATGATATTTATGTAATGCATCTCTGAGTGACAGGAGTTCATGGTAATTTGACTGCCCAGTGGTAACTAACATGTCTGCTTCTGTATTGTTACCTTTAGCAAGGTGGTCCTCCACGTGAGCTTTTTCTCATTCACCTCATAGGACCGCACACACTGTGGACACCAGACATCATGGTGAAACAATATGAAGAGAAACTTAACATGAAGAAATCTGTATTTTGACAGGGATGTAACTTGGGACCAAAATAATCCTGGCTATTGGCATGTACAGAATCAAATGGACCCTGTCTGTTATGTGGCTTGAATTTGACAACTGTTCCAGAAGAACAAAGAAGCACAGGTTAGCTTAGAACAGCATTCTTAGCACATAGGAGGAACTAGAACTATGTCCAAATTGAATTTTTTAAAATAAAATTCCATTACTATCCATCCCCTCAGAAGTAAAAGGGAGACAGCAAGAAGAAATCATTCTGAATTTGATGTGGGTTTGTTCTGAATTCATGATAAGAATTTTGAAGTTTACCCAAGTCATAAAAAATCTGCCACTTTTATTATTTACTGTATCAATATTTATTTTCAGGAAATTTTAATTCAAGCTTTACAATTCTTTCTTCTTATAAATTATCCAATACTTTCTTTTCATGATTTCTTTTCAACTAAAAGGGCCCAACATTGGACCAGTTAATAGTCCAGTAGTAGCTACCTATCTACCCATTTATCTGCCTCTCCTCATAACTTTCTCTTTCCTGTCTCACTGTCTCTCTATTTCTGTCTGTCTCTGTGTCTCTCTCTGTGTTTATGTACATGCATGTGGAGGCCAAAGGTCAGCATTGGAGTCTTCCTCCATCCCTTTCCACTTTATATTTTTGACAGGGTATTTCAGTGATTTGGTAGACTGGATGGCCAAAGAGCCCGAGGGAATCCTTCTGCCTCTGCTCCCCACAATGTTAGGATTACAGATTCAAACTGCCACACGTCAAACTTTTTTTTATTATTTATTTAATTTATTCTTCTATTATACATTATATCCCAACCACATTTCCCTTCCCTTCACTCCTCTCAGTCCCTCAACCCCACATCCACTTCTCCTCCATTTCCCTTCAGAAAAGATCAGACTTCCCAGGAATATCAACATGGCATTGACAAGTTACAATAAGTCTAGGCACAAACCCTCATACCAAGGCTGGATGAGGCAACCTAGTAGGAGGAAAAGCATCCTAAGAGCTTACAAAAGAGTCAGAGACACCCTACTCTGGCTATTAGGAGTCTCACAAGAACACCAGTCTACACAACTGTAACGAATATTCAGTGTACCTAGCACAGACCCTTCCAGACTCTGGTTGCCACTCCAGTCTCCGTGAGCCTCTAAGTGCCCTGCTTAGTTGATTATGTGGGCTGTGTTCTCCTGGTGTTCTTGACTCCACTGGTTCCTACAGTCCTTCCTCCCCCATCTTCTACTGGTTTTCCCCAAGCTCTGCCTAATATTTGGATGTGAGTCTCTGAATTTGCTCCAATCAGCTGCCAGAGGAAGCCTCTCTGATGATGATTGGGCTATGCACCAATCTAAGAATATAGCCGAATATCATTAGGAATTATTTCATTGACTTTTTTTCCCCAGTCATTTTGGTTTTGCACTAGGTCTTTGGGCTATCTAGCTTCTAGTTCCTGGCCACCAAGGCAGTATCACACACATGAGTTTCTTCTCATAGCATGGACCTCAAGTTAGACCAGTCGTTGGTTGGCCACTCCCACAAGGTCTGAGCCACCATTGCCCCAGCATATCTTGCAGGCAGGCAGGTGTGGGTTGAATGTTTTATGGCTGGGTTGGCATCCTGGTTCCACCACTGGGAGTCTTGCCAGGTTACCGAAGATGGCTCTCTCAGGCTCTGTATCCTCAGTAACTAGGAGTCCTTGCTAGGTTCATCCTTAGCACAGTGGAAACTTCCATATCAAAGTGATTTAATGTAGGTTCTGGGGAGTCACCTTATTTCCTTGTGATGCTTTTGCTCAGGAAATTATCATATCAGTCCAATCAGTTATTTTTATAAAAAAAAATCTCATTGTATTGAATACATTCATATCAACAAATTAAAATCGAGTTTGTTAGTTTGGGATTCATCAGTATGACTTAATTTGGAATTGCTCCCCTTGTGGTTGTAATTGGATTAAGATGAGGTCTACTGTTGGCCCTAATTCCAACCTTTGTAAGAGAGTTCTGGATACAGAGGTGCACACACAGAGGCTAGCATTGGAGAAAGAACAGTTTGCAGCTGTAATGATGTATTTAGAAGAGTAGAAATGCCAAGAGCTGTACACACCTCTTAAAACCAGATGAGCACATGTCCTAATGTCTGTCTACTCTGTCCAAAGAGGTCCCTACCCACTGACACTTGACTTGTGGATTCTGGTCTCCAGAACCCTGAGAGACTGAACTCTTGTTCTAATTTACCCAGTTGTGGTACTTTTCTTGGAGCCCAATGTAACTAACATATAATTAGAATTTGCCACTCTGTGAGGGTAGTTTCTGCTTTCTTTCCCAATATGGACACATGCTAAGCAGTTCTGAATTTAAATTTAATTTACTCAGTGTGATTTTGACTGCTGACATGTTCTGGTGGGTTCTTTCTACTGGATTCTCTGATGATCCCTACCCTGAAAGTGTGAAGAGAACCCAACAATGCTTTTCATGGACTGTTATATAAATGAGAAGTAACCACCTCTAGTGCCAGAGATTGAAAAGAATGCGAACCTCACAAGCTTACACTCTGACTTTGGAGGAAAGAGACACACCCTATTCTCACCTCAAGGAATGCTCGTTGCTTCTCTCTGTATGGGTAAAGTATAGGTGTTGCTGTGTTAGTGAGACCAACGAGCCAGTGGTTTTTATGCCATCAGTTCATGTAGCAAGTATGAACGCAAGAACAGAATATGGAAAACAACTTCATTTCAAAATTATTTAGTATAGTTTATTTATTTAGTATAGTTTATATATTTAGCATATCTGCACTGTACACAGGGTCTCTCAAAGTCATTTTCACACAAACACACAGCATACTTGGATCATCTTCACCCCACCCTCTCTTGGCCTCCTTCCATTCTTGCTGATTTCCTTACCATCCTAACCAACCTCTTTCTACTTTCATGCTTATATGTTCCTGTCCCAGTGGGTTTGGTTATGGATGCCAGCAGGAACATGGGTGAGAGGGTCATTTACAGAAGCATGGGCACCTGAACAGTGGTGACCACCCCGAAACAGACATCTCTTCCTCCCCTAGCAACCATGAACTACATATAACTCAGGAGTTCCTCCCCACTCCTTGGCAGGATGCTGGTAGGTCCAATCTTTTGCAGATCTTGTGCAGCCATTTGGGGTTTGAATAACATGCTACTTCATGGCAAGAAGATAGCATTCCATGCCACCTCCCTCTTCCTCTGGCTTCATTCTTCTGAGCTGGTCCTTGAGCTCTCTCTCTCTCTCTCTCTCTCTCTCTCTCTCTCTCTCTCTCTCTCTCTCTGTAATAGAGGGGGGTAAATATTTCTTCTATGGTTGAGCATTTATCTGTCTCTGTCTATCTGTCTCTGTATCTCTCTCTGTGTTTATGTACATGCTTGTGGAGGCCAAAGGTCAACAATGGAGTCTTTTAATTTTTAGTAACAAATACAGCAAAATCCAATTTTTTTTTATAAATTTTGGCTTTTGAAAGTATATGCCCTGAAAAAGGACATTGACCATAGCACAAATAGTGTTTTCCAAGCATTACACCTATGCCCAGAACACATTTACATTATAAACACTGAAATTTGAGGCCATACTCTACAGCACACTGTTCTTATTGCACTGTATCTTCAGAGAACAGGACTTGATGAACTTTGTAACAGTTTTGACAGTTTAATTTTGTTGAAGGTGTGCATATTTTTCTCACAATTATAAGTCCATTTTATTTTTCTATTTATAAATTACTTATAATAAGTAATCCATTAAAAACATTCCACCTTCCTCTCCCATTACATGTAGATCTTCAGGATTTATGCTCCTACAAATTTAAGTTCATGAGAGATGACACAATACTGCTTTGTCTTCTTTTAGTAGACAGCACAGCCAAAGTTCTTAGCCAGCACTATTACACAATGATGTCCTTTCCATTAAATGACTAAATGGATATATACTATGTTTATTTCCCCCTCTGTCCTTAAAAATATTTTTCACCCATCAATCTTAAGTCTGAGAAAATTCACATGGGATATTGCCATCCCAGGACTCATGGTCAAGACTTCACTTATTTCATCAATTCCACCATCATCATTTCAGTCTAGAATGTCACTGTTTGTCACTTTGCATTCATCTTCAGATTCATCTAATAATGGGGAGTTGCTGTCCTTTGTCAATTTTCTTCTCTTTGACAGTAGGGGATGAAAATAAGATTTCTACATTCTTAACTATGTTCAGTAGAAGCTAAAAGCATTCTTTAAAAAAACCCACAATCTCCTTTGATTTATTTTTTTGAGTTAATGATATAATACTTTGGATAACTCAGAATAAAAACAGAAGTGTGGCACAAGAATGAGGACTTATTTTACAGCTTTTTCATCCTTTTAGGTGATTATATCATTTTTCTGTTTTCTTATTACTCATTCACTCCTAGCATTAGTGGAAATATTCAGTGACAATTAAATTTTTTTTCAGAATGATAAAATAGCAAATTGTTTCAAGATAAAATTACTTTAGATTCACCTTGCAATTAGGTAATACAGTGTGTTTTATTACATTTAAAAGTATAAATAAAATTTATCTTTGTTCTTTGTAAAACTATTAACAATTAATGACATGGAATCTGGAACAGCAATCTTTAAAAATAGAGAACTTATCAGCAAAGAAACCCAGAAACTGAAATTGAGTCTCTTAGATATTACATTTGTACCAAACTGAGTGGACATAATGGGTCACAAGTCCCATTTCATGGGGTGGTAGAATAAGGGTTAAATGTATTTCCATTAGAAATATGGACTTATTCCATTAAAAAATTGCCCATAGTATGTTCTTATCCCATCATGCACTTTTCCTTTGGCACACTGCTCATGATGACTTCTTTGGCTAGGGATATATACTCTACTGCTCTATGAACTCTGTCAGAGCCGCAGCTTTCTCATCACAGGTTGCTGCTCATTCACTCAACTGTGCATCATAGACCTGGTTCATAGAGGTTCTCCAGGAAGTACAATCGCTGCATAAAAGGAGGACAGCAGAGGCCACTTCTTTCAGAGGATCACTGCATGCCTGTTTCTTCAAGAAAAGGAGCTTCATTTTTTATTTCTCAAGACGACATTTCATTTTTGAGCCCTCAGGCTGTTACCGAGTCAGGTGGTACATCCCTGGAGTTCTGGAGATAAACTCCCAGGTTAATTCCTGAGGCTGCTCGTTCTAGTGAGACTTTAGATAAATTTTCCAGTGTAGCTTCTCCAGGCTAGTCAACTTTAAATTCTGGAAAAAATCAGTGCCTTCTTATGGATGTACTGTCATTAAGTGATGTTTTATACCACAAACTACTGTGTCTGACACACAGTAGCCCTTGTTAAAAATTTGCTAATTTTTTAAGCCGTCAGGATGATTATTAGCATATTGACCTGAAAATCTCACTACTTAGTACTTCCTATCGCTGATTCCCATTCTCCTTTTGAAGTCTCCACAAGCCAATGTCTTCCACAAAATAAGAGTCTAAGAAGTTGGGTGATAGATACTTCTCCTTTTCAAACTGAGTGTCTTCACTGTTTCTGTGTTCTTCATAATATTATTTCTTCTCATCACCCAGATATGACTCATTTGTCTTATGAAACCTAGTGTCTGACACTGCACACAGTGCTCAGGGATGGCATGACCAGGCTAGCATGCCAGAGGCATGATCTGAACATTTCTTGTCCTTGACTAAAAGCCAGGAATTACTTTACCTGGATTGGAAGACAGAACCTAGTGTCTAATTTAGTAAAGTCATAGTAATATTAAACCCTTGAACTTTTCATGTGTAGTTTCTGAAACAAATTTCGCATTCTAAATATCTCTAGTTATTTTTGTCAGCAGGTTACAGTTATGAAAAATGCTAAGCATAAATAATCATTTGAAAATATAGTGAGTGATCATTTACCCTAATTAGGGTGGTATTATTAAAAAGACAGAAACAACACATGATGTGGAGAAAAGGGAACTTGTACATTGTTAGTGGGAATACAAATTAGTAGAGTTGTTATAGAAAACAATATGAAGGCTCCTCAAAAACCAACAAAAACTGAAAATAGGTCTCCCATGTGATCCAGAGACTACATTATTGAACCCATTTGCACAGCAAATAAAATCAGTATGTCAATCATTTTCACTCATATGTCCTGTAGCACCAGTCATAATATCGGGGGCTAAGAATCAATCTACGTGTCTACCAAAGACTAATGTATGAAGAAAATTATATATGTGCATACATATGCACCATATATACACTGAATAGTACTACTCAATTGTAAAAAATAATTAGATCCTGTTACTGGTAGCAACATGAATGGACCCGGAAGACTTTATGTTAAGTGAAATAATCCAAGAACAGAAGGATGAATACCATTTGATTTTAGTCATATATGGGATCTGAAAAACTTGATCTCATTGAATTTGAAAGAATAATGCTGGTTTGCAGAGGTTCTGGAGAGCTGAGTTGTGTTCAGGGATTGGTTGGTCACTGAGTGCAATGTTCTAACTAAACAGGAGAAGAGTGATGTTCTGTTATCCACACTTAAGCTTCTGAAACTGTGAGTCACAGGTCACAACATAAAGGCTAAAAATTAATTCAAATTGAAATGTGTAGTGAGTCTGAGCTCTTTCTGGTAGCATTCACATGTGTTACATTCTGTGACTTCACATCAGCTTGGGTTCTGAACTTCAGATATGTACACATGCATTGTGCATACCCTCACACCTCTTAGTGACAGTGAATGTTGCCCAAACACCTTGTTTCAAAATCAAGACTCCTGCAGGTCATCAATTCCAGTGCTTTTACCTCACCATGAAGTTTTCTGCTTTTACAGAAACATAATGATTGAATTATGGAAGGACTTTATTTTGGTGTTCATACAAATGACAGTCTTATTAGCAAGCAAGAAAGCAAAAGAAAGGGAAAAAGAAGAGAGTAAAATACTTATTTTTGAATTTTAAGGGTCAGTGAGAACAAGTAACCATTTAAAAATTATTCTATTCAATTAATGATCAATGATCAAGGAGAGATTAAGAATAAAGATAGATGATGCTCAGCTGGGTCTTTTCATCTTTCTCATCATTTGCAGATGGGTTTCTCAGACCTCATCTTCTAAGTCTCAGGTTTGAGGTTGCAGCTTCTGAGAAACCTGCTTGGCTGATTCAGATTGGACTGAGTGTCCATATCATATGCTTTTATTACACTTTGCTTACCCATGGAAAGTCACATAAAAATGTCATTATTCATTATAACAAAAAATGGAATGATCTGAAGTGTCCAGCAGAAGACAGTATGAGAAATATTTGTGGTGAAATATAGTAATGAAAGGTTACAGTGCTAATGTATATGAATATATAAATGACCAAATGTTGATTCATGTTTGTGCTCCCAGCACTTAGTAAGTGAAAGTAGTTGTATCAGAAGTTCAAGGCCATAAGATAAGTTATAAATTCAAGGCCAGCCCGGGATATGTGAAACCTCAGACCCATGCAGGCCCTGTGCTTGCTGCTTCAGTCTCTGTGAGCCCGTGTGAGTCCTGCTTAGTTGATTCTGTGGGCTGTGTTCTCGTGGTGTCCTTCACCCCTCTTGCTCCTACCATCCTTCCTCTTCCTCTTCCTCAACGTTCCCTGAGCTCTGCCTAATGTTTGGCTGTGGGTCTCTGCATCTGCTCCCATCAGTTGCTGGATGACACCTCTCTGATTGGTGATGATTGGTCTAGGCTCCTAATACTTTCTCACTGCTGTTCCTTACCATTGAAGTATCAAATTGGTTTATCTTTAGATTTCATTATGTTGGACAAACAAGTTCATTCATCTCATTAGTATACAAATTTGCCTTCACC
This sequence comes from Peromyscus leucopus, assembly GCF_004664715.2. Lineage (NCBI taxonomy): Eukaryota > Metazoa > Chordata > Mammalia > Rodentia > Cricetidae > Peromyscus > Peromyscus leucopus. Next base: position 23,049,663 of record NC_051068.1, read on the forward strand.
TATAATAAATGATAAGATTATATGTATGTTACAGAATTGTTTGAAAGTAGGCTTATTTATTATCAACAATGTTTGATTTATATACCAATTTTATAAACCTCTATACGTGGGGTTGTCTTAAGATTTTTGGTTTGAAAAGTGGTAGTCTGTGAAAAGTTTCGGAAGCCCCACTCTATTAAACAGCAAGGTCATATACAGCTATACATACAGAATTATATAATATATAAATATATAAATATATATATATAACATACAGGGTTGCATACAAAATATACAGTGAACAGTAAAGCAGTGTGTTCATTAAATGGCTATAAAAGAAGTGTTTGTATGTATTCAGCATGAGGAAATGATACAAGGTCAGACATACTAATATATTTATTTTATCATTCAATATATGCAAATATCAGAACTTCACTTTCTGCCTCACAAATATGTACAATTATTTTAATCCTAATTTTTTGAATTAATGAAACATGAATGCTTTTGTCAAATATCATACATATAGTACTAGCTTATAAGGTAAAGTACTGTATAGATTTAATGTTCAACCCATTTTTAGAAATTTGAATCACCTTTTAAAATATATTAAAAGAAACTATTGGGTAGAAATGACCATATTTTTATGCTAAAGATGAAGAAAGTAGAATTAAAAAGGGTCAAAAATTTCACAAATTGGCACAGCTAAGCAGGTAGTAGAATAGGTGGTTCTGGCTGTGTGATCTTACTTTCTTATCTGGTGGTCAACCTGGTTCTCTGCAAAGTGACTGTAGTCCACAGGTTAGAGCTGGTTTGATCTGGGGACACAAACTTTCGGATGACTACAGTCTCTGCCTTCCATCTCAGGGTAATAGTGCTGGAATTGTAATGGAGGGCCACCACGTCAGGCTCTTTACATGTGCTCCCAGGCACCCTGGCAAATATGTTAATTTCTGGTTCGATTTCCCCATCTACTTATAAGAATTTTTTCTTTTTCTTTTTCTTTTTTTTTTTTTTTTTTTTGTAAAACATAAATATGTTCTAAAAGTTTCATGCCCTCTGTCAGAAGGATTTCTTTGAGCTTTGAGAATAGTAACCTGTCTGAATTGGGAAACAAAGCAAAATAAATCAAGCCTACTCTTGTTGAGCCCAAGCCCCCTTTCTAGAATCTCAGGCTGTTTTGTCAACTCCCTCGGGCATCTCTGGTGGTAACCAAGATTGTTTCTCTTGTCTCCTCACCCTCATAGGTCTGAAATGTGCAGATCCATTTCCTGACAAGCCAACAGTAGCAATTGGTGCCCTGCAAGACCTGACTCCTCAGTTTTCTGGAGGTTTCATGTGAACCACGCTCCCAAATCAAGAACCATCCAGGCCAGAAGCCGCAGGCTTGTTTAGATCTATGACTCAAATTCTTTTTGATGATGCTCTTTTGAAATGATTTTCACTCTGAGCTTATTCTCTCTGCGAGAGAAATCAGAAGTATAATATATAGTGAACATTTCTATAACTGAAAACTGAGTACTTCATTTGTATCAGGGATTATCTTTATATAGACAAATAAGACTTCCTTTCTGATTTATCAGTTGGTAAAAGTTTGGTATAATTTCTTTCTGTCGTCTTTCATGGGCTCACAAATTTTAGCACAGCACATACTGCCAGGCTCCACCAGACCTATTGTACAACCCTGAATAGGGGAGTGAGGATTGAGAAATAACAGATAGGAAAAACAAAGACGTAAATGTAAAAGAAAAAAGAGACACAGGATAGCTTTGGGAGGGCTCTGAGTCAATACCACAGCAGCCTTGAGTTTATTTCTCACAGTCTTTTTATACCCAAAGCAAGGGGAGCAAAAGACCTTCCTGTCTCAAGGACACCATTGTTTAAAGTACAAACAAGTGTAAATACCGTAATTCTCAAGACACCTGGTACCCATGCCTTCAGCTAAACATCCTGTTATAAAGCCTCCTGGAGCAATGCAAACTCAAACTCTCTGACCTTGAGTCAAGATGGAAACAAGCCACAAGCTGGAGTCGTTGTGGGCTCCCACAACATACTTGGCGTTTTTTTTTTCTGTCTGTTATTCATTAGGTCATCACCTTTTTGATACTACTTCCTTTTTTAAAACTTATTTTTCTCATTCTCAGGTCATAGGTTAAACTGTATTTTTATTTTATATTTTACCCTCCTTAAATCCAAACATATTTAATTAGCATTTGTACTTGTATTTTATGGCTGTGGTAACCAAATACCACAAACTTTGTGACTTAAAGTGACACACATCATTGTCAATGTTGCTTCTGTGGTTTAGAAGCCCAACTTGGGCTGCTCTGGCTTGGAGGTGAAGACTTGTCTTTTGCTCCTTCTCGGGGTTTCTGGCGCTTTGATGTCATCTTCAGGCTTGGAGGTGAGGACTTGTCTTTTGCTTCTTCCTGGGTTTCTGGCACTTTGATGCGGTCTTCAGGCTTGGAGGTGGACTTGTCTTCTGCTCTTTGTTCAGGATTCCGGCGCTTTGTTGCCATCGTCAGCACAACTGCAGCATGTTGAGGGTTCCTCACCCAGTGCCACGAGACTTCCTTCCGCAGTCACACTTTACACACTGACCACCGCGACAAAGTCTCTGCTCAGAGACTCGAGTGAGCCAAGGCTAGAGATGTATGCTTACAATTCTCTACAATCCTCGTTTCCAGAGAACTCAAGGCAAGGCATGTAGACAGCAGAACAACTTCAAGGCTAGCTTCTATAACATAGCGAGCCCTTGTTTCAACAATAAAATAAGGGAAGGGGAGATGACTAAGTGAGTAAAACGTTTACTACGTAAACGCAATGACCTCAGTTAAATCCCCAGACCTAGGTGAAAAGATAGGCATGGTAGACCTCACTTGTAATCCCAGCACAGGGGAAACAGAGAGAAAGGGATTCCTGAGATTCACTGTCCATCCTGCCTAATTATATGGTGCGCTCTAGGTCCTAGAGAGACTCGGTCTCAAGAGTAAGGTTCAGGGTTCCTAAGGAATGATACTCAATGTTGCCCCATGGCCTACACACACACACACACACACACACACACACACACACACACACCAGAGAGAGAGAGAGAGAGAGAGAGAGAGAGAGAGAGAGAGAGAGCTAGCTAGCTACAAATACATGTAAACTCCCATACACATGTGAACATGTGCCACACAAGTGAACAAATAAACAATTTAAAGCTGTCTGGGTGTGATACCTCAGTGAAACCCCCCACTCTATCCCCTACAGACAAAGAGAAGCTTAAACCAGGATTCCTAAGTGTAGATAAGAACTTAGACCCCTTTTCCCCAGGTGGCTGTATCTGCTACAGGGACTTTGAAAAACAGTCAGGATATTCGACCAAAAGACTAAAAAGGGAGGCAGGTTAAAATAAATGATATGGTCTGTGCTTTAAGAACTAGCCTCACAAAGAAAGGGGAGCGCTCCTTCCAACCTCCCTGCTGTGAGTAAGAGATTTAAAAGAGCCTCCCTGGAGGCTTGTATACTTAGACAACACCTTACTTTTGCATTCTGTACCTAAAGTCTCCAGTGGTGGCTTTGGGGACTGTGATCTAGGCACAACAAGACCCTCACTCTATTGTCTCAAAAAGGGGGCCTTAGACAAAGATATCTCAATATAGATAGACCCAGGCTTCAAGTCCCCAGAAATGATGGCGCCAGCCCCAGGAACAAAAGAACAGAGTTAGGATGTCTGATGGTAACCAATTAACCAAGAGATGCCCCTCTCCAGAGATAACATGACCTGACCCCGGAGAGAAGTTGTAAAACTCCTGACGAGGCAAACAGACAAGCTAGAATAAGATAAAGTCCAGGCCCGGGAAAAACTGGACCAATCAAGGATGGACCCGTACTAACCCCATCCCCTCTAAGAAATTTTATGGGTTTTGCCTATAAAAACTAACTTCCCCAAGAAAGAGGGACTCCTCCCTGCCTCACTGTATTGGGTGTAGGAATGAGTCCCTGTCTAGACTTGTATCTGCAGAATAAACCTTGCTGTTGCATTCTGGACATCCAAGGTCTTCAGTGGTCTCTTTGGGGGGTCACAATCTGGGCATAACACTGGGGATAACATAATACTAGCTTAGAGGTAGAGGACTTGCCCAACATCCACAAAGCCATGAGTTTCATGCTCAGTAGCACAAACTTAAAAACAAAACAAAACAGTTTTCTTTTAGATTCTCAGTTCATACTGTGTGCATTATGTATTTATAGTTCCACGTACAGACTTCTCAGAGAATTACATGATATTGCCTTGAGAAACTAATTCTCATAGCCTTTCCCCTTTAAACTAATTGGGAATATACAATTGCATGTACATACACATTTCTGAGAAGATGTGTGGAGTGGTAATATATGCAGGGATAAGAAATGTATGTGGTATAGAGATATTGTTTGGATTTTTCTTTTTGTATGTGATGAAAGCTTTTGAATAGACATTCGGCCATATTGTCAGTTTCCTAACAGTTTTCATACTGGCTTCAATTGTCTCTTATTTAAAAGTTATGAACAAACGTCTTTGTGTAGAATGGAAATTTGTTTACTTGTTATCTGCATATGCCATTAAATTCAGTATCTGTGCACACACACACACACACATACACACACACACACACACACACTCATCATTAAATCCCACAACTCAAAGAAATTTTTCCTTGGAGTCTTTCCTTTTAACACGTCCCTCCGATCTCATTTTCTATAGCACCTTGTCATATACCTTAAATTAGCTAGTATCTTTTTATATATTCACATCACATTTTTGCAAGATAGATAAAGGAAATTGCTCTCAAGTGATGGGATTTTTTTTTTTTTAACTTGCTGTGTTTCAGCTTAAAACACACTTTTCCCTCACAAAAACTAGTTTTATAAACATTTGTGAACAGGCTGCGTGAAGGAATCGCTGACACAGCTTAACTGCGTCTATAACCGTGCAGATGATCTGACTGCATGGGGAGCGCAAAGAAGAGAGGGGCAGAGAACGGGCCATCTTTTCAACTCAAGTTCTGGAAGAAAAGAAGAGACTAATGGCATTTAGATACTTTGTAGACACTTGGCCAGTGTTCCAAATAGAGACTTGCGGCCGTGACAGTGGAGCTGTGCAGATTAAGGGTCTCTAATGATCTGAGAAGAGACAGAACATGCTGCGTCCTGGGAAATGTATGTAACCTCCAGTTCTTTGTCTCTTCTCCCAGGCACAGAATCATATCAATCTCTCTCTTTCTCCTCCTTTCTTTCTGTATGGTTGAGGGTTAAATTCAGGGCCCTGTGCATAGTAAGTACTTCACCACTGAGATATATCCAAGGCCCAAGATGTTTTCACTGTGGTTCCAGGGTTCATTATATGTGTGCATATGTTTCATAATATATATGTATGCCCATTATATAATGTACATATGTGCACACTGAGCATATCTCACATATTTAAGACTCCAGGTTCTTGACAGATCTTTTTATGAACAAAATAAATGGTCATGAACAATTTATGTAGCTCTAAATATTCATCTCTGTTTTTGTCATGTCTTAATTAAGATCATTGTCTGTGTGGCTTTTTAAATTAGCTTTATTTAGTAAGATTCTACAGTAAAATATTCCTTTCTTTCTTTCTTTCTTTCTTTCTTTCTTTCTTTCTTTCTTTCTTTACAATCAGCAAAATACACATGAGATCTAGATAATTTTTGTTTTATCTATCTATCATCTATCTATCTATCTATCTATCTATCTATCTATCTATCTACCTATCATCTATTTTCTATAATCTGCTTACCATATATTTATCATCTATATATAATTTATCTAGTCTCTCTCAATTACCAGTCAGCTATTCATCTATCATACCCTCTCATCTACTCTCTATTTATCATCTACATATCATATATAATTATTATCTTGAATAGTAATAAATCACATATCCACCAAAACTTTTATCTATCTATCTATCTATCTATCTATCTATCTACCTATCTATCATCTATCCATTCATCTGTCCATCCATCATCTATCTTATAAATTTAATTATATTAAAAATAATTTTTGTCTAAAATCTACCTTTCTGTCCTATATTATTCATTATCTATGTCCTTTCTGTCATATATATAATTCATTATCTATGTATCATCTGCATATTGTTTATCTAATCTATCATCTCTCAACTATCAGTTAATATCCTACCCATCATGAACTTATCCATCCATCCATCCATCCATCCATCCATCTCATCCATCTATCCATGCATTATCCTATCATCATTCTCTCTCTCTATCATCTATCACTGTTGTTTTTGGTTGGGTCATCTGTCCCAATATTATTTAGAATATCTACCTAACACCAGTAATAGATGCTTCTTTATATGTGGCTTATTTTCAACAGCCACTTACCATGTTATCTGCATTTTCAGATTCTCAAAGTAACACGATATTACAAAACTGTTTATAACTCAACTTCTAGTATCAATATGCCAACTTTCTAAGATACAAGTACAGCAACACTAGTATACTGAATCCTGTGTTGTGTGCCAGGCACATGACAATGTACTTACATCTACAGCAGCCTTCAGTCCTTACTACAAGTAAATCCTTACTACAATGAGGTGAAGGCTATGTTGTTCTGTTCAAAGGAATAAGTAATCAGGGCCCAGAAAAGCTTAGGAAGCAGCCTAGGGAACACAGTGTGCAACTGGCACAGTGGGCCCTGACTTCCAGAATCTGTCTCTAGAGACTAATTGCTTAATAATCATGTCCAACCCATTTATTTTTAATTTTATTTTACATTATATTTTTGTTAATAGCTACTCATTCTGTTTGAGCTATTCTTACACAGGTCTTTTTTTTTTTTTTTTTCTTTTTTTCAAGACAGAGTTTCTCTATGTAGTTTTGGTGCCTGACCTGGATCTCACTCTGTAGAGTGGGCTGGTCTCAAACTCACAGAGATCTGCCTGGCTTTGCCTCCTGAGTGCTGGGATTAAAGGCATGCGACCGCCGCCGCCGCCGCCGCCGCCGCCGCCGCCGCCGCCGCCACCACCACCACCATCACCATCACCACCTCCTGGCATTCTTACACAAGTCTTGAAGCAGGTCATGTTGCTTTTGTCCCTGAGGGCATTTTCTTATATTCCAAGTTTCTCCACGCTTCATGCTTGCCTTAGACTGGGACTTACTGCTATGTTTTTTCCCACAAATAGAGAATGTATCAATTCCAAGAAGGGGAGGGCTGACCACTCTGAAACTTTCCCGTATGTTGGGAATGGATCTACTTCCATGGGGACTTCCTACCTTGAATCTTTTTTTTGTGCACAGATGACATATTCACTTCCTATGGAGCTCACCACTCGAATGATTTCCCACGTCTAGAAGGTACATTTACTTCCTGCTCGACTCTGACATGTTCAGCCCTGGAACCTTGCTTAGTGCCAACTCCTTCAATCATGATCTTATTCTAAAAATCTTGCAAAACTGTTTTACTTAACCATTCTTATTTTTCCAAGTGTGTAGCCAGATACTCCTTGGGAAACAATTTTGAACTATTTGAACAAGCTGCTTTGAGATCATGTTTAAACAATTCATTTCAGTGTAATTATAGTGTCTACCTTTTCCTTCCTGTGCTCTTTATTTTTCCAGATGTTTCAGACTTTGTGAGAAAGGTCAGGTTGTTCCCTTCCTCTATTGCCATTAGGAAGAAAACTCACAAAAAGGTATTTGTTATACTATATTTAGGCAGATGCATTTATATACTCAAAAATCCAATCTCCTTTGGGACGGCTATGGGTGAAATAATGGAGGCATTATTTAAACAGTGGAGGGGAAGGCTCTTGACCCACAGTGGAAATAAAAGTTGAAGTGCTCCATTAACATTGTTTGCCCAGCTTTTGTTCTGGCCCTGTTCCTACTCCTCACATTGTCAAGCACTCAACTTTGCAGGGATATCCTCAAAGCAAGGATTGTGTGCATCTAGAAGTATCCATTCCCCAGCACAGGACCCAGGATACCATGGAGACTCATTCAGTGTTTATTGAAGAATGAATGAGTTTCCCTCATTTCAGTTAGTCACATTTAGTTTGCCACTAAACCACAGATATCATACCACAAGTGAGAAATCATGCAAAATATCCTCATAATCTCTTCATCAATGTGTGTTTACATAAGTAAAACAAATGCAATGAGAAGGATGGTTGCATTGGAAAAGATACATAAGAATCAACATATAAAGGTTATTTAATAATACAAGCACAGTGCTTACAGATTTGGGCGAAGAAAACACCTGCCCGCAGTGTAATTTTCTAAGAAATCAGAAAATGATGACTCGATTTTATATATGCCAAAGAGAGCTAAGGTTTGCAAAAAGAACTTTTGAGTTCCTCTAACAGAGAAAAAAATTGATCTCCGAATACCTGTCGAGTCCTTGAGATGTATAGCTAAGCAATCAATACCAATTAACTCTGAAGACATGGTTCCAGTGAGTCTTCATAGGGATAAATGACATTTCAGCTAGTTGAAGGGATGATCCTTTGCTAACATATGTTCAACTTGGAATTTCTATATATTTGATACAGTTTAATCAAATTAAGCCAGAACCAGGTTTAATTAAGTTAATGTATATTAGCTCTCTACTGTAGTGCTACAAAAAGAAGGCACAGTTAAGTCAAGATTCAGATTTTTTTTACTTTTTCTTATGAATTTTTATTTAAATGTTTAAGTAGAGATAGAAAGCTGGTATTCGATAGCCAGAATGTTTAGCTGTTCTTTTGAAATACTTGATAGCTCAATGATTATTCAGAAAACTCATAAATATATTGGTAGTTATATAACAACTTCATAGACTCTTTGGAGGTATAACTGTCCCAACCCATAACTTATAACTTTATTTAGTGACATCATGTGCCCCAGTAATAAACAATGGGCTCTTTGAAGGCAAGATGGCCTTCATTTCTGGATCTCCTGTACAGAACATCTGTAATTCAAAATGTCCTGACATTGACATATTGGATCTCTGACATGACCCTCAAAATGTTTCACATGGATTTCTGGGTTGTCACGCATAGCTACTGAAGTCTATGCAAGTATTCCAAAACCCTGAAAAACTCTGAAATCAGGAAGACTTCTAACTGCAGGCATTTCTGATAAGGGATATTCAGCACAGTGCCTGACTGATGAAAAGATGGACGAAGAAGGCAGGACCAGGATGTAGATCCTATTGACAAACTGTTTCAAGTCAAGTTTACCTTTTGTGAGACAGCTCTCACTGTTGATGCTAATTGGATGCAGATGTGACAGTGACTTTTGTGTACTCTCTACCTTGTGATGCTATTGAGATGCCCTCATGTCATTTCTTAGTGAAGCCTACCAGAATTAGAGACTTCTAAGTCTGGAATGGTTCAGACAAACCATTGATCACTGACCACTGATTCTTATAGCTGTGGAAATGCAATTATATTTGAAGGATTCTTGCCAAGTCACCTGGCATGTGTGGCTGTTCTTTAATCTTAATCAATATAGGAGTAAATTCCAGTTCACAGATTATAGCTTCAAATTTACTCACTTTGGTACAAGTAAATTCTCTCGGTACTGTCATTTATAGTATAGATGCTGCTATGAGTGCATTAACAATGCCAACACCTGAGCTGTTTCTCAGATGACTGTCTTTAGTGGATCTTAGTTTCGAGTCAAGGGTCACATAGATTCTCATTCATTTCTTTCCAGAAGTACTCATTCTCTATGAAGTGTGCTAAGAGGACTTCTGTCATTAGAATTTTTAGGAGGGATGACCAAAAAAGAGAACTTAGAAATAGAGCTTGGTAAGAACTGGTTCTTTATCTTTTTTATTTTATTTTTAATTATTTTATTTTATTTTATTTATTTTTTCTTTTTTTGTATTTTATAATTAATTTAATTTTACATATCTGCTACAGATTCCTTGTTCTCCCTCCCCCTCCTTGGTTCTTTATCTTTAGTCTCTCAGTACCATTGTGTTAAGTTTCTTCTCTGTCCTGTCTTGCAAGGCTCAGATCTTCTTGAGATACTCTTGCCAGCTGTCTTCATGCTAATGTTCCACCAATGGCATAGAGTTTTAGGAGATTGAGAGATTAAGTTGCTGCTTCGGATTCAATGATACAGTATTTGTTAGCACTTCTTGGAATTTTCTGGGAATTTCTATAGTAGTAGAAAAGATGGGTAATTCTGAACTCCAGTGGCATGGTTAGAAAAAGACCTCTTAGCATTTCCTATTCACTTCCACAGGAGACAGTAGGTAGATGTTGATCTGGCTGAATAGCATTTCCAGAATGGAGGAACAGGTACAGGCTCATGAGTTCTGGCCCGGAAGTATTAACAGGCCTGGCTTATCTCTTTTCTATTTACATCTTCCAAAGCAATACACTTTATTAACCTTCCCATGCCAGATAGGCATTTCTAAAGCCTTAGGAATATGGTGATTTGTATTTTTGAAAAATATTTATTTATTTGATTTCATGTGTGTGAGTGTTTTGCCTGCATGTATGTATGTGTACCACACGTATGAACTCCAGTGCACATGGAGTTCAGAAGAGAGTGTTAAATCCCCCATGTCTGTATTTATGGATGATTGTGAGCCACCATGTGTGTGTTGGGAACTGACTCCGTGTCCCTTGCAAGAACAATACATATTCTTAACCACTGAGCCATCTCCCCAGTCTTGAATTGTATTTTCTTGATTAACTGATCAAGCTTTTAGCTTTGTATTCATTAGATAAAAATAATATTAGTCACCAGTGTATAGAAATATGTGCAAAGACAAAAGATAAGCATGGCAAATGTTTGTTTATTTCTGAGACTGAACACTTACACATTCTCTTGAGGTGTTCAAACAGAAGAACAACAAATGTTCTCTTCTTCCTCAGTTCATCATTATTTTACAAGATATTTATTCTTTAGTTTTAAATAGATTTTTATTACATTTATTGATTGATTTAGTTTGTGTGTGTGTGTTGTGTGTGTGCATGTGTGTGTGTGTGTCATTTTTTGTATTTTTTTTTTTTTTTTTTTTGCATGTATCATTATTGAGCACACATGTTTGCTAAGGCCTGCATGTGAAGGTCAGAGGACAATGTGTGGGAATTGGTTCTCTCCTCTACCATGTGGAACTCATGGCTCAAACTCAAGCCATCAGAGTGGAGGCGAGTGCTTTAATCTGCTGAGTCATCTCACTGGTTTTCAATTTTTAAGGATTGTATTCCTCATACTTTGCAAAGGGTTTCATCTGTCTTTGACAACTTTGTATGTAGTCATGATTTACTACTACATGATTCTCATAGGACTCAGTGCATTATACTTCATATCTTTGATTAATTGCACAACAGCATGTCTAATGAGACTTTTCAATGCATGTATACATTTCTTGAGCTAAAGAACACAGGCACATCGGCACCTTGATTATCTCAGACCTTGCATTTGAGCTTTGTACTCTTTTTTAACTCTTCTATAAATCTTACCATCATTGCCACCAACCCCTAACAGAACTATATAAAGAGGATTCTAGACATTCCAGAGGGCTTGTCTGACACAAGAAAGCCAATGAGTGGTGATATGCGATAGAACTAGAGGAAGAGCTTCAGAATAGTATAACACTTTTGGGAGAGATAAAAAAGGAGAATCTTTCCTGCTCCAAGTCGTTGAGAGGGTGCGATTGGTTTCTTGTGTGTGTCAGTGTGGCTGAGCCTTGGTACCCAGAAATATGGTGAGATACTTTGAGTGTTTTTGTAAAGATGTTTGGGATAATATTAACATTCAAATCAGTGGACTTCAAGGAAACAAGTTGCCCTCTAGAATGTGGGTGAGCTTCAACCAATCAGCTGAAGGCATGAGCAGGCCCATGGATGGAGCTCCTCCTAGTGGAAGGGATTCTGCTGGCAGACAACCTTCAGATTGGAAGGGTGGGATGAGCTCTTCTGGATCTCCAGCCAGCCAGCACACTGTGCAGACGTTGGAGTCTCTGCAGTTAATAGGTTTCCTTTCTATGACCCAAACTGGTAAAATGAGCATTTACAGATTATGTCTGCAAGTCAGGAGGATCCATATTCCTCTCACTCTGTCCATACCTGCTAAGCTTTAGAGTAAGGGGGTCTGGAGAGAGAATGTCACATTGTTACTGGAGATGTGTGCTGTTGATGAATAAAAGACTAAAGCTTGCTAATTTATTGGAACATACTCAAGGTAGAATTGAAGCATGGACCTAGTTAGTCTTATCAATAAAAACCAGGAGTCAGATATAGAGGTAATAACTTGCAAGACCAGAGAAGCAGAGGAGCAGCCACCAGTGACTTCTTACCTCTCCGGATCCTCCAACAGAAAGAGACTGAGATTATGTCTCCACTCTGCCTTATCCCTTCCTGTCTCCAGCCTAAGTGCTAGGATTAAAGTTGTGAGCCACCACTGCCGAGCTTCTATGGTTAACTAGTGGCTAGCTCTGCCCTCTGAGCTTTGTCAGAACATAAACAAAATATCACACAACACAGAATGTTGTCTGGTGTTGCCCATTGTGGCAAAAGTAAGAAGACAGGACAAGGAGCTTGTTGTGAATGAGCAAGGTTTCTAAGATTTGTTGTATACTCTAGAGTGAGCAGATCCAAGCAGCTGGAAATGGTATGTTATGTAGTCAATGTGCAGATCTACCTGTGAGTACTCAAGACCTACATCCAAGCAGCCCATGATGCCTACTATGCAAGTTGCATGGCACAGGTAAATGGCATCAGTGTCCAAAAAAGATTTCCCTTCTCTTTTCTTCCTGCTCCTAAGAGGTAAAGAGGCCAGCGTCAGTATGAAGAGAAGAGAAGGAAGGAAAAGATCCCTTACCCTGCAGTGGACTGTCTCCACTTCCTGTTCTAGTCAGGGTGAGGCAGATAATGGTTTTTATTGGATATTATGAAGTTGGTGAACTGCACAGTTAATGAGAATCCCAAAACAGACCAGTGTCTCTTCTGACAACAAAGACACATTCAGAAATTTTACTTACTCATCCCAGCCTCAGTCAATAATTCTTTAAAAGGAATCACAGACTCACTGACAGTTTATTATGGCTGTAACACACCTTAAATGAACTGGAAGGGAATGCCATAAAGAAAAAGGTGTTATCTCACTGATCCACAAAGCCTACAAGCTATGTCAACTTGCCTGCAGGATGTCCCTACTGATGCAGGAGCAGCATGACTGTTATTGAGGGAAATAACTCATTCTTAGTTGGATCTGTGACTCATTCCATAGGAGAGACTATACTCTTGGCACTGTGACCCCGCTTAGAAACCCATGACTGGAGAAGTCACCGGCCCTGACAGGGAACCTACTGCTGTTGTTTAGTAGAATTGGTGTAGTACCAAATTGCCTTTTAACTATTTATTTTATACTCACAGAGGAAGGCTACTTTTAGCCTTTATCAGACAAGCTTCTCTTTCCAGCAGAGGGCAGTGAATGTGGAGACTCATGGATGCTCAGATACTTAGAATAAATGGTACATTTATCCCACTCCTTTTAAGGCTCAAGGAACATTGCTGAAGAGGGAAATAATATAAGAGCCAGAAAATGGGGAGACTGGCTGTAAAATACTGTCTTCTGGTTATGACACAGGCATTGCAAACATGATCTCACAGTCATGTTTGCAGAGGGCTGGATCAAGACTAGGCATATCAACAGTTCATCATGGGTTGGGAATAAGTTCATGAGACTCTACCCTTCCCTGCTTACTACTGATGACTGCGAAAGATATAGTTACTATCTTTGGTTACATGCTAAATAGTAACCCTACCAGCTGCCAATGGATAGTTTTGCACCCATGGTCACACAGAAGACCCTGTGGTAAGTGACCAGGGGCAATCAACACATAAGGAAGACAAGGAGAAATCAATCCCACCAAGACCTGCATTGGAGAGGCCTGTTAGTCTTTCTGTGGGTGACAAAAATATGTAGGCCTTACTTTTAAGAGAAAACAGCTTGTTGTACACAATGTTTAAAAAAAAAGAAGGAAGATAGCATAAATATTTGTGTGGGTTTGGGAAGAGTTGGAGGGGAAGAGTAGGGGTGTGTATGAATGTGATCTAAATACAAGGTATTCATGTATGAAATTACCAAACAATTTTTAAGTATGTAAAGAGGTTTCCATTGCTTTTAATAATAATATATGATAATAGCTCAGGAAGTTTGAACAAAGAAGGTTTTTTTTTTTTACTAACATCTATGAATAATGTCTCTTTGAAAATAAAACTATTTCAATACAGTTTTAGATTTACAGAAAGGTTGTGAAGAGAGTTTTATATACGGCCCACAAGTTTTATCTCTTATTAATCTCTGAGATTGGTATGGTATATTTTTTACAATAAATTAACTAGTAAACATAGATATTAATTAAAATCCACCCATAAATTATTTATATTTCCTTAGTTTTGGCTCTGTATTCCTTTTCAGGTTTCAAATTGAATCCAAGTTATCATATTGCGTTTAATCATCATATTCCTTTGGATTCTTCTGGGCTATGACAAATCTTTTCTTTTTTCTATTTTATTTTAATGGCCCTGACAGCTCTAAGGAATGTGAACCAGCTACTGCGTAGAGTGTCCTTCATGTGGGATTTATCTGTGTTCTCATGGTTAAACTGGAGGCCTGCAGTTTTAGGAGAACCATAGGGCTAAAACTATTTTTTTTAAAATCACAGAGTATCAAGGATCCATGGTATCAGCTCTCAACATGACTACCAGCATTGACCGTGAGCACCTGGAGGCTGCTGTGCATCAGCTTTCTCCAATACCATGCTGCTCTCTGCAAGAAAGTCATTATACACAGTGCACGTCGAGGAGGCGAGTTTTATGCTCCATCTTCTCAAGGTTAACTACTTAAATTATTTGGGATTTTTACATATGAGAGAATCATCTACTCTTTGTTTAATAATTTATTGATGTAAGTACATATTCATATATTGATATTACATTTTACATTACTTTCCATATGGCTTTATTGATTAGATTCTTTAAGCTATCCCAGTTTTGGCTCCTGAGAGACTGTTTTATTCCCATCTGTGTTCCTTTGACATGGCTTTTCTTGAATATTTCCTTAATTTCTTCTACTGTAAGAACCACTAGGCTAATAGTATGTATTTCTTTCCTTACATATGGGATTAACCATTTATTCAAAACTCTGACTCCCTTTATTGGAGAATGGTAGTAGAAAGCAAGAACTTTACTCTAAGGAGATAATGACTATTGGGATGTCACTGATTTTAATCTCCCTCATATAGAAGATCAAGGAAATGCATATGTATATATACAAACTCCTAATTATAGAAATATCTGTAAATATTTCCTTATGTATTTATTTTATTTACACCCATATAAAGCTAGACATAAATACAAATCTTCATCTCTAATTCAAGCCGCCTTCCTCTGCTGATGGGAACTCCTACTCTAATAGTAAGAAACTGAACTCTGACCCTTGGCAATTAAATCACTTAATTGTCCAGTTCCAGTAGAGTGGTTTTGCTAACCTGAACTCCTACAGGAAACAACTTCACTAATGAGATAGTGGATGGCATGAAATTCCTTTGGTGTTTAGCTTATCATCTCTATGCTTTTTCCAGGGTCAAGGAAGGTCAATGCCTCCATCCACTGCCCCTATGGTGAAGTTATTTCCATGCACCTGTGAAAGAATAGATGCTTTATCAAAGTCCTTCTGACATACCAGGAACTCAGAAATGATATTTCCTCAAGTTCTTTACATTAAGGTTCACTCTTTATGTGATAAGCTTTTGTGGGTCCTGACAAATGCACAGTATCATGTAGCCACCATTATTGCATCAAACAGAACAGCTTTTTTTTGCTGCCCTCACAAATACTATGAACGTCACTGTTCAGCCCTACCTCTTCTCTATTCCTCATGATTACCAGCTTGATAGATTTGCTTTTCTTCAATGCCTAATAATGGAATATTACAATATGTAGCCTTTAAGAAGTGCTTTTCAAATCTAGCAATATAGATGTAAGAGTATGCCCCTTTTCTGAATTTTATTTTACATAATAGAACTCTTTGGATTTTCTACATCTATATTTTAGGAGAAGGTCTATGTTGGGTGTACTGACTGTGGGATGTAGTCTGCATCAGATATCTGTAGTTAAATTTTGCAAATCTAATTTCTGCATTCCTCAGCTGTATGTCAGTCCTGGAAGGCTGACATGCATGGAGTCTACCATGGCCTCCTTTGTCTTTTTGCCTTAGTTCCACAGCCCTGCAGGAAATGAGAGCATGGGGGAGCAAAGAGAGGAAGCAGGATTCTGCTTTTACTCTCATGCTCCCTTGTTGTTGTATCCTGTTTCACTGCTTAAACATGGAGTTTGCAGAGTGACAATCCACAAGACCTCTCATTGGTTTCTGCTCATCAGTCTGTCATCTCCCCTGGTCTGTTGGTAACAGGATAGTGGCACTGCCCCATCCCTAAACCATGCCTAAACCTTTGTGAACAATTTTTCTATTAATCTTTTTCTGAATTACATTATTTTTAATGTGCCAGGACTTTCTTATTGGAATCTTAGTGTATCTCCTGATTCTTTTCCACCATGGTCACCCTATTTGTTTAAGGACAGAAATCACAAGATCATCTCAATAGGGACAGAAAAATTACTTGACATAGTTCATCACCATTTCATGATAAAAGTCACAAAAATAGGAGTAGAAAGAATATATCTTAATACAATAAAAGGTAAGTATGATAAACTTATAACAAATGCTATATGGAAAATATTAAAACATTTCCTCTAAAATCTAGAACAAGACAAAGATGAATACTCTCTCAACTCAACATAATGATTTAAGTAGTTACTAGAACAATTATAAACAAGAAAAACAAAAAGGAGACAGATAGGAATGGAAGTGTTTAAATTATTTCTATATGCAGATGGCATGGTCATATACTGAAAAGACCCTGTAGTCCACCAGAAAGCTCTTAATACTGATAGCACTTTCAGTAAAGTAACAAGATGCAAAATTAACACATAAAACTCACAGCGGTTCACTAATAGCAAATTTTCCAAGAAAGAAATCAGGAAAAAAATACCTTTCATAATAGCTTAAAAATTACACCTATCTGGATAGATCACTCAGTGGGTAAAGAGACTTACTACCAAACCTGATAATATGAATTTGATTCCCAGGACCAAATGGTGTAAGGAGCAAACCAAATCCTGAAGTTGTATTCTGACTGCTCACACACTTACATGTGTGTATTCCCTCGTACATACACACATAATTAAAGAATGTATTTGTGTGTATATGATTATATGCACATACCAAGGAATAAAGCTAACCAAGGAGATGAAAGACTTCTGTAATAAAGACACGGAAAAGCTACATTGAAGGACGTACTCAAAGGTGGAAAGAGATCTCATGTTTATGGTTTGGCAGTATTAATATTGAGACAATTGCTACATTTCTAAGAGTGTTCTACAGGTACAATGCACTTTCCATCAAAATTCCAATTAAATTATTTACAAAACTAGAAAAATCATAAAGAGATAGAAAACATTCTGAACAACCACTTTTAAGTAAAGAAGAGCAGTGCTGGAAGAATCAGGGTTTGATCTCAAATCATACTGTAGAACCAAAGTAACACACAGCATAATACCATCACAGAACAGCATGTATAGACCAATGGAGTAGAATAGAGGGCCCACAAATAATCTCACACATCTATAGTGATGCAATTTCTTGAGAAACATGTTAAAAGCACACATGGCAGAAATAACAGACTCTTCAACAAATGGCACCAGGGAAACTTGATATCTGCACATAGAAAAATGAAATTAGATACCCATCTCTCACCATGCACAAAAATGATTTCAAAATAGATCAAAGACCTCCTTAACTATTTATGGTCCGAAATGTGGAATCCTGTAAAGGGAAACACAGTGACAACACTTGAAGGTCTTATCATAGACAAGAACTTTCTGAAAATACCTCCGATATCCCACAACCTCAAGAACTGACAAGTGGTACCATACGTGATCAAAAAGCTTGACACAACCAAGTCTCCAGAGTGGAGAGATGCCCTACAGGACAGGAGAAAAATCCCCAGCTGTAGAGCAGAGAAGAGAGGACAGTGGACTGCGTACATAGAATGGAGTAGAAGGGGAGTTGTTGGGTTTAGGGAAGAGAGGAGTCAGCAAGAGGTCATGAGGAGGCTGGGGAGAGAGAGGTGAGAAACTTTTGTATGAAAATGCCATAATGAATTTGTTTACTTTGTGTGTGAACTTAAGACATTAATTTTAAAATCACACGAGTATCTCTGGAGCGATGAATATCACAGTAGCATGTTCCTGGTGTCATCGCACAAGTCTGTTGTGATTAGACCTGAAACCTTATCTGTTGCCTGTCTCCTATGGTTGAAGTCACTTAACCTAATGGAATATTAATTTCCCTGCTCTTCTAAACTGCATTTCCCACCCTCTTTCGTAAGCCAGGGAGATTTAAAGCCCAGTTTTATGGCATTCTGCTTGCGCCCAGGAGTGGTGCCTGAAAGCCCTCCATTAGAGCCTTTCAGAGGAGACTTTGTTGAGGATGCTGTTCCTCCTGCTAGCTTGGGAGTGAGTGTGAAAACTCAGAAGAAGCCAGAGCAGAGCTCAGCTCTAGGTATAGAAATGGCTAATTCTAATGTGGAGGTAGCTTGTTTATTCTACAGAGTGGGTATTAGTGGTTATGGTTATGGTTATGTATTACAGGCTGGTGGAAGCTTTTCTAAGTGCATCGGTTAGATCTCATATATACTAATAAAACCATTGAAAGATGAATCACTCAAAAAGACTGAACTGAATAGTATTGTAAAATAAATAAATAAATAAAAAAAGACTGCAAGAACAAGGAATTTTGTTTCCTTTTCTTCTCTTTTTAACATTTCTCTAAATTACATTAGGCATTTATTGCATGCTTCCAGTGTACCTGTTATTGTGCTAAAGCCTTTGCACAAATTGTGTCACATCCCTCTGCAACACTTTTAAAAGTGCTTCTGCTGTAGTGCCCTTGTGTGTAGAATAGCATCGAGACAGACAAAGCAGAGTTTGCCTGAAGTTATAAAGTGAGTATGCCTGGGACTAAGAGAAATCACCACCCAGCTCATGAAACACCAGTGGCTCCTGTAGAGCTGTGAAAGGTTCAGGGGGTTCCTGATGATCTACTTTACCTTTGGGGTTACTTTTGCTTTAATGTAAGATTGATGTTTCTTGCCTGCAAGTGATGATGTGAATGTGTGAATGATGCATATCTGTCTGTCTGTCTCTCCCTATCTATCTATCTATCTATCTATCTATCTATCTATCTATCTATCTATCTATCTATTATCTATCTATCCATCTATATCTATCATCCATCCATCTATCCATCTATCATCTATCTATCTATCTATCTATCTATCTATCTATCTATCTATAATCATTCATCTAGATCATCTATCGATCTAATTTCTGTTTTCGTAAAGGATGTCATCTTGACTTGCCTTTCATACACTCTCCTCTTCAGGGTTCCTAACCTTCCTGCCCTCCCTAGATCTTGAACTTTCTTGTCTGTGTTATATGTCCTGCTTTCCATATGAGGATTTTTTCCCCTCTAACTGCTTAATGAACTTGAGGGCTCAATCCTTGCACTTGACCCACTGGAACACAGTCCACGTTTGAACTGGTTCTGGCTGTGGCCTTCCTTAGAGGCTTTCTTTCATGCTTTCCAGATGTTTCCAGAACATTAATCTGTAACTGTCCCCTGTAATATGATATTACCACAGGAAGAGGTGTCCAGTTGTTCCTAAACCACTTACTATGCAGCAACATTTTTTTCAGTAACCTCTGAGCTTTGTGATAAATAATCCACACACACCCCTACCATCTTTACAATATTAGGGAAATGTCATTCTTTCAGGAATTCTGCGCATCTCTGAGTACAGAGAATTACATAGGAACAAGGCCTCCTGCATTGGAAAGGGCTGTCAAGTTTAACAAATAAAATATAGTACTCCATTAACTTTGAATTTCAGATAAATGACAGATTTTAAAAATATAAACTATGTGCAAAATATTGCTTGAGGTACACTTATGCTGAGAAATTGTTGTTTGTGTGAAATTCAAGCATAGCTGGAATTCTGTATTTTATTTAGGGATCTAACCACAGAATGATACCTCCTGTCACATTTATCACCAGAGACAACCACTTAGGTCTCTGTTACCTGATGGCATTTGAGAAATTGGCATCACCCCATAACTTATTCTAACTCTGGTCTTGACTTTCCATCTCCTTGGGGTGAAATGATCCTGGGGTGGCATTATATCTTGTCTTGTGTGAGACAGTCTCATTTTATTTCTGTTGTCTTGACATAATTGCTAACAATCTTTTTTCACTTTCAAAAGTGTCTAGGTTTAGGTGATAAATTATATGGTCATTGATGCCTCATTCCATCCTTGATTTCCTTCTGACCTTGTTAGTAAGTAAATTTTTAGCTTCCTTCCCTCAAAACCGTACTCTGAGATCAGCCACCATTTTGACTGACCCTAACTTTTTGTCCTCTAAGCCTTGTGTCTCACCTCAATGCTTAAGGTAGCTCTCTCTCTCTCTCTCTCTCCTCAAAAACCATTACTAGTGTCTTTAACTTTCTCTTATTATGCAAAAGGGAAGCAGAAATTAAGCATATGTTTGATGAATTTAGTAAAGCAATAAGTCCATAAAAGCCAGGGAAATGGCACATGAATAAAAATAATTTAGGAATTTTCACTTTAAGAAGAGACAATGATAATGGTTTCTATATAGACATCATTACTACTGTGAAAATTCCTAAATACACACATACATATAATATATACTCATACATTACAGATGAACCATTAATTAAACCAGATTTATAAATTGTGTGGAAGGAAAATGGTTTAACTTATGTAGCTTTGGGCAACTGTTTCCATTTTGAAATGGCTATCAGACACGGTTCCTGTGTTAAATGATGAAGCATAAAGTTATGACATGTATTCCTGTGAAATATCAAATACCTTGAATGGCTGTTTTCCCTTCCCCCAATGAACTACACATTAAAAAACAAGTTCATGTGTTTATATGTTTATACATACAAAAAAGTTTATAGTGTGTTTGAGAAAGGGTCTTATGGGTATGAGTACAGCTTTCATATGCTATGAACAGTGGGCAGGGAGAGTTATGTGCTGATTCCATACTAACATATCCTTTTCATCACAAGGTTCTTCTAATTATTGATCATCAGAAAGAAGAAATTCAAACTCACCAGCCTACCAAACAAAAACCAAACCCAAACAAAAATGGTCTGTTTAAACGAGAGAGAGAGAGAGAGAGAGAGAGAGAGAGAGAGAGAGAGAGAGAGAGAGAGAAGGAGGAGAGAAATACCATCAATAGCCCTGATTTTTAAAAGGCTTCTATAATCTTAATGTAAACCAAAATACAATGGGTATTCAAAATAGAAGCAAGACCATTTTCAATAAAAGTTAAAATTGCTAGGCTATTCACTTTTAAATGTGTCATTAATTTAAGCATTACAAATTATTTAGAATTTACTGGAGGAAAACAAATATGTCATTTATTTCTTTTGTGTTAACTCATCCAAGCTAAATAAATGTAATGCTTTATTTTTTCTTAGAAGTCATGATTAGATTTTATTTTTAGATAGTAAAATAATAGTTGTTAAACTTAAATAAAACAATGTTTTGAAAAGCTTAATTTGAAATATTGCTACTATTTTTCACCAGTATTTGAATGCCTTCAAGGAGAACTGTGGCTGTTTTATGAGTATTTAGAAGTGATGACTATTCTGATGAGAAAAAATGGAAATAAAAAGTATAATGTTGCATAGTTGCTTCATTAGTATAAAGAAAACATCAACAAGAAAATTCCAGGTGAATGTAAAATGGTTATATGAAGGACAGATATTTTAATGACCTGCAAGAAAGAGTTGTTCTGTCCCAAATCAAAACTATGTTACTTTCTAGAAGTGAAATTTCAAAGCAAATACATTTACCTAAAATTTCAGGATAGAAGGAAATGAGGTTGTGTCAATTTGTTTCTTTGCAAATGTTTCTATGGATGAGCAGAATGTGGTAAGCGTATTTTACTAAAGAAAAATGTACAAATACCAAGCAACAGAAAAAGAAACATAATCCGATTAATCACTTTCTTATGTAGAATTAAATATTTACCCTAATTGAATTATATCAATCAGGAGTTGGCCAAGTAGAGCCACTAGCCGAAAATGGATAGCCAGCTGTCGTTATATATAACATTTGATTGAAAAACTGCCTTGCAGAAAAAAAACAAAAAACAAAAAACTGCCTTGCTCATTCACTTAGGTACTACTTACTTGTACATATCTATACACAGTGGCAGATAATGCAATGAACCACATGGCCCACTCAAAGATAATATTTGTTTCCATGTTTTATTTTTTAATCTCTTTGTATGTTGGGGCAGGGGTATAGCATAACATATTGTATGTATGCGGATCAGAGGACAACTTTCAGTAGCTGGTTCCTTCATTCCACTGTGTATCTCCTGGCAATCAAACTCAAGTCAGAATGTGTGCTCAATAAGTGCTTTTACCCATTGGAGTATCTCAGGTGCTCTATCACATGGTTCTTTTAAAACTGTTTTATTATTGCCTTTAAAATTCTCTCTCTCTCTCTCTCTTTTTTTTTTTCTTTTCTTCTGTGTGTGTGTGTGTGTGTGTGTGTGTGTGTGTGTCTGTGTGTGTGTGTCTGTGCGTTTGTGTGTTCATCTGGTTTCAGGTTCCTGCAGATACCAAAAGAGGGTGTTGGATCCCCTGGAGTTCTAGACAGTTGTGAGCTGCTGGGTGAGTGCTGGGAACTGAGCTTGACTCCTTTGCAGAGCAAAATGCATTTTTAAGCCCTGAGCCACCTCTTCAGCACCGCTACATGGTTCATAGCAGACAGCATTATTAGGAACTATAGATCATCGGCAAACTCCTCAGTTCTCTAGATGTAGTCTTTTTTTTTTTTTTTTTTTTTTTTTTTTTGAGACAGGGTTTCTCTGTGTAGCTTTGTGCCTTTCTTGGGACTCACTTGGTAGCCCAGGCTGGCCTCGAACTCACAGAGATCCGCCTGCCTCTGCCTCCCAAGTGCTGGGATTAAAGGCGTGCACCATCACCGCCCGGCTAGATGTAGTCTTTGTACCATTACTATAACTAATTCATGAAAATATGAATTAGTATAAGATTGGAAGGCATTGAAATTTTTATTTTCCTAGATTCATCTGTATCATTAATTGAAAGTTTATTGGACTTACAATAGTCCATTTATAAGATATAATGAATACAAAGACTATAATGCTGAGGTTTCATGAGGTCCTTGGGAGGATGTTGTGTACACAGATTCTTAAAACATAGGTGTATATGTATGTATTTATTCACTTATCAAGCATTTCAGAGAAAGTGCAGACATCAGGTGCCAAAGCAGACACTCAGTGATGAATATAGACACACTATATATCCTTGTGAAATTTATGAAACATAATAATAAGAGGAAATGGAGCAGCATATATTTACAAATTGTGACAAATGCCGTGAAAAAGTGAGCAAACTTCAGTGACGGGGATTAATGTGAGGGGGAGTTTTTTACACCATTGGTGAGTTTCCCTGGGAAGTGGTTTCAGTTGCCTCCTGCCACAGGCAATGCATGCTATGGTTCAGTACCTTCAGGTAACCACAGTTACTTATCTTGTTCCTAAGTCTTCAGTTTCGGCATGGCTTGGCAAGATGGTTACTTTGCTGCAGAGTGTGTTGTGTAGAATGGTCCTATGGTTAGAGGATCCCTTATTTATTGGCTCATGCACACCAGGGCATATTTTTCTTGGGGTTATATAGAAGTTGGCAGTAGCTTGGGGACCAGGTGGACTTCCTTGTGAATTAGCTGAGCTTCTTCCAGGATGATGGCTGAGCTCCAAGAGTGAGTGATCTGAGAATTATGCAGACATGAAATTGCTTCTTATGGCCCAGCATCAGAAACCGTACAAGTTACATAGCATTACCATTTGCACTGTGGAAACAGGCTGACCCAGAAACAAGGGGAGGTAAAGACTCCATTTCATGATGGGAGAAATATCTAAGTCTTGTTGGAAGGAGATATTATTATTAGGCTGTAATGCAATGTAGCCATCTTTGTGAAGTACATTTTGGCATAGACTATAACAATCTGTACCATTACATTAAAATCTAGAGTGAAAAGAAGTAATTCATTCCAACAATGGAAAGAAAATTGTCAGCAAATGTGAATGCCCCAAGCAAGAGAGACTAACTTACATTAGAAATCTAGATGAAGCCAATGTGGTCAGCAAGGAGAAAATTGATCAATGCTACATGTACAGAATGTGGGTGTGTTTGATCATTGGAGCCACTTTAGTGCAAGGCAGAGCTTTCAAAGTTTATTTCCTAGATGAGCTAAGAAGGGTTTGAAACATTTAAACCTCAATAGGGACATGATTCAGCCTCCTTTTCTGAAGCTTACTTGGACTCTGGTGAACAGTGGATAAAAAGGAGCTCAAAAATCAAGCTGGTATAAGAGGTCATCACAGTGGTTCTAGTGAGGCTGTATTTTGTCTTAGATAAATGTGATTGTAGAAGAAAGAAATCAGACCAGACAGATGCTCTAGAGTGAAAGCTGTAGGTCTGGTGAAACAATTGAAGAGGCTGTGAGATGTGGGGAATGTGGAAGAACCGCTTATAGACCCCTGTAACAAACAAATAAACATAATGGTAGCATCCTTTGCATAAACTGGGACTCACACTAGAAAGGGGGCACATTTCTAGGGAGTGTAATCAAGTGTTCACTTTGCAAGTGGGAAATCTGAGATCTCTTGGCAGCATCCAAACTGCAGGTTTGGAAGTCATCAGCATTCACGTGGTGCTTAACATTATGGGATCTTCTGGGACTGTCTAGGGAAAGACCACAGAGAGGATAGGAAACCAGTGACAAATTCTCAGGGTGGTACCTGAAAGAAGGAAAGGTCATGGAGGCTTTGGAAGGTCCAATGCTGTGCCGAGAAGAGAGAAGCAGGCAGATTGGAGGGTTTCAACCCATAAGCCCTTCTGGAAATATTGGAAGATTAGTGTGTGATCCAAGAACCCTTCAGATTCAGCAATGTAGGGATCCTGGCACTCCTACTTGTACCGGAGCTGATACTTGTGTTTGGCTCGATCAAGTGATAGAGAATAGATCTGAGTAGGGGAGGTGGTGTGCACATATGAAATGTGACAAGTGTAGTGGATGCACAGCAGATGCATTCAGGCAAAGGTCTACAGCCAATGAGATGGTTAAACCACTCGGGGGAACTAAAATGCTCTAAAAATCCACACAGAATGGTTTTACCTGCTCACTGATATCCTAAGCTATGTTCAATTGAAACATCTTCAGGGGGCTTCTGCAATATTTTCTGAGCCTCCATCCACTTTCAAATGAGGACATGGAACACCATTCAGATTTGACTGACAAAACATCTCTTTTCTTTGACATCTTTAGGGCTTCACAAAATGTAGACCTCCAAACTGTCCTTAAACAAGTTAAATGAATATGTTTTAGTTTTTCTATGTGTCTGACAACGTGATGAATACACAGACACAAACTAGATTCAAATTCAGGTTTGTCAGTCTCCATACATCTCAAACATCACTAACAAAGAACTAGACTTGCCCATTCAATCCATCCTTCTGATCACCTCTTAGACTAGCAAAGCAGGGTAGCTAGCATCTATAAAATTCCTTCTTTTGTTAGCAGGTAATGTTTTAAGGACTTGGCATTAGTTATTTTATTTAGTTACCACACCAATCACCTGAAATCCAGTCTGATTCTAGGGCTCTCTACTATAAGACACACACACACACACACACACACACACACACACACACACACACACACTCACATATGAGAGAGACAAAGACAGAGACAGAGACAGGAGAGAGACAGAGACAGACTTTAATTTTGGAATTCGCTAAGTTGGGTGAGGTAAGGGAAGAGGGTGGAGAGGGAGGCAGCTGCTATTTCATCACTGATCCATTAAGCTCTGTTCAGAGGCTTGGGTAAAAATCCAAGCCATGGAAGTGTCTTGACAGGTTCTGGGCAGCAACTGATGGGATGGGATTTGCCTCTGATGTATAGTTGGCATACAGCTTAAAAGAGAGCATGCCCCGAAGAGCACGAGCTTTATAACAACCACTGCAGATCTGGAGGCTCCTTCTGCTCTCACCTTTGTTCTTGCACTCTCTTATTGTACAATGTTTTGCCTAAAATGGTAACTGTGATTCTTTCCACACCAAGTATCTCCAAACAGTTAATAATGCTAATCAGAAACTTGAAGTCAGAAAAAAGTCAAGTAAATCCCAAAATAAACTTGTCTGAGGTCTATTTTATTGAGGTCCGCTAAAATTCTACAAATACATATGTTCAGAGGCAACTCTTGTGGCCGAACCTTCCAAAATGTTGCTGTTCAGTCTTTTTTTCCCTGTAAAGCCTACTTGACCCCACCCAGTAAGTGGTGCAGGCTCTGTGTTGTCTGTGGCTATTTCCTCTGTGTGTGCTGCAGTCCAGAGCACTTGGGTCTTTTTCAGAGAATGCTGGAGCACTTTTCAGTGTGGGGGTCGTTGCTCTAAGCATCTTGCATCAGATGCTAAGTGATTTCAGTACCTGTAACAAACCCTCAGTTACCTCAGGGACTCATAATTTTTAATTTGTCAACTATCAAAAGCCCCACATTGACTCTATGTGATGAAACCAAACTCTTTATTATTCTTACTCAATGCAAGTTTTGTTTGCCTTTAATGTATTTTAACTTTCTATTCTTTAATGGTCAAATCTTTAATAAACTCACAGCCAAAATTCACAAAGAAAAGTTATAAATAAATGCATATTTTAAAAGGGCAAATCTTTCTTGACCTTTAAAATGGAAACAAAATCTTAAATTTGGAGAGCAAAAAATTAATATTGTATCTCTCCTGTCAACTGACTGTCAAACAGACCCTTCTACACTTACAGAATTGGCTAAGAAGGAAACTACTCCCTTGGTTCGGTTTCTGTTGACTGCAGGGTGTAATTACATCTGTGACTGCAGGTTATGGCTGTCTGATTATAATACTTGCTCAGTTACAAAGGAGGCTTGTCTGCCTGCAAAATTAACTTGAAACATCCTGCATATATCTTCAGACACTGGGTTTGACATTGTTCTTCAAAGGCAGGCTTAGCCAATGTTTATGGGTAAAAATTGAGAGAGTGTGAAAATAGTTTTATAAATGGATATCAATGAATAGAAGAATGGGTCTGTGGCTAGGCCAAGGCATCCAATCCTGAATGATATCTGGTGTGAAGATTCAGAATGAACTGAGATGTGGCCCAGTTGTAACCTGGCCATTCATTCAGAAGTAGCTCCATGGAGACACACATAAGGGCTGACACAAAGTTTAATCTTTTTAAAATTTTATTGTACTTTTTTTGGTCTGGGAACCCCCTCTGTGTGAATGGAACTTAGCTTCGCATGGGAAGTGTGGAGTGTTTGTTTCCACCCTAATCATTTACAATAGAAGTTTAAACTCAATTTCAATTTACATAGTTTTAAATCATGAATCCAATACTGTGATAGATCTATATGATTATTAAGTTGTAGAATTAGGTGTAAATTGTATAGACTTAAGTATAAATTTCTTTAGTGTGGTCATTTTATAAAAGTAAATAAGTGTTAATGGCAAGTCAAGCATAACCTTGAAATTACCAATTTTATAAATTTTAAGTAATTTTGAAATTTTTAATTTTTGAAATTATATTTGTTTTATTTGCATGTGTTTGTGCTCATGCATGCATGTCTGTGTGTATGCATGTGTGTGTGTGTGTGTGTGTGTGTTTCACACTCCGTGTGGAGGTTAAAGGACAACTTGCAGGAGTCAGTTCTTCTCTTCTATAGCACGTGGGTCTCAGCAATTGTACTCAGGTTGTCAGGCATGATGGCAAGGGCTTTTATCTACTGAGCCATCCCAATGCTTCTGATCGAAACAGTTTTACATGGAAATAATTTTCATTTAAACTTCAAGTGCCTCCAAAATATGAGATTTAGAAAAGACCAAGGAAGACTGTTATGCCTGTCTTCCATGGGAGTAGAGTACAGCACAGTGTGGTACTGGGAGTGGCTTATTATCAATACTGTAGTCCTAAACCTGCTGTCGCCTGTTTGATAGCTGACCAGGGGTTGTCTGCATTCCTTTCTAGTTCTATATTTTCTTTTTGTTAAGCCTCATTGTTTTCCTTTTAAAATAATAATTCTTCCTGAAGTCTAGGTACCAGAGGACCAAAAATAAGAGTTTTACAAGAAAAATCCCCATCCACACAGGAGGGATGTGCTTGTGCCTCAGGGACCTGGGATGGTATTTCTTCTCCGCTGTATTTTAAAGGATTCTGACATCTAAAAGTCAGCTTCCTGGATAATCAGTGTAATATTAGTTAATGACAATTTGGTGGTCAATATTAAAGGCAGACATCCTACACACTGAGTCAATGTATGCTTGTGGCTTTAAGGGAACGTCAAGTTTTTTCTCTAACATCTTTATGATATTGGCTAGATGCTTCCAAGGGGGTAGAGGAAAATGATACAGGTTTGGCAAATTGCTATGTGCAGTTTCATAAGCAATGAACAAAAAAACATAGGAATTTTCACCCATCTTTGGGCAGATGGTGAATGCAACAGCAGAGATTTCAAATATAGATGTAGCACATACATACTGCAAACAGCTGTAATAGCTAAAATACATGCCAGAAGACTTAGTCATCCTGGATTTTCCCCCAGTACATGCTAGCATTCAAAAATAGACTTTTTTCTACAATTGCTATGGAATTATTTGGAATTGGCAAGTGAATTACGATAGAACAACTTCGCTGTATGCTGAGGAGGCTGAATTCTGAGTTCTCCGCCACAACTGGTTGATTATCAGAACTCTTATTTTTGACTTTGTGTGTGTAACTCACGGCCAAAAGTGATTTCTTGTTTTTTTTAATACTGAGTTATCTGAAGCAATTGTTTTGAGTCCTTGTGAATACCTAGTCAAATTATTATATAATTATTTGAAAATTTAAAAATTTCTGAGTAATGATTTTTTCTCTTAAATGTTTTTCATATGAAAGTAAATAAGTAAAAAAGTAAACATCACCTTTTCCAACTCCTCTCAGAGTCCACCTCCCTACCCACCCAAATTTGTGTTCTCTCTCTTTAAAAAAACACAAAATAAAACTTGATTTGATTGTCAAGTGGGATACATTCAAAAAGTTCCCAGCAGAGTAAGGGGCATAAATACATATTACTTTTTGGGGAAACAATCTATGAACAAAACCTCTAATAAAATTCTTAGGCTCCAGGTGTTAAGCTTGTTAGAGTTTTGCCAGTCAGCAAGAGGTCAGTTGAAATTACTCTGGTTCAGAGTATGCAGGGCGTGGTCTTAGTCTTGCATGAATACACAGTGTGGCTTTCACCAGACCCTTTCTCAGTGAGTGGGGATTACATTTATACTGTCCATTTTAGAACTAAACAAGGGGGACAATACTGACAAATTGACTTGGTGAACTTTCACATGATATTTCAATGCTCGCTTGCAAGCTGGGTGAAGGACATGGGCTCCCGCTACTCCCCACATTTCAGTTTGCTGACATTTCAACAAGCTTTCTTGCTGGAAACTTGAGAACTCCTCTTTCTTCCTGTTGCATATGACCTCCCTTCTGCCCACGTTCTTTTCCCCATTGCGCACTTCTCCTTGGAACCCAGACACTGCATGCACAGCATTTTCTTTTCCCACCTTCCCCATAACTTTCAAGACTCCAGGAAAACCTAAAGCAGTCCTCTGTCATCAAGAGATTGAAGATACATTTCAGAGTGGCTGTAAAGCAGAGGGTCAAGCTGTAGTAAGATCAGTGCATTGATTGCTTTTCCCATTGCTGTGACCTAACCTGTGACAGGAAGCAACTTGTGGGAGTGAGAGTTTATTTTGTCACATAGTTCAAGAAGGGATGCACTCTGTCATATTGGGTAATGTGAAGTGTCAGGAGACCCTGTGCCAACACCCAGGAAGAGAACGATAGATACTGGTGTCCTGGTCACTTTTCTCCTCCTCGTTCTATCTGGGGCCCCAATTTATGACATGGTGTTATCCACACTAAAGCCAGTCCTCTCTCCTCAGCTAAATCTTCCTGGAAACATCCTCATAGATACACTCAGAGGTGTGTATCCACAGTGATTCTAAATCTCATCAGGTTGACAATGAAGATTAACTGTCGCAGATAGTTCTAATGTGGCCTCCGAGGTCCCTATCTATATATCCTCATACAAATCAAGTTTTATGAGTTAATTATTATTATTTATATAGCACAAATTTATTAAGTATTATCATCATAGATCTAAAGATGACTAGGTGATACAACCATTAAATGCATCAGGATTTTAAATGCCAAGTCATCTCATTCTTCTTTTAAAAACTTTCATTTGTTGTTGTTGTTTATTTTGTTTTTACATCCCAATCAAGTTTCCCCTCCCTCCCTCTTGCTAGTTCCTCCCCTACCCCATCCACTTCTTCTCCACTGTTTCTCTTCAGGTATAGGAGGGCCTTCCATAGTTATCAGCTAACCATGGTGTATTAAGTGGCAATGAGATTGGGCACCTCCTCTTCTATTAAGCCTGAATAAGGCAATCTGGTGGGATGAATGAGTCCCCAAAGCAGGCCAACAGAACAACATCTCATTCTTTTTTTTTTTTTTTTTTTTTTTTTTCGAGACAGAGTTTTCTGCGTAGCTTTGCGCTTTCCTGAACTCATTGTAGCCAGGCTGGCTCGAACTCACAGAGATCTGCCTGTCTCTGCCTCCCGAGTGCTGGGATTAAAGGCGTGCGCCACCACCGCCCGGCACAACATCTCATTCTTAATATATGCTTATTGACAAAAATTGCTACAAGAATTCAGTGCAAAAATTAGAGTTGAACTCAAATCCTAGTATAGTCTCGAGAGAAACAGACTTAGTGAAAATATAAAATCCTATAATTTTCAGTAGGTTTATAATAAATATATACAATGACATTAAAGTAAAGGGCTAAGTATTGCAATCTACTTTTAGAATACATACTAAGTTTGTTTGGTGTCAGGGAATGTGAAGCAGTATTTCTACAGGATGCCTTAAGGAAGCAGGAGGGTGACATTCTTGTTTAAGGCAGGACTTGTGTCACCAGTGCTACTCACAGGTGGCTTCTCGTTTTGCCAGGAAATGGGAAAGGACTTGGGTGTTGCTGTTCTGTGTTAGTCAGGGTTCTCTAGAGGAATAAAACCTACAGAATGGACACACACACACACACACACACACACACACACACACACCAGTCTATTAGAATGACTTATAGCCTGTGGTCCACCTTGCCCAACGATGGCTGTCTACCAACAGAAAGTTCAAGAATCCTGCAGTGGCTCAGTCCATGAGGCTGAGTACCTCTTCTGGTCTTCAGTATATATTGGAATCTCAAACAAGTAGGCTCTAATGCCTGTGAAGAGATGGATTTGCTAGCAGAGTGCGAGCAAGCAGGCAAAGCAGACGGTGGATCCCCCCCACCTCCGCCTCAAAGATCTGAATTAGAAGTGGGTCTAACAACTTCAAATCAATTGATTAAGAAAAACAAACAAACAAAACCAAAAACAAATAAACCCTACACTAACAGTTAATTTCAGTTGTAGTCAAGTAGGCAACTAAGAATAGGCATTTCAGGCAGTTTATCAATATCCTTACCCCTAGCAGGTACGCTGTAGTGTCCCTCAGAACTGCCGTGCATCTCTTGATTTGGTTCTTCCTCCAGCCTGGCCACTGAGCACCCCATCCTGGAGCCCCCCAGCACAGTCCACTTAGAGCTGTTATGCTCTTTTTTGTTTTTCCAAAGCTTTATGATTTTAACCTTCCTGCAGTACTTTTCTAAATTTTATCATATATACATTGCTTATTAAATACTTAAACATTTTAAGATAAAAATTTAAAAATAATAAAAATATGCTGTTAATGGGCTAATCTGGAATATTTTGCTATCTTGTTATAATGTTTGAAACAGGTTAAGCATGTCTATATACCCAAGCATTTGTTGTTTCCTTATGATGGAAGCATTCGAAGTCGTTTTTTCCTAGCTTTTCAAATTACATAGTATGTAATTATTACCTATAGTCATACCACTGTTTAGTGGCCTATTAAATACTCTTAATACAAAACCTAGTAACACAAACTCCCACGAGAACTGTAACTCCCATACAGAGCTCTTTATGTAGAGAAACAGACTGTGAACAAAGTAGGGTATAAGGAAGACCTTCGTGTTTTCCTACAGTAAATGTATTCAACCAGGTAGCATTTTCCTCCTTCAGGATACCTGAAACAGAAAGCTTATATGGAAAGGAAGCATAGTAAGAAAAATAAGGAGTTAAGATGTCTTTCCCTTTTATAGTCCTTCTCCTTATTTATCTTCAGTGTTTTAACAAATGTAGCCATTGCACAGAGACATTAAAACAGAAAGAAAAACAGCACCATTTTCTGAGTCATAATGTTCCCTGAGGCTGCATGAATCTGTTTCTGTAAAGTCCATGAATCATTTAAAGAATTGGACAAAAATAGTTTGTGTGATCACTCATTTACAACTTTCTTCTCTATCTAGATGATAAATAAAACCCATATATGTATTAATGGGAGGCAAGGACGTCAATACAGCTGAAAGTTCTGTAGGGAGGTGTGTGCTCCTGCACTCCAACCATTCCCAGCTAACTCAAGAGAACAGAACAAACCAAGCAGAGCTTTGGATCCACATTTGACAATGAATTCTCACCTGGTTCATATTTGAAGAGTGGAGGCACCCTGGGAAAGTTGTTTGAGAACCCCTCAGTGATCTCCACAGTCCAGAATGCCCACAGAACATGTTCCTGAGAAGATGCTACAGAGTATGGGACAATAGATCTGGAGTGAACGCCTGGGCTGGGGCTCAGTGGTGGACTGTGATTCCTTCAGGCAGGAGAGTAGAGAGTGCAGATACCTCATGTGGTGACCAGCCTGAGTGAGATAGCAATTGCCCTGGGATGAGGTTGCTGTTTCAGTCCTCAGAGTCCAAGATAGTGAACTGTTTTCACTGTGGTGACTCATGTCCTTATTCAATGAACTTCTATGGAATATGATTTACCCTATCTATAGGCATAGCTCCAAGCGCTATTAGAAATGTTGGTCCCAAAGAAGAGTAATGACTTTAAATCATCTCTATTGCTTCCATCAAAATTTAGAAGATGGGAGAAGCCCAGTGAATAAAAATAAAGAAGACTCTAGAGATAAATGGAAACTATATAAAAATAAAAGTATCAAATGCATTCTATCTGCATTAACTGTTGTAATATTAGCACCTATCTTTAAGTAAAATAAATTCCATTAGTCATATATGTTATGCTAAAATCAATATATATGAATGTGATAATATAAATTAATTATATTTCTCCCTTCCCTTTTATTGTTGTTGGTTGTGATATGTTCCTGATAGGTTTGTATATTTGAGCATGTGGTTTCCAGCTGATGATGCTGGGGACACACTGGAAGAAATAGGGTGCTGTTGTTGGTCTTTGATATTTCAAAGCCTTTCTTTCTGATCTCTACCTCATAACTATGGATAAAACTGTGACCAGCTGCCTCTTGCCTTTGTTGCCATGATGGTCTTCCCATCCTACTTCAATCCCAAATCAAACTCTTCTTTCTTGAAATAGATTTTTCTTTGGTCAGGAATTTGGTCACAACAGCAAGAGAGATGACATAGACATGAACTCAACATGAAACACCACGAAGGTGGCAGCTCTTTCTTAGTCTTTGACAAATGGATTATATATGTCATAACTGATGTAGAAAGATTTTTGTAGTAAGCCAAGGTGAGAGACAAGATGCAAATATGGCCTTTGCATATCATAAGAAGTATAGCATTTTCAGACCTTCCAAAAGGACCAATATTCTTGACTATGGGAGGCAGGAAAGATGTTTCAACCCTCAAACTGAGGAAGTGCTTATGTTTAGTGCTGTCTACCAGACTTAGTAGACATTAGTGGACAGAATAACTTCAAGATTAACAGCTGAAATGGACATGTCCAATTCTACTTAGGAAAAAGGATTTGTATTCACCTAGTTTGCCTTGGCATACTATACTAATCAAATTTTATAGCACAAATCTTAAATGATCTTATTAATAAAAAACCTGGGACCAGGTATTGGGGTAAATCCTGAAAGATCAGAGAGACAGAACAAGCCACAACCAACCTCACCTGGCCAGCTTCTCAGCCAATCCTGTTTCCTCAGACTGGAAGCCTCTGAGTCCTCATCTGAATGGATCTCAGCTGAACTGCTGCTAAAAACCTAAAAGCTTAAAAGCCTCTATTTCCTGGTCCTCATGCCTTATATATTTTTCTGCTTCCTGCCATCACTTCCTGGGATTAAAGGCATGTGTTACCATGTGTGGCTGTTTCCAGTGTGGCTTTGAACTCACAGAGATCTGGATGGATCTCTGCTTCTGGAATGCTAGAATTAAAGGCATATGCTACCATTGCCTAACCTCTATGTTTAATATAGTAGCTGTTCTTTTCTGTGACCCCCAGGTAAGTTTATTGGGGTGCACAATATATTAACCACAAAATATTTTCTTGGATAGTTAGTGTAACTATCTTCACATCTTTGAATTTGGTATAGTCAAATCTCTATTATTGGAGAAATTATTTTGGCCACTCCACGTAGTTAAAAGGATATTTATTTAGTGGTGTAACTCACAAATTAAGTAATAGGTAGGTCGCAGGGTCTGGGGAAGGTGTAACGCAGTCCAGCGGTGTTCTCCTGAGCTCTGCACAGTCCACCTTCACCGTTCAGCGTCCCGGCACAGAGAGAGCACACAGAGAGAGTGCTGGCCCATCCAGCTCTCGGGTCTCCAGGCGCCTCCGCTAGCCCTGCCTCATAGGCGTGACAGTTGCCAGAGTCTCAATGGGGGTTGGAACTTGCAGATCAAAGCTGGAATGGCTACCCACTACACTCTATGATGAGAAAATTGTATTTAAAGGGGATCATATGGCCTAACATATTCCTTTCCACAAGGATGATGATTTAAAAGGCTACTTTCATGTTATGCAGTGACATAAGGCAACCTAGTTTAACACTGGCCTTCTCTGGATTTTTCATGGAAAGCATGGAAGAACAGCTCATATCAGGGAGCACAGGAAACACAATGAAGAGGATACAGGAAGCAGGCAGAGTTCTAAATGCCTCCTAAGGCTTTGATGACAGCGATATCTCCATTGTTTTGATGATGATGTTGCATTAGAAGAAGTTTCCTGTTCAGTCTAATTTTCCCACTGGCTATCAACAAAACTGACACCAACAGTTAGAAGCATTCCTGATGTTTTCTTGTTAAATCTTTATTTTTTAAGCACTGTTCCTAATATGTAAGTCCTTCTTATAAAATGTCTGCGATATAAGCTGGTGTTCCATACATGTCTATTTTATAGTGTCTATGATAAAATTATAGAATCCCTACAGTACTGAAGCTTTATTTCCTCAGCAGCATTCATTTGTCTGACTTTTGTCTTCCTCCCTTTAACCTATGAATACTTCTGTTACAATAGAAATTGTCTTCATATTGTCTCATGAATTATCTGTAATCGTTTTTCAGCATACATAGTAAACTTTAGGATGTTTCCCAGTCATTGAAATGGCTACTATTGTATTTACCCTTTTATGATGTTTAGCTTTGTTGTTAACTTGATAGGATTAAGGGATGTTATATAGAACAGTATAACCCATCCCTGGCTGTGTCTGAGAGGTCATTTCCAGGGACAATTAGATCACGAGAGCTCTGACTTAATACATTAAATAATGATGTACTCAATAACCTATGGCACTATTAGGGAGTGATGAGTAGAGATGAAATCATACAGGGTCATAAAGCACAGAGGGGTGCTCTTGGGGCTGCACATTGACCTGATCTCTTTCTGCCCCCTCTCTCCATTTTCTGCTCTCTACAATGTAAGCTGCTCTTTCATGCTTCCCTACCATGATGGGCTGAGCCTTCTGAAATCATGAGCTCAAAGAAATACTCTTTCTTCATGGTAGGTATTTTGATCATGTAACACAAAAGCAAATAGTATGTTATTTTAACGCCTTCTGATTAACTGGATTCTTCTTAATGTGTTATAACTATACATAGTTGTCTTTGGGCCACCTGTGGATTGTTTACAGCAATGCTTTTGTACTTGTCATTTTTCTTTCTGTTCTCTGCTGTTGATAATGCACTTGAGGTTATCACAGCTGGCATCACATCAGAACAGGGCCAGAGTTGATTGTCTTCACTTTGCCTTTATCATTACTCTATGACTCAAATGATTTATATCTAATTGTATTTATAAAATTTCTACCTACTGTGTACAAGATGCTGTTTATATGACAGGATGAATGTAAATGATGCTGTCTAGAATGGATAGAATTTATGGATGGGAGAGATAGCTCAGCAGTTAAGACCCCTAGCTGCTCATGCAGAGGTCCATTGTTCCCAGTAGCCATATGTTGGTTTGCAATAATCTGTAAGTCCAGTTCCAAGAGATCCTATGCCCACTTCTTCCCCTATGGTCACTGCACACATATAATGTGTACTACATCCATGGAAATAAAACATTTAGTACATGGAAACAAACAAATAAACAAAAAATGTTGTTTAGAACAGAATACAGTTTTGTAACCAAAGTTACATAAGATATATTTTCTTTACAGGAGCTGAAAGGTTATTTTTGTTGTATTTTTATTCCTTTTTGCAGGTATTCAAACAATTCTGTTTGAATCCAAAATATTTTGATTTCAGAATACAATTATTCTGTATGTAAATACTTGTAATTATATATATATATATATATATATATATATATATATATAAAGCTTCACCCCACTCTAAGCTTCAACTTTGTAAAAATGACCATTTCTATAACTTATACTAAGATAAACCATTGCCACTAAATTCTTGTCAGATGCTTTATAAAACAAGCAAAGATGAACGAAAGAAAACATGGAAATGTAAGCTCACACATTAAAATGTGTGATTTATATTAAGAAGTTACCACAAAGACTGAACTTGCTATTCAGGAATCATTCAATATTTTCATCCCAGAAGTAATTTACTCATTTTAAATATGAGAAGATATTTTAAATTAGAACCAGGCCTGAACATGTTTCTTTCTTTTTAAAAAACTCACCACCATGCCCTGTAGCTAGAAGATGGGAAGATGGAAAGAGTAATTTCCATGATGTGTTTTCTGAACTGCAGGTTGAATTGAGGTAGCTTAATAACTGCACTTAATATGGAGTTTTCTATACACATCCTGAATTTCCATTTTACCACTCTTAAGTAAAATTGCAATGGTAGAGAGTTATTGATAATAAAAATATTAAAATGAGTTTCCTAGTTATGCTTCCTAAATATTTTACCATTGTATAGTCCATCTAATGAATACTTTATAGAAATGCTAATTTTAGATTAGACATTTCATAGCAAAAATATGTTCCATTCTTGGCTAGGGTTGGTCTGTGTATAGGACAGAATAGACAACTAAGAAACATATACAAATATTTCAATAGAAGATTTTAAGAGCAGATAATTTTAACTCCTGAAGCAATAATAATCACATTGACTGTAGATTGATTATAGTTTGTTTACCACCCAGGAAGTCTGATGGGATCCATGATTCCTCCCTGTAAGAAGTATGTTTTTGGTCTGGACCCAGGATCAAACAGCCCCCTTCTCTGTGCTCAAGGAAGACTAAGTAAGAAGCACTTCGTTAAGTGATAAGGATTAGTATTGCAGAATGTTCTACCTAGACTAGGAAGGACACAAGATCACAGAGTTGAAGAAAAGCCAGCATAGGTCACCATAGCAGCTATTTTTGAGAGAAGAAAGAAACCAAAGTCACCTTGAAGATAAAATTGATAAAAACCAGCTCTTAGTATTCAATTCTATTTATTGTTTCCTTCCAGATGTATGGAGCTTTCCATTTAAATGTTTGACACTGAAGCCTCACTGCAAATATACAATGCAATTATATTTATTGATCAAAATAAAATTTTGATCAAATATATTTTTTCATTAAAATCT
Organism: Peromyscus leucopus; assembly: GCF_004664715.2. Classification (NCBI taxonomy): domain Eukaryota; kingdom Metazoa; phylum Chordata; class Mammalia; order Rodentia; family Cricetidae; genus Peromyscus; species Peromyscus leucopus. The sequence goes on from NC_051068.1 coordinate 23,087,846, forward strand.
AGAAGGATAGGTGGACTTCTGCACTCCATAAATATGTTTCATATAAATGTAGAGAGGTACAGTCAACACATTGAAATAAACTTGCCTTTGACCTTGTCTCTTTGAGATCATATTGTCATTTATGGTTTCCCTCATAATTTCCCAGGATAAACCATAGAAGAGCAGACAGGTGTCTTATTTTAGCTACCAATGGAACCTACCACATATTTTGTTTGTCTAAATCTGCTCAGCTACTTACCTATGAATTGAATAAAATGTCAAATTGGGTTATACATTTATCTATCCTTATTTAAAATGCTTAAGTCGTGTTTTCAATTTTTTACCTACTTTTGTCTCATGTTTTTACTTAATCTTTATCATGTTGACCTAATATGGACACCTGTATTGTCTCACACTTCCTTATTTCCATCACATCATTTCACCAGATCTGGAGACCTGAATCTTTTATATACAGGGATAACCACTGTATTTATTTCCTTTGAGTTCTTTCTCAAAGAAAATACCTAATAAAAATCAGCTAAAAACATGAAGTGTCTGCCATGATCCTTGACTAACAAAATTATTTCATTCATTTTTCTGCCTAGACACTTCATGTACAATGAGTAAATTTCACAAAACACAAAGAGGCATGTGTTGAAAATATGTATTTATCCTATATCTATAATTCAGTTGTTTGTATGTCTTTCACAAAGACAATTTTGTATTGTAAAATTATATGCCATTGTCTTAACTTCATGTATAATTTTCTGAAACTTTTTCTATTATATACCTATTATCTATCAATCATCTATGTATCATCTATCTACCAATCTATCATCTACCTGTCTATCTTGTATCTATCTGTTTCTCTCTGTCTATCTCTATCTCTCTATCATCTATCTGTCTATCTATCTATCTATCTATCTATCTATCTATCTATCTATCTATCTATCTATTACCTGTCTATCTCTATCATTTCTCTATTTACCTATACATCTAGTTATTAATCATGTATCATCTTTGAATCATCATCTATCATTTATCTATTTATTATCTATTTTTGATAATCATCTATCATCTATCTCTATAGCTATATCTATTTTCTATCATGTATCTCTCTTCTTCACCATGGTAATGATTTCTATGGGCTGGTCTTGAACTTTCTTTTGTTCTTAACATTGTATCTTAAAAGTTGTTCCTCATCAATTTATAGTGTTTGTTTTTAAGTGCACATAGTATTTTCTTGTGAAGATATACTTTAGTTTATTTATGGATTTCCTGTTTCTCCTCACTTATGTTGCTGGTAATATTCTGCATTACAAATAATACAACATTGAATATTCTTTTACAAGTGTCTCATGGTTTTGGTACTCCAAACTATGAAATGGGAAATTATATTTATATTAGCTTCTACTTCATTTTCTATTTTCCTTTCAGCTTTTGCTACTTAAAGATTTTCCACAAAAGGATTTATTGCATTATATTCTTTTCTGTAATAATAATTTCTACATTTTCTAGTTTTAGATTTACATTTAAATAGGTTTAGTCTTCAACAGAGATCTCTGGCCATTGTTTGTCCCTTCACCCCTCAGTTAGCTGAAGTTGCTCAGATAGTGGTGCTGTCTTACTGGTTTTGGAAATTTTAGAAGGTGAGGCTCAACTGGAAGAAGTGGGTATAAGTGGACCTTTAGAGGTTCATGTGTCAGTCCTGTTTCCTGTTTCCTATTTCTTTCCTTGTTCCTGGAGAAATGATAAGTCTTAGGCACAAGCTCTGGCCATTATGAACACTCCCTCCGTTATGGACTCTACCACCTCACAATGTGACCCTCAAATAAACTTCTCTTCCCTTTAACTCCTTCTAGTCAGGTATTTGATCTCGCCGATGACTACAGCAACTAACACTTTTAATTTCATATGTTACCTTTACGCTTGAACAATAGCATGGGTGGTGGTTTAATTTCAGATCATGTTCTGTCAATCTCTTTGGAGATTTAATTGCTACACTTGATTTTACTGTTGAACATTGTGATGGAGGAATCCGAGGCTATTCTTAATTTTTCTTTCAGTTTAACTGAATTGACATCACATTCTGATAAATGAAAAATTATTCCACTGTTTTTGGTGTCTAACAAATATGTGTGCCTTTTTTGTTTTCAACCATTTCTCTGTTTATTTATAGAAAAAGGGAGTAAATCTTTGAAATTGTAAGTTTAAAATCTTATTTGTTTCCAAACATGTTTTCTATATGTTTGGTTCTGTATATAACTCATCACTTTTGTTAGATACTTTAGCTATACAAATCTGGCATATCTTTTACTTTTTCACATTTTTAATCTTTATTATTCTAATTAATTTTTATTTTTTATTAATTGTTTACCTTTTGTGTCTTTTCACAAAATTTTCATAGGTGCCTGCTGTCTCCATAATGGGATCCAATCCCATGGTAAGTTTAGCTTCTCTTTTCTATTCTTAATTGTACCTGCCTGTATTCTTTAAAAAATCAATTATTTATTTTATGATATGTATGAGTGCCTGAATGTATATATGAGTACCCTGTGTACATGAACCTGTGGACATCAAAAGAGAATTTTGGATCCTTTGGAACTAGAGCTATAGGTGGTTTTGAGCCACCATGTGGGTGCTAGGAATTTAACCAGGTCCTCTAGAAGAGCAGTAAGTGCTCTTACACACTCTTCACCACTGAGATATATTAACTAGTTAAACTAATAATATCTGTGAAGACTTGAAATGTACAGGCAGTACTCTAGGGGACAGTAATGGAGTAGAAAAGGGGAAAGAAACTTTTCTTCTCTGGTAGAGGGTACACTGGAGTTTGTTTATATGTCTCTACTATGATCTTGTTTTATAGCACTGGTTACTTCATTTAATTTCTATATACTTGTTCCTATATTTTATCTGAATAAAACTTTTTAAATTTAATTTTGTATCCATTTTACATACCAACCACAGATCCCCTTCTCTTCCCTTCTCCTGTTCCCTCCCAGTCAACCTCCATGCTTGGCCCAACCCCTATCCCCTCTTCCCAAAGGGTAAGGCCTCCCATGGGAGTCCGCAAAGCCTGGTACATTGAGTTAAGACAGGACCAAGCCATACCTATTGCTTAGCACAAAATTCAAGTCACAGTGGATCAAAGACCTCATTATAAATCCAGTTACACTGAACCTGATAGAACAGGAAGTAGGAAGTAACCTAGAACACATTGGCACAGAAGACCACTTCCTAAATATAATGTTAGTAGCACAAACACTGAGAGCAACAATTAATAAATGGGACTTTCTGAAACTGAGAAGCTTCTGTAAGGCAAAGGACATGGTAAATAAAACAAAAGGACAGCCTACAGAATGGGAAAAGATCTCCACCAATCCCTCATCTGACAGAGGGTTGATCTCCAAAATATATAAAGAACTCAAGAAACTAGACATCACAATACCAAAAAATCCAATTAAAAATGGGCTATAGATCTAAACAGAGAATTCTTAACAGAAGAATCTCAAATGGCCAAAAGACATTTAAGGAATTGCTGAACATCCTTAGTCATCAGGGAAATGCAAATCAAAATGATGCTGAGATACCATCTTACACCTGTCACAATAGATAATACCAAAACCACTGTTAACAGCTTATGTTGGAGAGGAGGTGGAGCAAGGGGAACACTCCTCCACTGTTGGTGGAAGTGCAAACTTGTACAAACACTTTGGAAATCAGTCTTGAGACTTCTTAGAAAATTGGAAATCAATCTACCTCAAGACCTGGTACCACTCTTAGGCATATACCCAAGGTATGCTCAATCATACCACATGGACACTTGCTCAACTATTTTCATAGCACCATTATTCATAACAGCCAGAATCAGGAAACAACATAGATACCCCTCAACCAAAGAATGGATAAAGAAAATGTGGTACATATACACAATTGAGTACTACTCAGCAGCAAAAATACAATGACAGCATGAAATTTGCAGGCAAATGGATAGAACTAGAAAATATCTTGAGTGAGGTAACCCAGACTCAGAAAGACAAACATGGTATGTACTCACTCACAAGTAGATACTAGATATAAAGCAAAGGATAATCAGACTGAATAAAACTTTTAAAATAAGTTAAGCATTTGTAATATGTATTTTTCCACTTTAGTTTAGATAAAAGTTTTATTTTTATTTAAATAGAATGGTAATAAAGAAAAATTCTTTTGACAATCATTTTTCTGTTCTCTTTCTATTTTTGGTAATACAATTGTATAGAAACATCTATTAATATCCTTTTATTGGTCATCTTTTAAATATTTTGAAAAAAGTGTGTGTGTGTTTGTGTGTGTGTGTGTGTGTGTGTGTGTGTGTGTGTGTGTGTGTGTACTATCTGTGAAGGTCGGGGGGGCTTTATATCCTTGTGAACTGCTCAGTGTGGGTGCTAGGAGCTGAACTTTGATCATCTTGACCATTGATTCTTCCCTCCAGACCATACTGTCAATCTTCAAGTGCAGCTAATGCTTCCTTACCTAGTCATTTGCATTTCCTAGGCTATTTTATCTGGTGAAATAAATAAATACTCTAGCCTTAGGTTAGCATATTGTAATCAGTATTTCTAACATAGCCCAAGGCCTGTATTTGTACAGCTTATATATTTGTTTTACATATAAAAATGATCAGAAACAGGAAGGAGATGAATATAGTAGCTATAGAGATACTACGAGACTCACAAAGCTTAACATATTCACTCTCCAGTTCATTTTTTATTGAAAATAGATTGTTCTCTCATACAATACACCACAACCACAGTTTCTCCTCTCTCCACTTCTCTCAGTGTCCCCTTTCCTCTCCCCCAGATCCACTCCACCTCCATTTCCCTCTAGAAAAGAGCAGGCCTCTAAGAGACAGCAACCAAACATGACAAAACAAGATACTGTAAGACAAGGCCAACGCCCTCATATCCAGGCTGGACAAGGCAATCTAACAGGAGGAAAAGAGTCCCAGGAGCAGGTCTGAGTCAGAGACACACTGCTCCACTCTCAGAAGCCTGAGTAGTGCTTTTGTGCCACTCTCCAGTTCTTCAAGAAAATGTTTTCTAACAATTCGCCCTAAGATCTAAAATAATGTGTTAGTGGATTTGTTAGCATTTATCTATAGAGCTTAGTATTGCGAAGAACCTCCCACCAATCTCTCCCCTGTAGTTCACTTCAGAACTAGTCTGCTTGCTTCAAATGCATGGTGTGTGTGTGTGTGTGTGTGTGTGTGTGTGTGTGTGTGTGTTTGAGTATGTGTGTATGAGTGCAAGTGAGGAGGGGAAAATGGAGAGAGAGCTTGCTTAATTTTCTACTCCCTCCTTCTGAAGGCAATGCTAAATTAGCTCAGGAAAATGTCTTGCTACCAGATGTGTGCCATTTCTGCAAGGGAGAGATTGTTCATTTTATTCCGAAGTTCTGTGCCTGTTTGGGAGAATTGGGCTTTGATGATTTCTCTGAAGCCCGTGGCTATAGCATGCTCTGTGTACTCCTCCTGCTCTGCGAACTCCGCCTGCACCCTGCACTCCTGTTCCGTGTACTCCCCCTGCTCCGTGTACTCCTCCTACACCGTGTACTCCTCCTGTTCCGTGTACTCCTCCTGCATCGTGTACTCCTCCTGCTCCGTGTACTCCTCCTGCTCCGTGTACTCCTCCTGCTCCGGGTACTCCTCCTGCTCCGAGTACTCCTCCTGCACCGTGTACTCCTCCTGCTCCATGTACTCCTCCTGTCTCCTGCTGTACTCCTCCTGCTCCGTGTACTCCTCCTGCTCCGTGTACTCCTCCTGCTCCGTGTACTCCTCCTGCTCCGTGTACTCCTCCTGCTCCGTGTACTCCTCCTGCTCCGTGTACTCCTCCTGCTCCGTGTACTCCCCCTGCTCCGTGTACTCCTCCTGCTCCGTGTACTCCCCTGCTCCGTGTACTCCTCCTGCTCCGTGTACTCCTCCTGCACTGTGTACTCCTCCTGCACTGTGTACTCCTCCTGCTCCGTGTACTCCTCCTGCACTGTGTACTCCTCCTGCTCCGGGTACTCCTCCTGCACCATGTACTCCTCCTGCACCGTGTACTCCTCCTGCACCATGTACTCCTCCTGCTCCGTGTACTCCTCCTGCACTGTGTACTCCTCCTGCACCGTGTACTCCTCCTGCTCCGTGTACTCCTCCTGCACCATGTACTTCTCCTGCTCCGTGTACCCCTCCTGTTCCGTGTATTCCTACTCCGTGTACTCCTGCACCATGTACTCCTCCTGCTCCGTGTACTCCTCCTGTTCCGTGTACTCCTGCTCCGTGTACTCCTCCTGCTCCGTGTACTCCTGCACCATGTACTACTCCTGTACTGAGTTTTTACTTTCACTATTCTCTTTTGCCAACTTTATTCAGATACTGCCTGATTTACATTTACCAATGACTTGACTCATGTGTCCTCTAGTCCCACAAAGGAAGATATTGGACATCTATTCCTTGTTCTATTTATATTTATATTATTTTTCAAAAGAGAAGAAAACACTCACACTATTTCTTATGCTCAAAAACAAAATACCTACTTTTCACAAACATGAGTAGGCCTTTATCTTGGAATACACTGCCAGGAAACTTTTAGAAACGTAGTGAAATGAAACAGTAAAGATGATAGAAATACAACATGTCATCACTGTGAATGAACAGCAGATTCTCATGAGACAGCCTCATAAATATCTAAGTAGCACACAGTGTCACTGTGATTGCACTCCATGGAAAATCCACTGGAATCCTCTCTGCTTGACTAATTAAACTCCACATAATGACGGAAGCAATCATAAGGATAACTTAAGAACTATGCGAAGGACTTAAATTTTCCAAATACTGTGGCTAAAGATATTTTCCAGTCATTTAACAAATCACCAGTATCTGCTCCATGAAAGGCTCTACCTAATGCTAGGAGGAAGCTCATTTCTGGTTGGATCATTTACTTTCTACCTACCAGAGACAGGAGGCATGGCTTCACCTAGAGATGTAACTGATAGAAAATGAATCAGAGTGGGAGGTAAAAAGAAAAATCCCATCTATAGAAACCCTGGCTTTCTGAAGTAATGAGGACCATGCAGATTAATGAGATTGTGAAACTATTACAACTATTAATTTTTCTTTTTAGGCTCTTGACATGTAGAATGAAAAATTAAGTGAGTTAGACAAGTCTATTTGAAAGTGTAAATGAATAAAGGATGAGATTAGGTTCACATTGGAGTGTGTTTTAGTTGTTCCTCACAAATATTAACCTACATAGTGAAACTAAAATTCTTTAAATTTCAGATTGTGCATCTCCCTTGAAATCTTCTGGGCTTAGTTTAATTTCCCACATTTCGCAGTTACAACATGTTTCCAATATAATTAAAAAATAAGTTTATTCTGTGTTCTCTTTCCCCTTCTCATTTTCATCCAGGACATGAACTCTTCTGAAAATTTGCATAGTAACATTTACTCTCTTTTCTGCTCTATGAAGAAATATAATTAAAAAGGTGAAAGACACTGAGTTGATGGCTCAGAATGCACTAATTCATAATGGTGTATTAGCATTCTGATTAAAAGAAAATATCTAATGAAACCAGAGGAAAATTTCACGCTCACCCTTCTCATTATATGTATGGTGAGTTCTGAGACTCAGGCAATGTTGTTGCAGAAAGGCTATCATAAGTGAATGTTGCTTAGGAAGCTATTCAACGGGAGTTTTAAACAGCTGTTCCCCGGCTTCATTAAGACTCATTATGAGTTGTCATGTAATAGAGAACTTATATTTTTTGATGATCTCTGCATACCAGTGAAGATAAAAGTATGTCTTAAGGCAGAACTAAAAAGAACAGAAGTTGGTACATATTAAAAATAGATTACTAAAATGCCCTAGTTAGTTGGCACAGACCTTAAAAGCCCAGTACAATCATTCAGATTTAAAGGGAAAGATAAAAAGTGACTAAACTCACTGAGCTTTTAATACATCAATGGTTATATTTTAGAGGAAGAAAGCCCTCCACTCCTTTATATGAAAGGTACCTGAGGGCCCAAAGATTGATCTGTTCATCTTCTGATGGGATTCACAGAGTTGGTATGGCCATGGCCCTGAGGGGCATCCTGGTGGCTTTTCTAATTGTTCCTTGTCTTCAAGGGCAGGTGGAGTTACATCCACCCTCCATGTATCATGCCCCAGACACCTTCCTCCTACTGCACAGAGCAAAAGGCTATCTCAGCTCTTGGTCAAAGCTGAAGGTCATTGACATAGCTAGTTCTGTATCAACAGGGATCTTTAGAATTAATACTTACAGTAGAAAGGACTGTGAGAGTGTGTGGAGGAACAGAGATCCATAGAACCAAGTTTTGTAGCTCCTTTTGCACAGTAAATGCTTTGTTTAAAAAAAGTTACCTTAGATTATTATCACTAAATTTAGCAAGAACTTTAAATGGGTGCCTTTTTTAATTCTTTGTGAATGATAAGAAAACATCTGAGGGAGGAAGAGATCACTTAGCAGTTAAGAGTCCTTACTGTTTTATCAGAGGGTTAGAGTTCAGGTCTATCTAATACTCAAGTTTTGCAGTTCAAAACTGCCTGTAACTCTAGATCCTAGGGATCTGACATTTTCTTCTGACCTTCATAGTCACCCAGAAATGTGTATACACACACACATACATATGTGCATACACACACACACACACACACACACACACACAATCTAAGATAAAATCTAAAAAGAAAAACATTACCAAGCACTCATATACAATATTACTCTTGCTATTACTTTTAAGTTGTATGATGGATTGGGATTAATGGTGGTTCCATTAGCACTGCCAATAGCTGCCTCTCTCCTATCAAGTGTAACCACGATATGCTCGCCAGAAGTAACCTTGTGACTATCTTTGTCTCCATTGCAGATTCATTTATATCCTCATTCTCAAGCACATTCACTCTTACCTAGAACTCTGTATCTCTTGAAAAAAATTGAGAAAATGTGAGGTGACTATTCTCTTTCTACTATATCCTTGTGAAAAGAACCAACATGCTAGGGACATTGCATATGTGCCAGTTGTGCAAAGAACCAATGTGCCAGGGACATTGCATATGTGCCAGTTGAAGGAAAGAGCAGATTACCATAAAATTCATGACATCTCATAGAAAGCACCCTCCATGATGGGCTCCCAGGTGTGAATATGGTAAAGGAAGAGTGCCTCAGGAGGCAACATGTGAAATTCTATGAAGTAGCATAACTGCAGAAGGCTAAGGTCAACAGTCATGATCTAACAAAATGTAGGCAGAGTGAAAAAAGCAAATATCCTCAAATGTGTACCAAATTGTAAGAAATGAATAATATCTCCTTTACATTAGATTAGTATGAAAGGAGAAGAGGTGATATTAGGTGATAAGATCTATTTCCATAAAAAAAAGGTGACTAAAACAAGATCCAGTCAGGAAAAAATAGTATTTGGTCTTGCATTAGCCAGGTTTCTTCACAGAAACACAATCACTGAGATATGTTTATATAGATCCCGGTGTAGATTAAAATGTATAGACTTACAGCTAGATGTAGTGATGCACACCTGTAATACCAGTGCTGGGGAGTCAGAGGCAGAAGGTCCCTGGGGTTTGCTGGTCAGATAGTCATGTTGAGTCAGTGAACTCCAAGTTCAGAGAGTGACCATCTTTCAAAAATAAGATGGGCAGCAAGAAAGGAAGACACTTGACACTGATCTCTGGCCTCTACATGCACATATACACGTGCACATGTGCAAACATATACACATGCAAATGTCACACATACACAAAAACCAATCCCCTTCAAATGTGTAGGTTAATAGAAATGATTTAGTACAAGGCTGGATCCATATGACTAGGCAGCAAAGTCCGTTGCAAGCTGGAAACCCATGATTTAGCTGTAACCCAAGACTGTACACCAGTGACACCAATGGTATAAGTCCCAAGGACCAGGAATACTAAGTTGAAACCCTAAGACAAAACAAAATGGATGTCCCAGTTCATGTTTTGCTACCTTTTGGGGCTGTTTTGGCCCTTGGTGGATTGGCTGATGCCTATCTCCACAGGTGACAGCAATTCTCTCCCCATTAACTAATTCAGATATCAATCTTTTCTTGAGACACTTTCAAGAACACACCCAAAATTATGTTTACTAGCAATCAGGGCAACTATTATTCCAATCAAGAAGACACATTTTAGTGAGTGCCTCCCAAGTCATTTTGAGTCCAAAAACTTTTATTCTAACTTAACTATTGAGTTTTACCAGTCAGATGATGATTATTTGTCTTTCATATTTGATCATCTTTAGACCAATATCTTGATATTACTAGTAATAATTGTCAATAATTTGGTGACATAAAGATAATTAGCTAGTATTGGCTGTTTATTTAATGTTCCAAGGTATTATTCAGGTAGGATATTAATTTCCTATTTTAGTTTCTCTTATAAATGCTTACAGATGATAGAAGTAGCCAATGGTGGCATCATTATTTAGGTTTTATCTAATCCTTTGCAGGAAATCCAATGTTCTCTTTTACAACAGGTTTCTAGCTCTGTCTACCCTCTCATCACCAAAGAACTTTAGACAGTTTCAAAGGAAGCTTTTATAGCTGTTACTTTACAATCCTGAGAGGCATATCGGGCCAGAGTTACAATCCACATTTAATAGATGAGGATACAGGTCAAAGAGGCTACAGGAATTGGACAGTCAAAGCAACCAGTTAGTAGATGACCTAGGGCTTCAACAGAGGTGTTCTGAAATCTAATCTAGCAATCTTGTCTGCTCCATGAGAACACAGTGCCACACACTTATCTATAGAGCAAGTACTAGGAAGAAATTGAACTGATTTTGGTTAATCTGTTTCCAGGAAAGATTTGTGGGTTAAGATGGGGGTAATTATGATCCCTGAAAATGAAACAGATATATCTCATAAATTTCTGCAGTCTTTTGTTTTTTGTAATTACTTTAAAATAATTTTCATTTTAAGAAAGAGTGTTAAATATACAGCCCTTCTAAGAGTAAGGGGAAGTCTGTGACTAGCTCAGCATGTGAAAAGATGACAGGCAATTTAATTTTGCTGTGCAGACTCTAGTTCTATCTTGTAATGGATAGTACCACCTTAGTTCTATGCTGAATTTCTCTGTGTTTCTAAGGATTTAACAAAGTGTGAATGACCTGTTCTCCCCACGAAAGATGACAAGCATGCTGTGATGACAATACCATGCAATCAATTTTCAGAAAGGATTCTCTCTATTCCCCATGCAGCTACTAAAATAAGAATGGATTAAAACAGAAAGGGCTTGGCTAAGGTAAAATGGGACTGAGATGTTAGAGGTCATGGTCTTCCATTAAATACTTTTGCAATCATCATCCCTAAAATTTTATACGGAAATTTTGCTGCTTTAAATGAAATGAAATGATTTGTCTTTCTTTTGTATCATGACCATGGTTTCCCTGATGAAAGAGCAATTATTTTTCCTTCTGATTCTATTCAACTTTATTTCTCTGCATGACAAGTCTATCTTTTATTTCCAATGTAATTCAAACTTCCATTTGGATAATCCTTGAGGTCAAAAAGAAAAGGTATGAGATGCATATTATTTGAATGTAGTCTATTATAAGCCATTCACTGGAGTATCTTTTCCTCTCTGTATCGCTTCACTCAGTATCAAAGTTACCATTTGTTACCTGTGTTTTCACTATAGTGTATTCTAAGTGTTACTTAGTATGTTAATTTTAAATTTGAGTGCCACAGTAGATGAATTTAGTCTTAAAAATCACAGGTCAGATCAGAGTTTCGCCAGGGTGTATTCCATAGAACACTGTTTTTATACTCTAAAGAGACTGGGCAGGAGGAATAATATTGTGGAAAGGCTATAATGATTTCCTTTATAAATCACAATGCACCTGAGTATACTAATGGTCCCAGGAACTCTAAGGGTAGGTATTTTTCCTTCTTTCTTTATTATTTCCTTTATTTTTGAGATTATAATTATATCATTGCCCCTTCCTTTTCTACCTTTCAAACACCCAATGACCCATCCATGTTCTTTCAAATGCATGGCTTCTTTTTTCATTAATTATTGCCACACACATATATGTAAATGCATATACATATATATTCCTAAATATAACCTATTCAGTCTATATAATGTTACTCACATGTATATTATAAGGTTGACCATTTGGTTTTGGATGACTAATTTGTGTGATCTTCCCTGGGGAAGACTATTTCTCTCACTCTCAGCATTCCTTAGTTTCCTGTATTTCTTTGTGTAGGCTTGAGGCCTTGTGGTCTTTACCCCATGCACCTTGTCATGTCTATTGTTGTCCTTGTTTAGTTTATGCTGGTGGGACTTAATAGATGCTACTTCTGACAGTCCTAGGAGACATAATCTCTCAGCAAACTCCATGATCTCCCAGCTCTTACAATTTTTCTGCCTCCTTTTCTTCAATGTTTCCTGAGCTTTAAGTGCAGCTATAGTTTTGTAGATGTATTCATTGGGACTGGGCTGCCCAACTCTGCATTTTGATTGGTCATGGTTTTCTCTAATAGTCTCAGTGTATTGCAAGAAGATATTTCCTTGATGTTGGGTAACTCTATGTGTAAATATACAAATATAGTTTAATTGAAATTTTTTCACCTGGCTTGAAAGTGCTCTCTCTAAGACTCAAAGACCATCTAACAAAACCCCTAGTAGCAAGCATGAGATGCCCTCTTTTGAGTTGTTGATTAGTATTGTTACAGACATTGTTAATACATTGAGGCTATTACTATTGCCCTCAATTGTCCCTTAGAGGTGTAAGGTGAGTCCCTATTGCTGAAGACATGCACTTCAGATGCAGAGGCTCCTCAGCTGGAACTGACATGAATGCCTCCTCTCTGAGGACGACTTTTCATGGTACCAGAAGGCACCATGCAAGTTTCTAAAGGAGGGAAGCAGCCAACAGCCCTACCCAGCTATGATGCCTATGAACTGACACAATGACCAACATGACATGATGACCCTAAGTGTACAGTAGTGGCACACAAACCTTGACAGTAACCAACAGCTCTCTCATTGGACTTAAGACCCACTCAACAAGAGGAAAACCATGTCTTGTACTAGAAACTTAGCTGATTACCCAAAACTAGTGAAGTCATGGATCTTGCAGGAGAACCTGCAACCACCACTTCACTAAACCAACATAATCCCTAACCACATTCTAAATATTTGTCATTATACCCACAGATAGGGTAGGTACTTTTGTTCAGTTTTGTCTAACTTATCATTTCCAGATTCATTTTATTCAATCACAAATGTTTCATGATGTTTCCAATATAGGCCATGTATTCTTTTTTTTAATTATAGAAATATTATAAAGAGAAACACATAGATTGTGAAAAATTCTTGCCACTATGGAACTTATGCTTCAGAGGGAGATACAGACAATAAACAAATCAGTTAAATAATTTCCTGCCAGTTCCTACAAAATGTGGTTGAATTAAATATATGGAATTAAAAGAATGGGTAGGGGGAATGGAAATGGAGAATTTTTTTTTGACCTTGGAAGCTATGCTGTGCTCACTTTTGAATTCCTCATAGACCTAGCATTCCACAGAAAACACAATGGGCTCAAGAGAGTTCCACGCTCTACCAACCTTGGGCTGCTTTACATCCTTGAATTATGCTTCATATTTCTCTATAGAATGTTTATTTTGCTAATATCCCCAATTCAATTATATTTTTTCTAATTTGCTATCAATATCTGCAATGTGTGAAGTATTAGTTATATAACACTTTAAAAATTTTAAAATAGCTTTACCCTCTGAAAGATTGAGACAGCTAACCAAACTTAGAATAATAACCACTAGATGTCGGTGTTACCACTGGATCTCAGAGATGATCTTAGACCTTGCAAACTTGCTTGACCTAGATATTTCACAGCATAAATAGATACTAAAAATCTTCCTAATCTATTAAGATACATATGGATAAATTTTACAAGTATTTCCTAGATGATAAAGATAAACATCTATCTATCTAACTGTCTGTCTGTCTATCATCTATAATCTATAACATTTGGTAAGAGATTCCATGGAAGGTAGGAATATAGGCTTATTTACCTATTCATCAAGTTAAAATTTATCCAGTGCTGGGAATGTAGCTTAAGTGGTAGAGTATTTTGTTTTGCTACACGAAGCCCTGGGTTCAACCCCCAGAACTTCATAATCCAGAAATGGTGATGCACACTTGTTATATCAGCACTCAGGAAGTGAGTGAGAACAATGACAAACAAACCCACAACCTCACAAACAAACAAACAACATAAATAAATAAACAAGTTTATCTCAACCTGTATTATATAGCATTTACTTAATACTATTTAAAAACTCCAGAAACATCAGTTGAGCACTATGTAGATTTGATGGGGAAGACAGCAAAGACAGTAAGTCATACACAACATGTTGTGATGATATTTTGAAAGGTAAACTGTGAAAAGAGTAGTGAGGCCTTGACATAGACTAGACTTTCAGGGAACTGAAAGTAAAACCTGAAGGACAGTAATAAATCAGTTTTGTGAAAACTGGGGAATGAGTATTTCAGACAAAATGGGCAATAAGGGTAGAAGAGTTTGCCAGAGGCCTGTATAAAAACAGAGTTTGACAGAGGCTCACATAAAAGCAGAAAACTGTCTGCATCTGCTAAATATATAATATTTCTCTTTAGGACTCCATCCCTTACCTCCTGGCTCCATCTCTATTTCTAGGCCTTCTTCAATTTATTGTTTTGAATTAAATATCCTTTGTCTCCATGATGCTTGAACCTCAATGAGTTCAGACCCTTCAGTTGTTCTTTTCCTCCGAGGTAGGGAAGGACTCTCTCCACTCATCTCATTGCTTAGTTCAGAATCACTCCTCTGACCTTCCAAAGAGGCCTAATTGAATGGAGGGTGAATTCTTACTTCCAGATAAGGACCAGTGCCATCTAAGTCCCTGTGTTCCTGTTTCATGGCTAATGGAACTTTGTTTTATTTCCTGTCATTATCCCATAACAGACTGTAGGCTTGGTAAGGACAGGGATCATGCCTGCATTCTGTTAGCTCTGTCTTCAGTGTGAGCACTATTCTGTTTTATCAGAAGCTTCCAATAAGAACTGGATGAATAAGTGCATTAATGGATAAAATGAATTCATCCTGAGTGTAGAAATAGAGCCAGACATTAGCCTTATGGCTAGCTAAATCCCTTGGTGTTCACCCATGTTGACAAACTAGTTCATGCAAGAAAGTTTGGTTAAATCAATTGGTGAAATTCTGGATTTATGTTTAGAGGAAAACAATCATTAGCTGTAGTATTTCACATTAAAAATCAATATAAAATAAGTTCCCTTAACTCTTCTTCTTTCAACTCTAGTCTCATCGCTGATATTCTTCCTGATAGACAATCTTGATGTAGTTGGTGATGGTTTTTCCACTTCTATCTGCTCCATTGGACTCAATGGACTAGGGACAAATGACTCTTTGAGTATCCAATACAATTTATGTGTTGCAGTCTTATTGTTCTCTTTATCTAACAACATTGGTACTGTTCATCATTTATTCTTTGTGGAGGCATGTTCTTCGACCTCTCAGCTCTTCTCACACCACCCTACTTTTTATTCCTCTGCTGTATTAACTTCAACTTTCTAAATGTAAATGGCTGGAGAGACAGTAGGCTCAGGTTCAGTCTTAACCTCATCATTCTCTGTATTTTTTTTTATCCAATTGTAAGGCTTTAAAAGCACCTATCCCTTAGGACAGTGGTTCTCAACCTTACTAATGCTGTGACCCTTTAATATAGTTCCTCATGCTGTGGTGACCCCCATCCGTAAAATTACTTCATTGCTACTTCATGGCTATAACTTTGCTAATGTTATGAAGCATAATATAAAATCTGATATGTGACTTTAAAGGGGTCATGACCCATATGCTGAACACCACTGCTTTAGGATGTTCCAGTTTTATACTTGTAGCCCTATCACAGTCCTGAAGTCCAGATTTTTCTGTTCAATTTTCAACTGGACATCTGCACTTATATGCTAATTAGACATCTCAAAACTAACACATCAAAAACTGAACTTTTGAATTTCCTCACAAAATCTGCTCCTCCAGAAGTCTTTCTCTTCTCAGTAAATGCAGTTCATTCTGCCAATTGTTCAATCCAAACATCTCAGAGTCTTTCTTTATTCCTCCCTTGCTTTTACATCCTGCTTGGCATCTATTTCTGGTCCTAAGCACTGTGACTGTGAAGTAAGTTTAGAACTCAGGAATTCCTTACCACCTGAACCCTAGCACAGCCAGCTAACTGGTCCTCCTGACTCCATGACAACTACAGGAGTTGTCGTCACTTAGTAACATATGTTGGGTTGTGTTATTCCTGTATCCTGTCTTTCTCCATCCCCACTGTGGCTCTGACTCCATGTGACCTTCCTCAGTCTTCCTTTCCCAGCTACGGTAAGGTGCTTCCTGTCTTAGGAAACTGTACCAAGCCAGTCTGGTTTTCTTTTAACACTCCAAGCAGGATCTCACTTCCAGTACTTTCCATAGTTCACCCCCCCATCCCCCGGCGACATTTTTTTCAGCAGATACAAACACGGCTTACTCCTTCCTGTAACTCTGTGTTGGAAATTTACATTTTCTGAGAGTCCTTTCACACTTCTTCAAAACCAGTCTTATATCACTGTTTCTCCTTACCTCTTCCTCTCCTTTAAGTAATAGATGGACAAGTGAATTCAGTAGCAATCATAAGGATGACTAGAACTCTAAATAATCTGGCCCTAATTTAGAGCACCTGCTGGTTTTCTACTGCTTGTCTCAAACAAAGCAGGAAACTTAAACTTCTAAGCACACACACTGCTTTTCAGGCAGCTCACTCCCTTCTGATGAACTGGTTGTGCAAAAGGATTCACGCTTTCTGGTTTTGCTAAAGATCAAAACCTTTCTGTGTTTTCTCATGCTCTTCTCCAATGGTTCCCCATAATTATTCAGACTTAGTTAAGCCCAGCCAATGAGCTCATGCTTATTCTTTTAGCTCAGAACTTCCTCTAAGCTTTGTGTATGGAAGTAGGCATATTGGTAACATAGTTTGGTTTTTATAGAAAAGAATTGTAAAAGAATTTACCTTGCTCCTTAACATTATAGCATTTTCAAAACAATACTACATAGCAAAGACTATTTGTACAGAGTTCCATTGTCATTTCCCACCTACCCCTTTGCACCACGTACCAGCTGGTGCACGTTAGGTGAATGGCTCGGTAATGGCTCAGTTCCCAGGGAGAAGGAAATGAATGAAAAGCTAAGCAACTTTTTTTGTTTTGTTTTTAAGTGCAATTAAGTTCCATTTAGGAAGATATTCTGTTCTGTTTAAGGCTGTTTTCCTGGGCCTGTGATTGTATCTCATGTTTTGTGTGCGTGTTAAAAATAAATGTGTTGATTAAAGAGGTGCATAATATCACTTTCTGGAAGAAGGCTTGGCCACTATACTAAGACCTTCATTTTAACCTTCATCAGGATAAGCATGCCACGGCCTCCATGATTCCCTCAGTAAAATGGGGGCAATGCTGCCTCGGAGGACAGCTCAGTGGATTAGGTGAAATAATGTGAGCTGTGTACATAGCAGGTCCTGGGTAAGAGCTGGTTGTTTTCCAGCTCCATGGTAACCTTCCTCAGTTTCTACTGATGGTCATTACATTAATTTGGCTCATTCTAGGTAAGGAACCTTCGGAAGCTTCTATCATTTTGTCACTACATTTCTTCTTTTGCCCCTGAGATCACAACTTCTGAACGTTGCCTTGAGGATAAACCATGCAACAACAGACAACAGCAACAAGAACCAAAACAGAAGCTGGTCTAACAAACATTCTGTAGCTCATGCATCGGTATTATTTGGTAAAGTTGCTGAATTTCTAATATCTGGGATGGGATGTGATGACTGCACTGCCCAAAGTGTACTTCAGGTTCCTTGGAAAAGCTAACTTTATTGACATATTTCCTACTTTCTTATCATGTCACTCTTTCTCTTCTTAAATCCATGTCTAGGCAAGACCTGCTCTAAATTTGATAAATGTAAAAAAAAAAAGGAATCTTCAAAAATGATTATGTAGAAATATTAAAAATTATCATTTTAAATAAAGAAAATGCAACTGAATGGTAATAATTATTTTCTTGTATTATTTCTTTTATTACTTTCAGATTTTGTTGGTCTCAGCTCCAGTGGTCTCTTAGCAGGGATACTCCTTCCTAAGGGGGAGAGAGGTAGCTGTCTTTGATACATCTAGATATCTAGTAGCAGTCTTCACTTCTTACCTGTTAGATGCCAGTAGCAGTCTTCCAGAAATGTCTTCAGATATTTTTAGTTATGGTATGTTGACAGAACGAATAAGTAGTTACCAACTAACACAGATGGTTACTGGAAGCACAGGCTAGGGTGCAGGGATGTTCTCTACTAATTAATCATCTCCTATGGGAAGAACAAGTCAACTTTGGCTAGACCCTTAGAAACCTTCTAAGGTGTTGCCAATTTCTCTCACTTCTTTTGCTCAATGACAGATAACTCACCAGAGACTAGTGCAGGATGACCTAGGATCTAGTTTCTTTTAACAGGCAGTTTTCAGAGTTGGCACTCCAGGATAATTATGAACAGTGCTCCTTTTTTTTTCTTCAGTTGTGTGCACAATCAACTTAAACTCTGTAATGAACACTATTCTAGACCCTAGAATCCAGTGATTAAAGTGATAAATACACAGTACATGTGTGAGGTTTACACCCTCTGAAACACAGGTCGCGATGATGATAAAGGAAATTGATATATCATTAGAGCTGGGTACAAGTGTGATAAGGCAAAGAAAGTTGCCACAGAGTGGTGGAATAGGTTAGATGGATGAGAAGGCCTCTTTGAGGCCATTTGAGACTGAAATTCATACACCATCCCCGCCATACACACACACACACACACACACACACACACACACACACACACACACACACACACTCAAGCTCAGTCAGTATTTTTAATACTTGGTTCCCAGCTCATGATGCTGTTTGGACTGCAGAGCCTTTGTGACTTGGTACCCACAGAGGTCCACCACTAGGGGAAGGGCTTGACTGTTACAGCTGCCTCTGATACTGGTCTGCAGTCTCTGCTTCCTAACCACCACAATGTAGAAAAGGAGCTCCCATTCCATGGGGTTTCCTCAGCCATTGGTTCACAGGGAGGACAGGGAAATCCGTGGCTGATATGTGAAATTAAGTTAATTATAAAATAAAAATATTTTTAAAAAAAGAAGAAAGAAAAGGGGCTCCCTCAGACTATCATCACCAGATGGAGAGCTGTTCTTGTTGTGCTTTCTCTGACAGCCTTAGAGACTGACAGTCAAAACACAGCTTCCCTCCCTTGAATTGGAGGTCTCCATCGGGTCTCTCCCCTTAAAGCTTGGAAAACCTAGTGGAAGAAGGTGAGGAAAGAGTGTAGGACTCAGAGGAGATGGAGGACTCCAGGAGAAGAAGGACCACCGAATCAACTAAGCAGGGCTCACAGAGACTGAAAGGGCAAGCATGGATTCTGGGACCTGCAGGGGTCGGCACCAGGTCCTCTGCATCTATGTTATCCATGTTAGCTTGGTGTTTTCTTTTCCTTAGTTTGTTTTATTTCAAGACAGGTTTTATCTGTGTAGCCCTAGTTGTCCTGAAACTTTCTATGTGGACCAGGTTGGCCTCGAACTCAGAGATCTACCTGCCTCTGCCTCCTGATTGCTGGGATTAAAGGTGTGTGTCACCACTGCCAGGATAACTTGGTGTTTTTGTGGGAGAAACATGTGTGTCTCTGACTTTTTTTTTTTTTTTGGCTTGCTCATGGGACTCTTTTCCTCCTATTGGGTTGCCTTGTCCAGCCTTGATATGAGGGTTCTTGCCTTGTCTTATTGTAACTTGGCTTTGAAATTGTTGTCTCTTGAAAGTGTGCTTTTATTCTGAATGGAGACAGGGAAGTAGGGAAGAGTGGAAGAAATGGATGGAGGAGAAACTGTGGTCAGGATGTATTGTATGAGAGAAGAATATATTTAAAAAAAAAGATTACTTCCACCAAGGATCTGGCCACGGTGATGAGAAATAACTGATTCAAAGGGAGGTCAAGGATGCCTGGAAGGGGTGGACTTCTGGCTTTTGCCATTCTACATTCAAACAAAAAGAACATAAACATTCAGCCTTTATATTTATATATCATGCAGGTGAATCTCCTGTGCAAACTTGGTTTCTTCTTGCTGTTATTTTGTCAATATTCATTAACAGATAAAAGCTGAAACTAGTCTATGCCATTACACACATACACACACTCACACAAGGGAAGTTGTACATGTGCATGGTTTTGCACTTTGCTCTTTTTGACCAACTGTGTTCCTTAGAAATAGTTCTCTATCAGCACATGTAGAGTGACTGCTTTTCTTTTCTCCCTCCAATTCCTCTCAATACCCCTCCCTGCTTCCCTTAAAACTCATGGCCTCTTTTTTTGTTAATTGTTATTGTGTGCATATACATATACATTCCTAAATGTAACTTAGTCCGGGTACTATTACTAGTATGCACGTTTTCAGAGTTGACCATTTGGTATGGAACAACTGATTTGTATGCTCTTCCCAGGAGAAGAGCATTTCTCCCACTCCAAGCTTTTCTCAGTTGCCTATATACCTTTGTGTGGTGATCAGGGGGCCTTGTAGAGGAGCAGATCATAAGAACCAGAGGATCAGGGGATTTGCTGTGAAATGATGTTTCTTAGTGATGTCAGAAAAGTTGACTTTTTAAATAATATTTTTATTATTTGAAAAATTCATAGATGCAATGATGTACTTTGATTTTATCCACCACCTGCTCCACCCCTTCCGATGCCCCCCAGCCCATGCATCTCTTCCCCAGCCTCGTGTCCTATTTCTCTCCCATCTCTGTCTCTCAGCAACTGTGCCTGAATTGGATTATGGGTTAGCAACTGGTCATCATTTTGCCTCAGAGCCCAGGAGGGAAGACTTGAGAATTAGGTAGTTTTAAAAGTACTACTGTCCATGTTTCTAATGAGAGCCAGCAAGTAATTAGCCTGCAAAGCATTCTAACCGAGTGGCATGGGCAATTAAGACTGTCCTGCAAAAGGAAAGGACGCCTCCTGCGATAAGGAAAGTGGTCTGTGCAGTTTATGCCACTCTCCAAGCTGCTCCCATTGTCAGGGTTTCTGAAGCTCTTTGTTCTTTCTCTTAAGCCCCACAGCTTCAAACCCAGGCCTTATTTGAAATCTGTCAGCTGAGGTTTTAGCCATAACACTAGTCTTATCTTTTCAAAAGGTTGGATCAAAGTAGCTTAGTTCTCATCTGAGTTTAACAGGGAAAATGGCCCATGGCTGTCACTCTGTAATGAGTGCTTTCCCAGGTGACCAACACTAAAGGAATGCAGGGATGTTCTGCCTTCGTGTTTGTTATCATCATCAGACCTTCATTCATATGTATGTATGTATGCATGCATGTATGTATACAGCATACAGCACAGTCTTTTAGGAGTGTAAGAGTTGGGGTATAATTCACCATTTCACCTGTGAAAAGAGCTTAATGAGAGTTAAGTACTTCCTCAAACTAGGTCAAAATTAAGGCGAGAGACTCATGGCATTATACCCTTAAACATCAAACCCTGTTCCAAAGAAGTAAAGCGGTATAGAAATTGATCACCCATGTTCTGAACAGACAGCAGGACTAGAAACTAAGCTGGGAAAGGACCTGAGCTTGAATCCCTCTAACCCAGGTAATGCTGGATGCAGCAGTGCACATGTGTAATTTCACGGTTTCCACCCCAAGCACCTGAGGGTGGAGCATGGAGAATTCCTGAAAGCTCATGGGGCCATAGCCTGGTATGTTCAGCAACAAAGTAGAAGGTCGAGACCAACCCTATAGTTGTCCTCTAATATCCACACACATCCTGCAAATATGGCCCAGCAGCACACGCACACAAATGTATATATGTATACACACACACACACACACACACACCTATATATGTATATTTGTGTAGAGAGAGAGAGAGTGTGTGTGTGTGTGTGTGTGTGTGTGTGTGTGTGTGTGTGTGTGTGAGATTATAAAGTAGTGCATTCCCATATGGGCTTTTCAAATATCCTTAGTGTTAGTTATCCCTCACTGAACCCCCTCCTCTGCCCAACCCTTTTGTTATTCTTCTCACCTCTTTCCTTCTCTTCATTATTTTCCCTTCCCCCCCTTCATATGGTTTTATAAACTTTTAAGTCTCAAAATATAAAGTCACAACCATCCTTAACATCATGATATATGAATTGGAAATATAAAGCTAGAAAATCATGTCCATATTTGTTTAGGGAAAGGGATCAAGGGCTAGGGATAGGTTAGTTGGATACTGTTCTCCCTCTTTACACAGGAAGAACTGGAAAGTGATGCCACTCTGCTTGTGTTAGCATGGTGCCATGCAGAGCTGAAACACAAATATGCCTATGCTTAACTGTCTTTACCCAAATGAAATGGCTATTTCATGTGGTTTAATCTAATAGATGCAATATGTATGCATGCAGTTATGTACACCTGTCATTGAGGCAAAATTGCTCAACTAAGAATAAATAAAATAGGCACAAGATCTTGTTTGTTGAAGTAAGCTACCTGAAAACTACACTTTATGAATTTCTCCTTTCCTGAGAAAAACTGAGATAGAGCAGGTAAGCAGTGGCTGAATTTATACTTCTTCCCTGTGCTCATTCCTACCCAAGTCTTTATTAAAAACTAGAAGTGGCTGATGTTTTGAATATTTTGACTATAGAATAAAGCACGAACACATTTATTTGCAAAAAGTTGAAGATAATACAAAAATGTACAAAGAAGAATATAAAAGTTACCTTCACGTCATTATGTGTGCATGCCTGCTTGCATGTGGAGTGTCAACAGTGGGGTGTTGGAGTACCTGTGAGTGCACGTGTGAAGTTGAGTGTCTTCCTCTGTCACTTCCTACCTTGCTTCCTAGAGAAAGGGTCTGTCACTGAACTAGAAGCTTGCTGTTTCTGCTAGGCTGGCTGTCCAACAATCTCATGCCTTCTGAATGTCTGTCATCAGTACTGGCTTATAGGCACACACAGCCGTGTCCAGTTTCTCCAGTTGTGAGTGCTAGAAACTCAGCCTCATCAACATCACTTCAAATTGCTACATTGTATTCAATAATATTACTATGTTACAGTTTATCCAATGCCCTCCTGATTTTTAATTTACATTATTAGATGTAAGAGATAATAATAATCGTATTTCAAGGATCAGGGTGAGAGCTGAATATATATTCATGAGAGTACTTGGCTAACTAACATTTAACAACGCCAGGCTTGCTTTTAAACCCAAATTTGATGTGTATAAATTATGGGCAGTTTCTCTTATTTACTGTGTTAGTCAGGCTTTTCATCATGGTGACAAATTCCTCAGGAAAATGACTTAGGAAGAGAAAAGATTTAGTTTGGTTCAGTTTCATAGGTTATAGCTTATGGTCAGCTTCATCCATCATTTCTGTGACTGGTGAGGCAGAACATTCTGACACACAGATGAGCAAAACAATTGAGTAGCTCTTGGCAACCAAGAAGTAGGGAGAAAGACAGAGGGACAACTGGGACAAGATACATTTCCAAGGGTATATGGCCCAGTGACTCAATTCCTCCAAGTAAGCCCCACTCTCCATACTTCCCATAATCCTCTAACCAGACCACAAAGTTATGAACTTATCAGTGGATTAATCCATTGGTTAGGTCAGATTCCTTTAACTCTCAGTAACACTACCAAAAAGCTGAGGACCAGGCTTCAAACACACAAGCCTTTGGCTGTTTCTTTATATACAGACCTAAACATTTTCTCTTCTTGATTTATAATGATTTTAATTATTCATGTATCTTCCATTTCATTTTATTTGCATAGCTGTCAGCATGTATCCTTTATAACTAATCTTGTTTGGTTTGGAAAATCATATGCTCTGTAGATGATTCTTTTCTTTTTAAAATTTATTTTTAAAATTGTTTCATGTAGAATATATTTTTATCATATATTCCCCTCCCCCATCTCCTCCCAGATCCTCCTTGCTTTCCTACCCACCCAACTTCATGACTTCATGTTCTTTCTTTCTCCAAAATAAAGCAACAAAACCAAAGGTCAACACAAACAACACAAACAAATAAGACAAAAATACCAAGGTGAAACAAAGCAAAAATCACCTGCGTGCATGTGTGTCAGATACATACACAAAATCATGCGTTCCATTTTGTGTTAGCCAACTACTATTTATGAGCATGAGGGCTGCCCTGGTGTATGGTTGGTATGCCTAGCTACACTCCATTGGAGAAAATGATTTTCTCTTTCCTAGAAGTTAACAAATAGCTTCTTGGTTAGGGGTGGAACTTGGTGTTCATTTCAGTTTCTCAGTGCTAGGCTATTGTCTGTTTTGAACTTGTAATAGTCTTGTGTGTAGTGTTGCAAGCTCTATGAGTTTATATGTGTATCAGCTCTGTTGGGTCTCGAAGTTACTGTGTCCTACCCCTAAACAAGAAATTATTTGCAATTGATACCTGGTGGGAAAGGGAAAATCAGTTTTCTCCAATAGAATAATACTGGGCATATCAACCACATTGCAGAGAAGGCCTCATGCCCAGGAGTGGTTGGTCAACACAAAATTGACTCCATTTTTTTGGTGTGTTTTAAATATTTTTATTGTGTTTAGGTGATTGTTGTTGGTTGGTTGGTGTCTTACTGTTTTTTGCATTTTTGTTTTGTACTGGTTTAAATATTAAGGCAACTCCATGTAGTTAAAAGGGAGGTTTATTTTTTGTGGGGTAACTTTTAAGTTAAGGGATAGGTAACAGGATCTGGGAAAGGTGAAGCACAGTCCAGCGGTGTTCTTTGGAGAACTCTGCTCACTCTACCTCCAGTATCCAGGATCCAGGAACTAAGAGATCCAGAACCCCAGATCTCAAGTCTTCAGGGGTCCTCTCTCAGCTCTGCCTTGTAGGTGTAACAGTTACCAAAACCTCAATGGGGGTGGCACTTCCAGGTCAAAGCTGGACCGGATACCCACTACAGTTTTGATCTTTTTAAAAAAACATTTTGAGAGGGAAGGATAGAAAGGAGAGAGAGAGAGAGAGATATGCATATACATACACACATACAGAGAGAAGAGAGAGAGAGAGAGAGAGAGAGAGAGAGAGAGAGAGAGAGAGAGAGGGGTCTTGTATCCTGAATGATTTACACAACTGGTGAAATTTGGTTGATTGAACTGAGAGCTTTGTGGAATATCCCCTCAAGACAAAGGCAAATCCTTGCAGTTTATTCTACAACAGTTAGAGAAATTAACAGTGCAAGTCTTGCATTCTTGGGATTATTCAGAGTTTGGATGTAGTGAAGACCATACTTGGGATTTTTCTTCTAATTATTTGATAGATTTCCAGCTTTTACTGAAGTCCAGCCAAAGAGAGGATTCCTCATAAGTGCTGCAATATTGTTCTAACTGTCCTGCCACTTAAAACAGTTGACCCTGTAGCTGTAGCAGTGCTATGTTTGGGAAACATTAGCCAAAGAGCTGTTTCATATTTCCTAAGCAGCCAGAGGAAGCCGATGACTTCAGTAGAACAATGCACTGTTTGAAAAGCCACTACTGGGAGACTATTGAGTCTTCGAAGTGACTGTCGTACCAATACACAAAGCAGCCATTAGTTGGGAATTATCTGATCAGAGAAAGTTTGTCAGATCAGCAATCACAAAGTCAGCAAGATACATAGGAATTTTCTGGAGACCTAAAGTAATTTATTAGGGATTGTGTTCAAACAGTTCCATAGGACAGGAGTATCATGAATTTGCTAATGACTGCTCATGGAACATTCTCTTCAATTATATATATAATTGCATATATTGCATATATATGGAGGGAGAGAGAGAGAGGGAAAAAATTGAGCCCAATTTATATGTTGTCTGGTTCAGTATGTTAGTGTGAACCAACAATGGAATTCTGACCAATGCCCAACTTGAGAGTAGCTCTAAAGTCATCTATCTATGAGATGAAGTTACTTCATTAGGTATGACTGTGAAGACTATAACTTCATTTCTCTAATATGGAGGGGAAAGTGTATAGAAGTAAATGTATGTCTGTATGCATTATTGGGTAACAATTGTATGCTTGACTTATATGTCATGAGCATGTAAGCTATGATCTGCTTGCCAAATGCCATCTCCCACCTATTTCTGTACGGTCTATGTGTTGAAAAGGAAACATTTTGAAATGTGAGGAAATTGTTTTTAAGAGATTATTATTATTATTATTATTATTATTATTATTATTATTACTTTGGTTTTTTGAGACAAGGTTTCTTTGTGTAACTTTGCACCTTTCCTGGAACTTGCTTTGGAGACCAGGCTGGCCTCAAACTCACAGAGATCTGCCTGCCTCTGCCTCCCTAGTGCTGGGATTAAAGGAATGTGCCACCACTGCCTGACAAGAATATTATTTTATAATATGTGAAAAAACTTCAAATTTTGGTGTCCACAAAAATATTTTTATTAAAAATGTCTATGTTGATGCTATGTAATCTTTCTCTTCTTGAGTAACAATGTGGAAGTTGAATGGTTACAAAAGAGACAATATATATGAGAAACCCTAATTAATTTTGCGATTCAACAATTTCATAGTAAGGTACTCTGATTATTCTCCCCCCAATTCCTATCTCTCCACATCTTTATCAACAGTCCCTTATCTCCATCAGTCCTTTTCTCAGAATCATGTCTTTTGGTTTGGTTTTGTGATTCATTTATTCTGCCAGGGCCACTTTTATTATTGGGATGATCTCTTGGAGCTTCTGGAGTCATCAGTGGGTGTACAACAGAATCAATGATCCTCTCTTTCCCTGAGTCTATCAGTAGCAGACAGTTAACAACAAGGGACAACGTTGTTATCTACTTTGAAATCAATCTGCCTTCTAATTATCTATGTTTATGCTCATAGACAAATGTTACTTTCAGCCTTAATCAGATAATCCTTTCTTTACAATGAATGTGAGTAAATGCAGAAACTCATAACTGTGCAAGGTGTGAGAAAAAGTGATGATGGATGATGTATATTATCTTAAGGCTCTGAGAACTGTGGTTGATATATTGTGTACCCCAATAAACTTATCTGGGGATCAGAGAACAGAACAGCCATAATATTAAACATAGAGGTTAGGCAGTGGTAGCACGTGCCTTTAATCCTAGCATTCCAGATCCATCTGGATCTCTGTGAGTTCAAAGCCAGACTGGAAACAGCCAGGCATGGTGACAAATGCCTTTATTCCCAGGAAGTGATGGCAGGAAGAAAAAAGGTATATAAGGCATGAGGACCAGGAACTAGAGGCCGGTTAAGCTTTTAGGCTTTAGAGCAGCGGTTCAGCTGAGATTCATTCTGGATGAGGACTCAGAGGCTTCCAGTCTGAGGAAACAGGATCAGCTGAGGAATTGGCAAGGTGAGCTGGCTGTGGCTTGTTCTGCTTCTCTGATCTTCCAGCATTCACCCCAATATGTAGCTCCTGAGCTTTTTTTTTTTATTAATAAGACTTTTTAAGATTCATGTTACAGAGAACATTGCAGAAGAGGGGCCAGAAATAATGTAAGAGCTCTAAGATAGGGAAAGGAGCTGTGAAACATCATCTTCAGGGAAAGACACAGGCATTGTAGTCATGAACTCACAGCAGCTCCAGATTTCTGTTCTGGGTCTGCATAAGAACAGGCCAGTTAATAGTCAGGTATGGATGGATGGAAGAGGGCTTCAGAGTCTATATCCCTCAGCATTGAACTATGTGTCCCCTTATATAAAAAGTTTACAGACTTTCTAGATAAGAGCTTAGGAGAAGAATTAATTGACTGTTATAGGCAAAATGTCTTGAAATAAGTCATTGAGATGGACTTTTGGGGGTAGGTATAGGCTCTTTAAGACTCAGGAGACTGCCTGATGAGAAGCTACTGCAGAAGAGGTTTGAACAAGTACACAGGGTGAGCCCATCTGATAGCTGTCACCCAGCTTTGCATCTAGCTCATGCTTTCTTTAAGGACCAGAAACTGAAGAGCTTCATATGCTGGTAAATAAAATACCTGTGATGATCAAGTAAAGAAGGAAGAATTTATTTTGACCCACAGTTTGAAGTAACCTCATGGTAGCTGGGAAACAGAGGAGAGGGAACGAATATCCACTCCAAGGGTATGCCTGTAAGGGCTCAACTTCCTTCCACTAGACAGTATCTTCTAGCCTTTAGTACATGGACTTTTAGGGAACATGTACAATCCAAACCATGACATAAAGGTGGTACTAATAGGGGATGCTTAAGTAAAATAGCAGCTCAAGATCTTTTCTGATCCCTCTTTTGGTTCCTGGGGTGTGGTGGTATTGTGTTCACCAAAATATTGTGTACTCTAATAAAAATATCTGGGGTCAGAGAACAGACAGCCACTAGATACAAAGGCTAGAAAATGGTGGCACTCACACCTTTAATCCTAGCATCCCAGAGATAGAAATCCCTCTGGATCTCTGTGAGTTCAAGGCCACATTGGAAATAGCCAAGCATGGTGACACGCCTTTAATCCCAGAAAGCCAGCCTTTAATCCCAGGGAGTGGTGGTAGAAAGCAGGAAGATATATAAGGCGTGAGGGTGAAACTAGAAGCATTTTGGCTGGTTAGGCATTTGGCTGGTTAAGCTTCAGGCTTTCGAGCAGCAGTTCAGCTGAGAGCCATTGGGATGAGGACTCAGAGGCCTCCAGTCTGAGGAGACAAGACCAGCTAAGGAATTGGCAAGGTGAGATAGCTGTGGCTTGTTCTGTCTCTCTGATCTACCAGCATGGACCCCAATAACTCACCTCGGGTTTGATTTTATTAATAAGTACCTTTAAGAATCCTGCTACACTGGGGTGTGTCTACCTAGCAGACGTGGTCTACCTGAAAACTATTGCTCTCTTAAATTGATATTTTATCAGAACATCTTACATATATGCTTTATTGGTTTTCTTGGTATACTTTTTCCTCAAATGATTGTGTTTCTAGTGATATAATTATATATTACATGTGTAGTAAGAACTCTTTCCTTATTTCTGTTATTTTTACACATGGCAAAGCAGACATATTGATAATTTTCTTCATTAGACAAAAATAAATCCTCACAAAGGATCAAGCAAATCTTCAGTCTAGCTGTAGATCAATTCTGTTTAGGAAGACCAAGTTAAACATGTGAACAGGAGTTTCAAACCTGAGAATACAGTTGGGGAAGAGCCAGGAGTTAGGGTGAGACCAAAATCATGTCCAAGACACACAGCAAGCGTCAGCACAAGTCAGAGACAAGGACTAGTAATTCAAGACTCAGGGATGCTGAATGTACTTTTTATTTTCTACAGTGTTCACTTTGGAGGGAAGTTATGTGATTATCAGTTATCAGAAATGTGCTGGCCAGAAGCCAAGGAGTGCTGGAATGGTGACAAGGGAATTCTGAGAGAGGGAGAAGATGGATATTTTCCCAAAGCCTCCATATTGCTCCCTCCCTGTATGGGATTCTAGGGTTGCCCCTTTATTAGCCATCTTAGGGTCTCTAGACAAACCATGCATGGGACCTTACTATTTTCCATTTCCACAGATGTTAAGAGTATGTACAGAAACACAGCCTAGCATTCCTATTGAACGCCAAGTGCAGAATATAATTGACTGTTAATAATAAGTAATGTAGAAACTCTCTAAATTGACTTCTTATCACTGTTGATTATCATTCCGGGTAAAGAGGTGAAATATTTCTGACCTTCCCATACAGATATGGATTTTTTTGAGAGGGGAATAACATAAGTGCTAATCAACTTTATTTTTTTTTATAAAATCAGGTAATGTCCATCAACCCTCAGCTCAATGTATAACTCATGAGCTCATGGTTATACATATGAGCTAAAGAAAATATTTAGAAAAGTCCTATTGCCACATATTACCAGTATAATTTGGAGACTTTTTTTTAAACCAGCAACATATTTATATTACAACCATAAAGGCAGGCAGAGCTGAGTTACATTAATGGGTCAAGAGCAACTTATGCAATAGAATTGAGAAATAAAGTAGCAACAGACATATTAATTAAGCTAATCTAAATATACATAAATAAACATGCAGAATAAAGAATGTATTTTCTGACATGGCACCATAGTCAAAGAGAGTTTGAAAAACTTCTATGAGCCTCATTACATATGAGAGCAGAGAATGGCTTCAGTTACCCTCAACAGAATAAAATGTACTATGAATAGTGTAGTGAGCTGCAGCAAAGTTTAAAGGCAGAAATTGTTATGTATACATATTATGTATACAAATACACATATAAGTAGGTGGACTTTTCTTTCCTGCCTGCTAGTTTCCAAATAACCAACATGGAGACTAAATATTAATAATATTAATAAATGCTCAGCCAACAGCTCAGGCTTAATGCTAACTAACTCTTACAACATAAATTAACCCATATTTCTTATCTAAGTTCTACCACATGGCTCATTGCTTGTTGCCTCCTTTTGTACACATCTTGCTTCCTCTGCATCTGGCTGGTGATTCTGCTACTTGGTCCTTCTTTTTTCCCATCATTCTCAGTTTGGCTCTCCCACCTAAATTTATCCTGTTCAGCTATTGGCCAGTCACTTTCTCAATTAAACCAATCACAGCAACATATATTCACACAGTGTAAAGGAATATTCCATGTTTCCCCCTTTTTGTCTACTTAAAAAGGAACATAGTAAGGTTATATACACAAAAACAGTTCTCAAGTAATAATTACAGTTACAATATCTAGTCCATTTGTTTTTGGCAAAAATAGAGAAAATATTTTATTTTCTATTTTATCTTTGTGACTCTAAAGTTTTATACCTAATTTAACTTAAATTATAACTAAGGAAAAATTTGTCTAAATCTAAAATTAAAATTATTTAGTCTTTAACTCCAACACAGACTCCAGAAGGGTGAAATGTTACCTAATGACAGGGACATCTGGCTGTCTGGACAGTCACCCAAAGCTCTTCTGCAACATTGGGCATCCATTTTTTGCCTACAGGCCTAGAATATCTGACAGAGTTTTTTGAGAAGCAGGGAATTTTTAAGGACTGTCCTACCTTGTTTTGGTAAAGTCTGGCAAGTTGATTTTTGTGTGTGTCCTGCTGGTCCAGTTTGGACAGTATATTGTCAGCAATTGAGGCAAGGGAAGTTTTTTGCCCAATGGCTAGCTTTTGCCATAAGAAAACTCCATACAGAGTTTCTTCAATGCCAATTATCTTCTCTGAAGTAAATTGGTGTAGCTGGGAGCAGACATGGCTCACTGTCATGAAAAGCCTTAGGATATTAAACATATTAAATGCTACCTTTTGTAGGTCTTTGAAGTATTTGAAGACCATCTATTTATCTAAATATATTTGTGTATGACCTTGAAAACATACCTAATATGACTATAAGTTTGACTACTATAGATGGCTATTAACTTGTATTTCTTAATTATACATTACATTTTTAAATGAGTTGCATAAACACAATACCCAGGATAAGAATAAATAAAGTATAACAAAATTAACTTTTTTTGTCTAAAAGTAGATTCAATAATTATAGCATGAATTCTAAATGGTCTTAATAATAAAAATCTGGAATCAGATATCAGGGTAAAAGCTGAGAGATCAGAGAAGCAGAGCAGTCAGCCACCAGAGAGTTCTTACCTCTCCATCTTCTTAGATGGAAAGGGTGGAGCTCTTATCTCCACCCCATCTTATCACTTCCTCTCTCTGCCTAACCATATCACATCCTGCTTCTTCCTCCCAAGTACTGGGATCAAAGGCATGAAATCCCAAGGGCTGGGAATAAAGGTGTGTGCCACCACTGCCTGGCCTCTTGTGGCTAGTTCTACACTCTGATCTCCAGGCAGGCTTTATTTGTTAGAGCATAAACAAAATATTACCGCGTTTCCCCCTTTTTTTGTCTAAAATAAAAAAGAACATTATAATATGAAAAACCTATATACAATAACTACAATAGATATATATATAATATATTCAAGCAATAATTACATTAAGAATATCTAGTCCATGAACTTTTGACAAATGCAGAGAAAATACTCCATTATCTATCCTATCTTGGTGAATCCAAAAGATTGTACCTAATTCACTTTCTATTCTAACTTTCATTACCAAAATTATCTTTTAATGTCTATCAATCTTATATTTTACACCTCTTTAGTTAATTTCTTTTCTGAATCTGGTAACTATAAAGTCTTAAACTCAATCAAAGATCTGAGACGGAAAAATTATTACTTGAGTAAGCAGGAAGTGCAAGCAAGCACCAAAAAATGTGAAAATGACAGAAACAGCTGGCTGCCTGGATAGTCACTCAAGGTTCCTTTGCAATGTTAGGGCATCCATTTTCTGACAGACTAATCTGTGAAGCAGGATTTTCTGAAGGGCTGTCCTACCACTTGTCCACTTTGGACAACATAATGTCAGCAGTTGAGGCAAGGGCATTTTTTTCCCCCAGTGGCTAACTTTTGCCACAAAGAAAGTAAACTCCATATGGAGTTTCTTTGATGCCCATCATCTTCTCTGAAGTAGATTGGTGCTGCCAGGGGCATTCATGTCTCATTGTCATAAAAAAAGAACCTATTTATTAAAGCATCTTAAATGCCATATTCTGTAGCTCTCTGAAGTGTTTGAAGACCACCTTCCTATCTAAAATATATCTCTGTTTGACCTTGTAAACATACCTAATATGACTACAAGTTTGATTGTAGTAGGTGACTAACTACTCACCTGCATTTTCTTATTATCCTAAATAGTTGGTAATAATAACTATCGAGGACTATAAATTTGTATTACATTATTAAATAAGTTTTATAGGTACAATACTTTGAATAAGATTAGAAATATATGTACAGTATATTCTAACAAAAATAATCTTAAATTTGTATCACATTCAAATATCCATATCAATGTAAAATATTTAAAACCAGTAGTTGCTTTTTGGTTTAAAAGTAGATTCAATAATCTACCTTTTTATCCTATTTCTATACCCCCCCCATTTCTTTTCAGAATAGATTTGTAGCTAGAGTTTTCCTGCCTTGCCCACAGTCAGGACAAATCTTTGTCACCCGCCAGTCCCACAGCCGCTCAGACCCAACCAAGTAAACACAGAGACTTATATTGCATACAAACTGTATGGCCGTGGCAGGCTTCTTGCTAACTTTTCTTATATCTTAAAGTAACCCATTTCTAGAAATC
Organism: Peromyscus leucopus; assembly: GCF_004664715.2. Taxonomy (NCBI): domain Eukaryota; kingdom Metazoa; phylum Chordata; class Mammalia; order Rodentia; family Cricetidae; genus Peromyscus; species Peromyscus leucopus. Next base: position 23,121,148 of record NC_051068.1, read on the forward strand.
TATACCTTGCCACGTGGCTCGTGGCTTACCAGCATCTTCACATGCTTCTTGTGCTGGCGGCATCTGGCAGTCAGTCCTTCTGCCTTCCTGTCTTTTTATTTATCCTCTCTGTTAGTCCTGCCTATCCTTCCTGCCTAGCCACAGCCGATCAGGTTTTATTTATTGATCAATCAGAACAACTTGACATACAGACCATCCCCCAGCACAGCCAAGTGCAGACCATCTCAAACACCTGCACTCAGGCCCATGGTCCTAATCATCCTCTATGCGGACCTGCTGGGTAACGCCACAAAGAACCCAAGAAGGGCTCCCACAGGACATACAGAACATCCCACAGCATAGATTCAACAATCTACCCTTTTTTTCATTTTTATTAAGAAAATTTCTACTCACTCCACATGCCATCCACAGATTTCCCCCCTCCTCCCTCCTCCCTCCTTCCACCCCCAACCCTCTTTCCCAAGCTACCCCACATCCCCACATCCCCCAAATTGAGGTCTCCCATGGGGAGTCATCAGAGCTCAGCACACTGAGCCTAGGCAGGTCCAAGCTCCTTCCCACTGCACCAAAGCTGTGCAAGGCGTCACACCGCAGGCACCAGATTGCTAGAAGCCTGCCCATAGACCAGGGACAGATCCCGATCCCCCTGCCTGGGTGCACCCTGAAACAGTTCAAGCCAAACAAGCATCTTCTGTATCTAGAGGGCCTAGTCCAGTCCCATGGGGACTCCACAGCCACCAGGCAAAGTTCATGGGTTTCCACTAGTGTGGCTGGTCATCTCTGCACGTCCTCCCATCATGATCTCCACGACCCTTGCCTGCAGAATCGCTCCTCTCTCTGGGGGGCATTCTTTTTTATTATTATTATTTTATTTTACAATATACTTTAATTCTACATATCAACCATGGATTCCCTTATTCTCCCCTCCCCCCTCCCCTTTCCCCCAGTCCACCCCCTATTCCCCTGTCCTCCAGGACAAAGACTCCCCTGAGGATTGAGATCAACCTAGTAGACTCAGTCCAGGCAGGTCCAGTCCTGTTGGCATAAAAACAGACATGTGGACCAAGGGAATCGAATTGAAGACCCTGACATTAATCCACACATCTATGAACATATAATTTTTGACAAAGAAGCCAAAAGTGTACAATGGAAAAAAGAAAGCATCTTCAACAAATGGTGCTGGCATAACTGGATATCAACATGTAGAAGGCTGCAAATAGATCCATATCTGTCACCATGCACAAAACTTAAGTCCAAGTGGATCAAAGTCCTCAACATAAATCCAGCTACTCTGAACCTGCTAAAAGAGAAAGTAGAAAGTAGTCTTGAACACATTGGCATAGGAGATCACTTCCTAAATATAACACCAGTAGCTCAGACACTGAGAGAAACAATCAATCAATGGGACCTCTTGAAACTGAGAAGCTTTTGGTAGAGCAAAGGATACGGTCAACAAGGCAAAGTGACAGCCTACAGAATGGGAAAATGTCTTCACCAACCCCACATGTGACAGAGGACTGATATCCAGAATATATAAGGAACTCAAGAAATTAGACATCAAAATGACCAACAGTCCAATTAGGAAATGGGCTATAGAACTAAACAGAGAATTCTCAACAGAGGAAACTCAAATGGCTGAAACACATTTAAGGAATTGCTCAACATCCCTAATCATCAGGGAAATGCAAATCAAAACAACTCTGAGATATCACCTTACACCTGTCAGAATGGCTAAGATCAAAAACACTGAAGACACCACTTTGGAAATCAATATGGCACTTTCTTAGAAAATTGGGAATCAATCTCCCCCAAGATCCAGCTATACCACTCTTGGACATATACCTAAGGAATGCTCAATCATACCACAAGAGCACTTGCTCAGCTATGTTCATATCAGCATTGTTTGTAATAGCCAAAACCTCAAAACAACCTAGATGCCCTTCAACTGAAGAATGGATAAATAAAATGTGGTACATATACACAATGGAATACTACTCAGCAGAGAAATAATCTACCCTTATATCTTATCTTGTCTATATATGTCCATCCTCCTTTTTTCTTTTTAAAACAAGAATCCTGAATATAAACTCCTTTGTTTGGCTTTTTTCCTGACCATTACCAATAACTACTTGTAGCCAACCCCTCTAAACAAAGACAAATATCCATAACCTAATGAAAGTCCAAAAACCTATTGGCAATGTGGACATTCTGTTCTTAAATCTACTTCCTGCTGTCTGGGGTCAATTTTAGGGATCCTGAAAAGAAAAATTTGGGTCAATTGTCAAGTCCTGAGAGCGGTAACTGTATCATATATTGTCCAGTCTCTGTGTAATGGGAAAGTGCAGGGCTTGTTTCAAGGCTTGGCTAAAGTAGTCTGTGAGGCTGGATCATCTCAACTAGCCACCTCAAAATTGTCCTGAGCAGTTAGTTTGTAGTCCAAAACCTATCTTTAAGTGATGTTTTTCAGCTTAGTGGCATTATCATAATCTTGGTGGAATCATTGTTGTGGGGCCCCATCCTTCTTTTGGAAACTTCAAAGATCACTGTCAGGCATGGTTTTGACTCACTGAAGAAGACTTGAACATTTTAAAAAATGTCATTGTTATTGTCTAACATCTGAATTTGGTATCATTCTATTTACTGCTGAAGTCAATCTCTGTAAGAAAACAGTGAAGGTTTCTTTTGGGCCCTGTATAACTTTGGTAAATGACCTAGTTTACTTCCCTACTTCTTCAATTTTTGTCTCAAGCACTCAAGACTGCTGTACAGCATGAAACCAGGGTGTGGTCATCACAATGAAATTGCCTTTGTATATTAGCATAATCTCCCTTTCCTAGAAGTTGGTCTTGGGAAATTTCCATACCTCTAGCACAACTTTGTTGTTCAATGGTTCTAGCCTCATCTTTTGACCAGGTCCTCCACTGTAATTGAGGACCAGCATCCAAGACTGTTATAACCAAATCTTTCTAGTCTTGAGGGATAATTCTGTTATAAATTGACCATGAGTTTAACATCTCTTTCACAAAAGGTGAATGCATGCTATATGAGACTAATCACTTCCTTGAATCACCTCAAATCTAACATTTGCACAGGAGTCCATTCAGCTCTTACATAGCCTCGGGACATCTATCATTTGGCAATTTCTGTGATGTAGTGTGAATTCTAATTGGTCTTAATAATAAAAACCTGGAGTCAATATCAGGGTGAAAGATGAAAGATCAGAGAAGCAAAGCAGCCAGCCACCAGAGAGTTCTTACTTCTCCTTCTTCTCAAACAGAAAGGGTCAAGCTCATGTTTCCACCTTGACTTACCACTTCCTGTTTCTTCCTCTCAAGTGCTGAGATTAAAGGCGTATGCCTCTCAAGTGTTGGGATCAAAGGCATGAGATTCCAAGTGCTGGGATTAAAGGTGTGTGCCACCACTGCCTGGCCTCTTGTGGCTAGCTCTGCACTCTGATCTCGAGGCAAGCTTTATTTTTAGAGCACAAACAAAATATCACTACAAATAATCCACCATTTTATCCTATCATGACTATATCCTAACCGCTTTTTTTTTCTTTTAGAAAGAGATCTATGAATTTAACTCTTGTTCAGCTTTTTTTTTACTATGACCAAAAATATTTGTAACCAACCCCCCTAAACAATGACAAACATTCATAATCCATGGAATAACCAAAGCCCATCCATAGCCCATCTCTTGAGAATGTGGGCATCATTCCTTGACTACTTCCTGTTGTCTGGGATGCTGGTATCTTTGGGAGAAACTTAAGAAAATCAAGATAATTGTTAAGTCTTGACTGGAGTTGTTTGTGAGGTTGGACCCTCTCAGCTAGCAGCCTTGAAGCTGTTTTGGGCACAGAATTTTGAGGAGACTGTGAAAGAGGCATTCTGAGAGGCTGGATTGCCTGGTCCATTAACTTTCATTGGTGTTTGGTTCCCTGTTCTGAAAATACATAAATTTTTAAAAGTGACATGAATATATTGATAAAAGTATAGACTGTAGTATACACAAGTTAGCCAAAGAATATTTTTTGTTTTATGTTTGAGTAGGTAAAATATATGTTATGTGTTTTTATAGATTTTAGGTTTATTTCCTTTTGTCTGTAGCCAGGATTTTTATGGGGGTCTTCCCCAATCAAACCTGATTCATATCAACCTGGAATAAATACATAGACTTTCATTTCCTGTGGAAATAAAAGCATAACCTCTCCCCCAAAGTAACAGATTTTTTGACTTCCATTTTGAAGTCAAGACATTTTTAAAATATGCAGATAGATTTGATCAAGAATAATCCAATGGTCTTAACAGCTGTTGTTTCTTTATTAGCAATCAGAAAATCTAAAGACAACATAGTAACAGAAAGAATCTAGATTCTCTATGTTTTTTCCATCTTTATGTGGCTTATTATATTTTTATTACTCTATTTCTTTTTTAAGAACTTGTAACATAAATGTTAAATGGTCTTTTAATGAAAATCCTGGGGCCAGATATTTGGGTAAATGCTAAAAGATCAGAGAGACAAAGGAATGAGCCACTGCTACATCTCACCTCACCAACTTCACAAATCCCATGACTCAAAGCCTCTAAGTCCTCAGTTGAAAGACCTCAGTCAAAAACCTTTGAGCTGAAAGGGGCTCCAGCCAAAAAGACTCTAGTTCCTGTCTCTTCACGTCTTAAGTAACTTTACTCTGCCCAGCCATGTTGTTTTCTTCCTAATGCTGGATTAAAGGCATGTAAAATTCCCAAATTCTGCTGGCAGAGGCATGAGATCTCAAGTGCTGGCATTAAAGGCATATGATTCCCAAGTACTGAGATTAAAGGTATGTGCCACAACAGCCTGGTTCTGTTTCTCACCTAGACTGAATTAATCTTGTGTAATCTAGGATGGCTTTGAACTCATAGAGATCTAGATGGATCTCTGCCTTCCAAGTGCTAGGATTAAAGGTGTGGGCCACCATTGCCTGGAATCTATGTTTAATCTAGTGGTTTGTTCTGTTCTCTGATCTTCAGGCAAATTTTATTAGGGCACACAATATACACCACAAGGATTTTATAATTATTTTAAAACTATATTTTTTAATCGAAGACTGTATATACTCTTTCTCTTCTCTCTCCCAAGCCTATGTATATTTTAAAACACACTGTAACCCATTTAGAGTTTTTTTTTTTTGTCTGAATCTTTTTTGTTGTGTCTATAATCTTTTTCTGACCTCATGAACCTTTGGACTACTAAGAGGCATGGCTAGGACCTCCACATCTGTTTTGGTGGCTCACTCCCTTCCACAGGCAGTGGTCAGGAAACACTTTTCTGTACTGCAGCTGGTGTGAGAGAGTGTAGGAGCCTGCGAAGAGGCTTATCTCATGGTGAACTGGTGGCTCAAGCCCATAGGCAGTGGCTAGCAGCTGTATCCCTTTATCGTGGCTGGCATGAGGGACACAAGACTAGGAAGCCACTCTTGGCTCCGTTTCTGTGTCTAGAACCCTTTTCCAAGCTCTCTCAGGTTTTTTTTGTGGATGTACAAGCTGAATATTTAGGTGCTGCTTGTAGGTGGAAGTTTCTGTCCTGCCAGCAGCTCCCAAATAAACACACTGAGGCTTATATTAATTATAAACACTCAGCCAATAGCTCAGGCTTGTTACTAGCTAACTTTTGCATTTAAATTAACTCATATTTCTTATCTGAACTTTGCCACATGGCTTGGGACCTTTTCTCAGTACAGCATGCCCATCTTGCTTCTCTCTGAATCTGTTGGTGACTCTAGACTCCAACCTTCTTCTTCCCATCATTCTCAGTATGGCTCTCCCGTCTAACTTTATCCTACTCAGCTATTGGCCAGTCAGCTTCTTTATTAAACCAAATCACAGCAACATATATTCACACAGTATAAGAGAATATTCTTTGTGGATTTCTGTGGGCCTCTCTAGCACTTTGTTTCTTCTTATCCTCATGTGGTCTTCATTTACCATGGTCTCCTATTCCTTGTTCTCCCTTTCTGTTCTTGATCCAGCTGGGATCTCCCACTCCCACAGGCTCTCTTTTCCTCAACCCTCGCCCTTCATTACTCCCACTCGTGTCCAGGCTGTTCATGTAGATCTCAGCCATTTCTCTGTCACTGGTCAATCCCTGTGTCTTTCTTGGGGTCCTGTTTTCCAGGTAGCCTCCCTGGTGATGTGAGTAGCAGTCCAGTCATCCTTGTTCCATATCTAGTATTCTCCTATGAGTGAGTACATACCATATTTGTCTTTCTGAGTCTGGGTTACCTCACTCAGGATGATTTTTTCTAGATCCATCCATTTGCCTGCAAACCTCATGATGTCATTGTTTTTCTCTGCTGAGTAGTATTCCATTGTGTATGTGTACCACATTTTATTTATCCATTCTTCAGTTGAAGGGCATCTAGGTTGTTTTGAGGTTTTAGCTATTACAAACAATGCTGATATGAACATAGCTGAGCAAGTGCTCTTGTGGTATGATTGAGCATTCCTTGGGTATATGTCCAAGAGTGGTATAGCTGGATCTTGGGGGAGATTGATTCCCAATTTTCTAAGAAAGTGCCATATTGATTTCCAAAGTGGTTGTACAAGCTTGCATTCCCACCAGCAGTGGAGGAAAGTTCCCCTAGTTGAACATACTCTCCAGCATAAGGTGTCTTCAGTGTTTTTGATCTTAGCCATTCTGACAGGCGTAAGGTGATATCTCAGAGTTGTTTTGATTTGCATTTCCCTGATGATTAGGGATGTTGAGCAATTCCTTAAATGTCTTTCAGCCATTTGAGTTTCCTCTGTTGAGAATTCTCTGTTTAGTTCTATAACCCATTTCTTAATTGGACTGTTGGTCATTTTGATGTCTAATTTCTTGAGTTCCTTATATATTCTGGATATCAGTCCTCTATCAGATGTGAGACTGCTGGCAATGGTCGAGAGACAGCCCGAACTGACCTACTCTGGTTATGGGATGGCCAAACACCCTAATAGTCGTGCTAGAAACCCCATCCAATGACTGAGGGAACTAGATGCAGAGATCCACAGCTCTGGGAGTCTAATTATTGAGAAAGAGGAGGGTTTGTATGATCGAGAATTGTTGAAAACAAGGTTGGATAAAGCACAGGGACAAATAGCCAAACGAATGGAAACACATGAACTATGAACCAATGGCTGAGGGGCCCCCAACTGGATCAGGCCCTCTGAATAGGTGAGACAGTTGATTGGCTTGATCTGTTTGGGAGGCATCTAGGCAGTGGTACTGGGTCCTGTGCTCAGTGCATGAGTTGGCTGTTTGAAACCTGGGGCTTATGCAGGGACGCTTGGCTCAGTCTGGGAGGAGGACACTGTACCTGCCTGGAATAAGTCTACCAGGTTGATCTCAGTCCTTGGGGGAGGCTTTGCCCTGGAGGAGGTAGGAATGGGGGGTGGGCTGGGGGGAAGGGAAGGGGGGGAGGAGGGGGAGAACAAGGAAATCCATGGCTGATATGTAGAACTGAATTGTATTGTAAAATAAAATAAAAGGAAAAAAAAAGATTATTCTACACATATTAATCATTGAGGAGCTATGATAGTCAAACTTATAGTGATGTTAAGTTTTCTAGGTATACATAGATATAATTCAATTAGGTAGGTAATCTTCAAACACTTCAAAGACCTACAGATTATAGCATTTAAAGTGTTTTAAGAATTTTGGCTTTCTAAACATCGAGACATGTCTGCTCCTGGCAACAGCAATCTATTTCAGAGAAGACAGTGGAATTGAAGAAACTCATTATGGAGATTGCTGTCTTTGTGGCAAAAGTTAGCCACTGGGCAAAATGTTGCCTTTGCATCTACTGCTGGATAATATGTTGTATTAACTGGGCATGCAGGACCCATAGGAAGGTGACCACTGAACTTTGCAAGACAAATTGGTCCTTTAAGTTCCTGCTTCACAGAGGAGACTACCAGATATTCTACAGGACACAGAAAAAAGTAACTGAGAGACTAGGCCTATTGGCTGAAGATGGATGCCCCAACTTTACAGAGGAACTTTAGGTGACTGTCCAGGCAGCCAACTCTCTCTGTCATGCTAGTTTTTTGAAAGTAGCTTACAATACACTTCCTTACTTATTTACTTACTTAATATTATATCCTTCTGGGGTCTTTGATATAGCTGAAGACCAGATAGTTATAATTTTCCTTGAATATGATAAAAGATAAGATAGATATGGAAACTTAGACTCACAAATATAAGATAGAATATTTTCTTTAAATTTGCCAAATACAAATAGATTAGATATGACAACTCTAATTCTTGCTTGATAACTGTTTTGTTATATGTAATTTTACTATGTTAAAGTTAAAACCCTCCTTTTTGATTAGGGGAGGTACTATGGCATATTGCTCTGTATGCTGTGAACATGTGTTGTTCTGATTTGGTTGATAAATAAAATGCTGATTGGCCAGTAGCCAGACAGGAAGTATAGGCAGGATAAGCAGACTAGGAAGAAGAAGGCTGATTCAGGAGATGCCAGTCTGATATCCAGGGAGAAACATGTAATGGCAAACAGGTAAATCCACGGAACACATGGCAACAAGAGATTAACAGAAATGGGCTGAGTTTAAGTGTAAGAGCTAGTCAGTAATTAGCCTGAGCTAATGGCCAAGCAGTCATAAATAATACTAAGCCTCTCTGTGTTCATTTGGGTCTGAGCTGCTGTGAGACTGTGGGACCACAGGAGCTGGGTAGGACCAGGAAAACTTCAGCTACACACAGGTTAATGAGAATAAAATTCTAGGGAAAATGTATGCCATTTCCACATTAACACTGATGATCCCCAGTAACTCTGAGGTTGTAAGGAACTGTAAACAGTCATGGTTCACTGGTTACTTTAAAGCTTTGGATAAAAGGCATTATTTACTTCACAAATACTGTATACCAAATCAGCATCCAGCTGCTGGATGTAAAAAGTAATTTATGGTCAATTGTAACAAAGTAGGTCCTAAGACTGACCCTTAATATTTTACTATTTTTTGGCCCATCTGAGGGAATCTTTAAGCCATACATTAAGGGTAGAAATTTTGGTTCTTTTATAAGTAAGTATTAATTTATTCAATACTTGTGAGATGGCCCAGAGGGGAGAACCTGACTACTGAGTTTAGTTTCCTTCCTGGAACTCACATGGTGGAAAGAGAAGACTGAATTCTCTAAGTTGTCCTCTGACCTCCACTCATGTTCCAGGGTATGTATGTCCCCCAACAACAAATAATGACATATAAAAATGCTTAGAAAAAGATATTTAGATCCAGAACAAAATTTATTAGACACTTTTAAGTTTGGTAGTTATAGAAAAGATTCCACTCCTACTGAAAAGATAGAATTGGTTGATAAGCCCCTATGAATAATTATCCTTTATGTGATTGTCATCATTGGAACGCTCATGGATGGGAACTAACATATTCTATTCTGACCAAGCAACATATACATAATTGGTCATTCAATTCACTTGTAGAAGAATTTATTGATAGGCAAGACGGTCAAGACACCTTTCCTTTCTGTTAAGGCATTATATAGTTAGTATGTTTTCATTTAGTACAGACATGACAAATCTTTTCTGTTTTTCAGTTGCATCTTTACTTTTGTTCAAGTTCCTTCAGCACTCAAAGGATGCTGTTCTGAAGAAGTTTTATAGACTGAAATGAAAACCATGAGGCAAATTATCCCAAGGTTTTATTTAATGGATGTTGTGTTTTCTGCTGGCCAATCACCTACTTCCTGTGAGGGTACAAGGAAGAGTACCCTAATCTTCTAGAATGGAGAATCTGGTATCCTTGGACACTATGAAAAGACCAAACCTAAGAATAATAGGAATGGAAGACAGAGAAGAATTTCAGCTCAAGGTCCCAGAAAATATTTTCAATAAAACCATAGTAGAGAATTTTTCTAACCTAAAGAAAGAGATGCCTGCATAGGTACATGAAGCATGGAGAACACAAAATAGATTGGACCAGAAAAGAAAGTTCCCTCAGCTCATAATAATCAAATCACTGAACATACAGAACATAGAAAGAATATTAAAAACTGCAGAGGGAAAAGACGCAGTAACATATAAAGGAAGACATATTAGAATTACAACAGATTTCTCAATGAAGAGTTTAAAAGCCAGAAGGGCCTGAACAGATGTGCTGCAGACTCTAAAAGACCATAAATGCCAGCCCAGACTACTATACCCAGCAAAACTTGCAATCACTGTAGATGTAGAAAATAAGATATTCCATGATAAAGTCAAATTTAAATATTATCTATCTATAAATCCAGGCCTATAGAAGGTGCTAGAAAGAAAACTCCAACCTGAGGAGGTTAACTATACCCATGAAAACAGATTAAATAATCTCACATCAGTAAAGCCAAAAGAAGGGGAACACACACACACACACACACACACACACACAGAGAGAGAGAGAGAGAGAGAGAGAGAGAGAGAGAGAGAGAGAGATACAACAACATCAAGGATTCAAGGATAGCAAGAGTAAATGGTTGGAAAAAGATTTTCCAAGCAAATGAACCTAAGAAGCAAGCAAGTGTAGCCATTTTAATATCTAACAAAATAGGTGAGGTAGCTGGAATGTAGTTGGTCCCCGTGATCTCATAGGAAGTGGTATTATTAGGAGGTGTGGCTCACGAGTAGGTGTAGAAGGAACATGTCTTCCCTGATTGAGGTGACAATGTCTCCATGTACAGACACCGTGCTTCCACAAAGTTCACACTGGAGGTGAGTTCCCAAATGTACAAAATTTTAGTACAAGTTAGGATTCCCTGAAGTCTTTAAAGAATAGACTTCTAGTACTGGGGATGAGGCTAGGAGAAATTCATAGCATGGAGAGAGATGAAAAAAACAGTGTTGACAATTTAAAACAGTGGAGACACAATGAACAAAACCAAACCACTCAAAACAAGTAAGAAAAACTGAAGAGCTATGGAAAGGTCGGTAGACTATGGGAATCTTTATTGGAGAAATTATTTTGGCCACTCCACGTAGTTAAAAGGATATTTATTTAATGGCGTAACTCACAAATTAAGTAATGGGTAGGTCGCAGGGTCTGGGGAAGGTGTAACACAGTCCAGCGGTATTCTCTGGAGCTCTGCACAGTCAATCTGCACCGGTCAGCGTCCCGGCACCGAGCGCGCGCCCAGAGAGAGCGCTGGCCCATCCAGCTCTCGGGTCCCCAGGCGCCTCCCCTCGCCCTGCCTCATAGGCGTGACAGTTGCCAGAGTCTCAATGGGGGTTGGAACTTCCAGAACCAAGCTGGAATGGCTACCCACTACATCTCCCCCTTTTTGTCTAAATAAGAAGGTTCTAAACTAATACAAGACTATATACAAAGGAATGGAAAGAAAAAAAGGGGAAATGCTGTGGATATCATTCTATATAAATAAAACACTGATGGCCAATGACCAGGCAGGAAGTAGGTGGCCAGGCAGGAAGTAGGTGGGACAAGGAGAGAGGAGAATTCTGGGAAGTGGAAATCTGAGGGAGAGACACTGCAGCCACCGCCAGGACAAGCAGCATGTGAAGACGCTGGTAAGCCACCAGCCACGTGGCAAGGTATAGATTTATAGAAATGGGTTAATTTAAGATAAAAGAACAATTAGCAAAAAGCCTGCCATGGCCATACAGTTTATAAGTGATATAAGCGTCTGAGTGATTATTTTATGAGTGGATTGTGGGACTGCGGGGCTTGGGGAACCTGGAGAGAAGCCCTCCAACAACAAATGGCGCCCAATGGCTCGAGTTTCCACCTTAAACCTGAGAATATTTAATAACCAATTCTAAACAGAGCCAAAACCAGGTTCCTGCTTCTTGTCTCATACGGGCAGCTAGACGCCGCAAAACACAGGTTTGAACACTGGCGGGTTCCTGGCGGGTGCGTTTGACCGGCAGTATGGCGGAAATGAGGCGTCTGCCAGCAGCACATTACCCTGTGTAGTAGACTTAATCTTTACTAGTATTTTTTTTTTTATAAAAAAAGAGGTTTCTGGGCTACACGCTGCTTTGATAAAAGCTTAGACCCACTATTTCTGAGATTTGATGACTCCCAGAGCTGGCAGAAAATGTACCACTGCCATGTTGGGAAGCTGAAGTGGGCAGAGCCAGCAGCCACAGCGCTGTTTCAGTCTTAGAATGGTACAGTTTAAAGCAATAGGCGCAACGTAAAGATGGCTACCACACAGAGAATCTGGATTATGTTCTCTTTGTTATTCGTAACTGAAGAAAAACATTTGATTGCAAAAGCTGTTGAGTTATGCCAAAATGTATATTTTAAAGGTACCTTGACTTCAAAATTTGGATTTAAGGATATGTTGCTTTGGAAAAGAGGTTCTGCTTTTGTTTCCACAGAAAGCCAGAGGCTGTGGATTTGTTCCAGATTAAGATACATCAGGTTTCACCAGCCAAGACCCCCTGAAAGGTCTCCGATGACACCATGGCCCAGATGATCCAACATCCAGAGCGGTTTCAAGGCAACTGGTTCAAACAATACAGCCTCACGGACTACCCCATAGGTCTAAAATTTTCTTTGCATCCCCATAAGATACAGCGCCCCCTCCAGCAGGAAGTAGTAAGAGATGCTACGCCCAAATTCCTAAATATACCAAGCTGGCTTTAGAGGTGGAATTGGCTCACTCCCCCTCTAAACCCAGACATATTGCTTTAAAAAAAGAAATGGTTAAGTGATTCTTGTGTCCCAAATCAGAAGAGCCCTCTGGTGTGGGACAGAGAAAACCAATATTTTTATTTAAAACAGGTTGATTATAAATGTGATCTCTTTCTAAAAAAGAAAAGGGGATATGATATAGATATATAGGAGGATATAGAGATGATAAGATAAATGGATAGATTAATCAACCTACTTTTAAAGAACAACTTGTTTAAAATGTTTTACATTGGTATAGATTTTAGTTTATGTTTAAAATGTTTTACATTGGTATAAATTTTGGTTTATTGATACAAACTTGAAGTTAATATTGTTATACTGTGTATATATATTTCTATTCTTGTTTGAGGTGTTATGTTTATGTAACTTATTTAAAATTGTAATGGATAATTAAAAAATAGATTAATAATTAGTCATCTATGATAATCATATCTGTAGCCATGTTAGTTAAGTTTTCTAGGTATACATAGATATATTTCAGATAGATAGGTAATCTTCAAACACTTCATAGACCTAGAGAATATGGCATTTAAATAACTTAAAATTCTGTTGACGTGAGACACAATTGCTCCTGGCTGCATCAATTGATCCCGAGAGAATGTTGGGCTTCTAAGACATTTCCATTTGGAAGTTTGTCTTTTTGGCACAAAATGGCCTACTGGGCAAAGAACTGCCCTTGCCTTGATGGCTGACAGTACAAATGCAATGCTGTCCTTTCTGGACTAGCGGGACACAAGGAAAGCGACCACTGTACTCTGCCAAGACAGGGTAAGATGGTCTCTCAGAATTCCTGCTTCTAAAAATGGTCTGTTAGATACTCTAGGCCTGTAGCCAATTTAAATGCACCAACAATGCTGAAAAACATTAGGTGACTGTCCAGGCTGCCAGCTGTCTTGGTCTACTTTTGCAAGATTCCCGAAAGTTGCTTGCATCCATCTACCATTTCTCAGGTACCATTATGTTCCTTCTCAGGTCTTTGATGTGGTTGAAAACTAGATAGTTGTAATTTCCTCAGTTATGATAAAAAATAAGTTAGATATAAAACCTTAAACTCACAAATATAAGATAGATAGGACATCTTTAATATTGTAACTGTAATTCTTGCTCGATAATTGTTTTGTTATATGTAATTTTACCATGTTAAAGTTAAAACCTTACTTTTTAAAAAAAAGAAAAAAGGGGAAATGCTGTGGATATCATTCTATATAAATAAAACACTGATGGCCAATGACCAGGCAGGAAGTAGGTGGCCAGGCAGGAAGTAGGTGGGACAAGGAGAGAGGAGAATTCTGGGAAGTGGAAGGCTGAGGGAGAGACACTGCAGCCACCACCAGGACAAGCAGCATGTGAAGACGCCGGTAAGCCACCAGCCACGTGGCAAGGTATAGATTTATAGAAATGGGTTAATTTAAGATAAAAGAACAATTAGCAAAAAGCCTGCCACGGCCATACAGTTTATAAGTGATATAAGCGTCTGAGTGATTATTTTATAAGTGGATTGTGGGACTGCGGGGCTTGGGGAACCTGGAGAGAAGCCCTCCAACAACAAATCTTTGTGGTTTCAGTCCCCAAGCTCTGCCTGGCTTTGATGGCCATGAATTATATTTTGCAGTCTTGTACTGTGTGAACTGTTGCAATTTTTCTTTTAAGGCATGGGTGTTGCTCATGTTCTGGGTGGTGGTGGATCCTCCTGACCCAGCTTATTCAGACTTCAGGTCCTCTGGCAACATCCTCACTGAAACACCCATAGCAATTCGTGGACAGCTCTCTATATGTGTCTCGTTTAAGTTGTTTTAAGTGCCTTACAAACAAAAGAAGGCATACTCATTTCTCTCCCAGAATACTTTTGTGTGTGCATGTGTATGTTGTGTTCCTGTGTGTGGGGTGCACACATGTACAGGGATGTGGAGGCCAGAAGCTGATGTCCAGTGCCTTCATCATCACTCCCCACAATTTAGCCCCTCTAGGCAATTTGCCCATGGATCCCAATGTCTCTCTCCCAAACACACCCACCTTACATAAAACAGATTAATGGCATCTGAACTCTATTTCTCATGCTTACATAACAAGTGCCTTGCCAGCTGAGTCAATTCCCCACCCCTATATCCACTTTGCTTCTCTCCCTCAGTGGAGGGAATTGTGACTATAGGGGTTTTGACATTCAGAGTTTTTTTTTTTTTTTTTTTTTTTTTTTTTTTTTGTCGTGTCGGTATTTTTGTTTGTTTGTTTTTTGTTTTTTTGAGAGAGTTTCTCTGTGTAGCTTTGGAGCCTTTCCTAGAACTCACTCTGTAGACCAGGCTGGCCTTGAACTCACAGAGATCCACCAGCCTCTGCCTCTTGAGAGCTGGAATTAAAGGCGTGCGCCATCACCACCCGGCTGCATTTTGGGGTTTAATATTTCAGAATTGTGAGTTTAGAGACTGTAGGCTTTTTTGATTTTAAACTTTATAGATTTTTACACTAGGGGCTTAAGTCTTTCAGGATTTGAACATTGGGGATATGATTTCCAGGACTGTAGTGATGGGGCAATTGTAAGTACACCATTACATATGCGTCGTTATTACCTTCCAGTCACAAAGATATGATAATATTTTAATAAAATGCAGAATCAAAGTAAATTAAAAGAGAATTCATACTTCCCCAGACACAGAAGTGGTGTATTAATTTGGTCAGACTGCTTAGTGTGTGAGACAGAGTGTTCCCATTTTCTCAGATACATGCTCAGTTGTAAAGGCCTCTTTTAAGTAAATTCCAGCCCAGAATTAGTTGGTTTTGTTAGGACTGATTTTCACTATAATGTCTTACACATAAGAGAAATATTTTGGTGCAGTCAGTTTGTATTTGAGTTTTTTGTTTTAAGGATGAATAATCGTTTACATAAGACAATTCTGAGGGCAGCAAGATGGCTAGCAGGTAAAAGTGTTTGCTAACCGCAAAACCTGATGACCTGACTTTTAATCACAGGGACCTACAAGGTGGCCAGAAAGAACCTTCTCCACAAGAATGCCCTCCATCCTCCACCCTCATGTGCTCTGGCATGACTGTCTTCTCACAATAAATAATATAATCAACACAATGGAAACATACACTGGTTTTGCTACATGGATGTTCACTTTGTAACTGGATTCTCCACTCTTTCTTCAGCCCTAGGACCCACTTTTACATTTCTGGTGATACTATGGCTCAGTTGTTGCCAGGAGAAACATTGATTTTATTCATTTATTTTAAGTGAATGCATCTTAAAATTGAAGTGTGAATATTCTACATCAGCTATGGTATTCACGTGGACATGTACCTTTTACTTATTTCAAAACTTTACTCTCTGAAATAATTTGTAATTGGCAATCATTTTTGGTAAACTGTGGCTTGAGTTTTAAGTCAGTTCAGACTTTGATTTATTAACCCAGAAACAGTATGGTATTACACAGTAATTGTCATAGGCTAGTGAGAAAAGAGAGGCAAATTGATCTAAGGGTGAGGTGTTCAAGCCACAGCAAGCCCAAGGAAATGTCTTATCAGTGTTCTTATTTTATTTTTGTTTGAATAGAGTAGGCAGTAAAACAATAATTAGAAACTGCCTTAGGCTGAACTCAAGGTCTGTGTGTCATCATTTAGTGATATATACATGCAGGGGTTTCTTTCTGAGTAAAACTTAAATAATGGCTACTTAGTAATAAGAGGAGCAGTGCCTTCATAGTAAATAATTTCAAAAAGACATTTTACTATACATTATATGATGGGTCCATCATGATATTAGATCAATGTACTGTTTAAAGAATATTGCTCAGCTCCATCAAAGTAATTTTGTGCAAATATAAATCTTATGTAATTAATTTAAATTTTTGAGGTAAATAATTTGCTTTGTATTTGACTCAGGTTTTTTTTTTTTTTGTCTATGAACCAGAGAAACTTATTATTGGTTTTATTTTATAGTTATTTGTGATATTTATAATGAAAATCATAAGTTAACACTACAAACAGATACAACAAGTTAATACTAGAGACCAAAACAACAAATTAGTACTAGAAACATACCAGAAAGGATAGGTTTATTTGCACATGAGTTAGGTTGTAGTAGACTATTCTAATGCCTAAAGTTCTATGTTGGTGAATCAATTCACATACATTTTGTGTGTCTGTTATGTAAAATTATTTCTCCTTTCAGAATCACATTGTTGATTTTTCTAACTTTGCACTGCTTAATTTCTAAACAAAAGGCTGAGAGAGTTGCAGAACTATGAAGCTAGATATGCAGCTGCACACGTAGGGAAGACTACTAGCGTTTCACCCACTCAAGCCATGATCACAAGAGTCATCTTGATAAGAATGCATCAGTATTTGATAAAGTACTCATTTGTGCTAAGAAGCAGCATTCCATGAGAGTCAAGACTGTTTTTATTTTTCTTTTCAGCTTTGCATTAATTGGAAGAAAAATTTCCTCTATGTCTTGGCTGTTTGAGAGGCTTAGAATGGATTTGGTTATTCCCACCAGATCTGGTTTGTGAAATAGAAATAGATCCTTGGCTTTTTTTTTTTTTAGACAAAAATAAAAGGCTGAGGCCAAAGGGCAAAGGACAATATTATTTAGATTTCAAATGGAACGAGAGCAGACAAAGAGAAAATGAGATCTGGCATTATATGCTCACATGGATGGCAGTAATTAAGCTTTGCAGTGTCATTAGACACGATAACAATAATTTGTAGCCTTTCATGGTGCTTTACATGCTAAGCATGCAGAACCACACAATGTCACAACCCTTAGTATTTCTCATTGTTATTATTATTTTTTCCTGCTAAGGAAATAATGGCTTTCAATTGTCATGACATGGGGAGATGCACAACACAAATTTGGATTCTCAACTGCAAAGAAGAAAAGAGGGAGTGTTTCATGCTTTCTAACCATCTGTAAAATGTATGGCAGCAATAAAATGCTAACAAGACACGGAGGTGACTACTTCCAAGAGTACAGTATTTAAATTTATAAAAGTTAATTTGGCATTATATTAAATGAGAAGTTAATGTTCCTACAAGCCCAGCAACTGAACTATGACATATTATACCACAGTGTTGAATTGAACCAAGAATATTCAAGTTTTTGATTGTGGGAAATCTGTCATTAATCAGTTCAAATTTCCTACTACTGTGATTAGTGTAGAGGAAAACCCGTGAATGGGTACTTTGGAACTACAGAGTCTTAAGTAGCTAAATATTTCATTTCAATCTAGTGGGCAGTGTTTACAGACAGTCATGTTTAGTTTTTTTTCTTGGCCATTCAATTAAAATGAATATCTATTTTGTCTAGTTTTCAAGGCTCCTTTTAGAGGATATTCTAATAATTAGAATTTCTCCATGAATTGCAACTCTGAGTCTTTGAGTGCCCAAATTGATAATAGTGAATAAGCAATCCCTGCTTCAATTTAATTTCCAACCACTAATGTCAGTGTGGTCACACTCTTTAGCCTAATGATGAGATCTTTCAAATGTACCAGATATTAGAGTTTGAGGAAGTGCTTTAAGGCAGTTGAATTAGTAAGCTCAACGGATATGAAGCAGGTGCAGGGTATCTATTTCTCAGGATTTGAATATGTTTTGAATGTTAGGAAGGGAGAAGTAGCTCATTTTGTCTTCCTCCATTGGGAGTTAACTTGCAGCTTGGCTTGGGTTAGGATCCAGTGAAAGTTTTGCTCGTCTATTTAAAATTTTTCCTTTAAAGTGTTTTTATTAGTTCTTTGAGAGTTTCATACAGAATATTTTGACCATATTCACCCTCCTCCCTCAGCTCTTTCCAGATCTACACCCTCTTCCAACCCACCTAAGTTGTTGAATGTGTAGTCTTCCACTGGAGAGTGTTTGGTTTAAGAGGGATAAACTCCTAGAGAAAACTGTCTCACCTCCAGCAGCTAACAGTTTCCAATAACTCCATGACTAGAGGTGAGATTGTGTGCTCACTTTCCTCCATGCTGAGATTCAGTGTGGCTTGAGTTTGGACAGGTTTTGTATATGCTGTCACTACCACCAATAGTTCATATGTGCTACTACCCTGCTGTGACTAGAAGACACTGTTTCCTTGTCTTATCTACCACTTTTGTCTCTTACAGTCATTCTGTTTCCTATTTTAAATGATCTCTGAGCTTTCATATTATGTATACATTATATATATATATATATATACATATATATATATATATATATATTCTCTTAGGCTGATTGAGCATTCTGAAGTCTCTTATTATTGTCACCTTGGATAGTTGTGGGGTCAATGTGCTAACCACAGTCTACTGCAAATAGAAGCTTCTCAGATGAGGAATGAAAGATGCGTTGATCTATGGGTATAGCAATAAGCCATTAGGAGTTAGTTCAATACTATGTCTATTAAGCAGCATGATAGTCATAGGTTCTCCCCTGGGGAAGAATTTTATTGTCTAATTCAGAGACCTCTTTCTTGATGTTTAAGCTATTATGCTTGTTTGGCACAGTAGAGCTTATATAAGGCTGTACAGTAATACTAAAATAGTAATAATAATAATAATTAATACTCTGCCAAATTTCAAGATTTCTCCATAGTTATATCAATAACCTTTCTGAAAACTTAATCTTCAGTGTTATCAATTATTTTCACAATGGGTTACTGAAATAAAAATTATGCTCTTCTTTTCCAATAAACCCTTACTTCTTAGTAGTTAGCCTTAAATAAACCTAACAAGTGTATTAAATTCTCTTTTTAAAACTTTTCTTTTTGAGATTATAATTGCAACATTTCCTTCTTCCCTTTACTCTCTCCAAACCTTCCCATATAGCTCTCCTTACTATCCTTCAAATGTATGGCCTCTTTTTTCGTTGTTATTGCATGCATGCAGGTATTTCTAAATATAACATATTCAGAACACTTAAATATATAAAAATGATTATTTCTCAACATAACCTGCTCAGCTTGTATAACATTATTCTTATACATGTTTTCAATGCTGACCATTTGATATGGGATAACCAATTGGTGTGCTCATCCCTAGGGAAGACTATTTCTCCCACTCCCAGCACAGTTAAGGGGGTTTGATTTTGAACAGCATGTGTCTCAGAACAGCATGTGTCTAATCAGAGGACAAACTGAAGATGGAGAACATGCTCCCAGATAGATAGTTCTTTTATCTGTCTGCTTGTGACTTTCAGAATTCATAAATGAAAACTCTTTATTCTCAAACAGCTTTTACTTTGTTTGACAATGACATTCTATATCCATTTCTGATTCATTTCAGCCATTTCTTGATATTTTGGGGGTATCTATTCATTCACCTGTCTTTCTCCCACTTAAGCTTTATTACTGCATGGTTATCCATCTGTAATTTGTTAGCATATAACTAATGGATTACTGAAAATGTTGAGATTAGATGGAATTCATGGAGATGTTAGAGGAGAGTCTGGAGGGTTGGGTCACTGATTGAATGTGGAAGTGGGTCATGGTGTGTACAGTACCATGGAAAACCAATATATTTAGTGAGATAGAAGACAGGAGGAAGTGAGTCAAGAGAACAAAACTAGATTTGAGGTCAGATTCCTGAGTTTGAGGAGCCTCTGCTGCATTCAACATTTTATAGGTCTATGATACAAACATTGAATTTAGGAAGAATCTTAACTTAGGATCCAATTTTGGGATTCACCAGTATATCAAGGGACTGAAGCCCTAACACATTGGAGAAATTGACCAGTTACAATGTGACATTCATGAAAAACAGGACCTAAAGAACATCTCTGTTAAAAGAATGGGTGAAGGTAAAGGGAGTTGTAGAGTCGAGAGAGGTCCCAGATGAAGTTGTACATCACACTTCTTCCTTTCTTTGATTAAAGTGCTGTCATATAACATTATAAGAAGGGACAATCCAAGCCAATCCACACCACCCTTTCTCCCTGAAGAGGGTGTGATGTAACACTTAAGTTCAGCACAACCAGAGGGTGCTGAGGAGTCCTTGGTGCTGTCAGGGAGCCTTAGCTCTGTGCTAAAGTGGGACACACGGACCCACTCTCTAGCTCTCCTAAGATTGGCAGACAAAGCATTCATGGATTCCTGGCTTTTATTCATTCTCATTGCTTGTCTGTAAATAATAAATTTAATTTTTCTGACTTATGCAAGTGTTTTGCTTCACTACATTCACATAATGAGTAAAAAATTCTGCAGAAAATATGAGAAATGACCCAATGAACAGGGCATTCACTCACCTCAGAAGCACTTTATCCACACTCAGACTCTGGTCTGCTTCACTCTAACTTCAAGATGTAGATTTGGAAAATGTTGACCACCCACTCTTCACTCCAGTGGAATCCAGTGTTTTTCCTTTGTATGCAATCACTTTCATTCATGTAGAAGGTTTTTCTTCCCTACCATACCTGTAGACGAATTTCTAAATGGTCTTATTAAATAAAAAACACGGAGCCAAATATAGGGGTGAAAACCTTAAAGAGATCAGGGAAATAGGGAGAGCCACCATCCAACCTTACCTCAGCAACTCTGCAGCTTCCAAGTGCGAGCTACTTCTTGTCTTACCCACACCTTTATATGCCTTGCTTTTCTGCCCTCTCATTGGCTCTTAGCCCAGCTACCTCACTTTCTTGTCACTGTCTGTCTGTACAGACCTCCAGGTCTCTGTGGTTGGTAGTGGGATTAAAGGCATGTGTTACCATGCTTAGCTCTGTTCCCTAGTATGGCCTTGAACACACAGAGACCCTGCCTGCTAAATGATTGGGTTTAGGGTGTGTGCTGTCTGACTTTTTTTTTAACTTAAAATGGCTGTCCTTTTCCCCTGATCTCCAGGCAAGCTTTTTATCAAAGCACAAATAAAATATCACCACACATACCTGAAAAATCAAACTAATTATAATATTTCTTTTATGTGAAGTTCATTGTGGTGCACAGTATGAAAAAAGCATACTGAACATTACATTGTAAACATTTCAATGCCTTCCCTCCTTGGAATATCAAAATTAGCAGGTTTCAAAACCCTTTCTACTGTCTATTATTGATAGCCTAGCAAACCTCTGAGGAACAAGGTCTTTGCACTATCTTCAACTGCCAAGTCAAAATAATAATATCTACCTCATGAGTTGTTATGAGTAACAGAAAGGATAATGTTCATCCATTGGGACTGGGCTCCACAACTCTGCATTTTTATTGGTTGTGGTTTTTGGTGGTGGTCTCCATTTGTTGCAAAGAACAGTTTCCTTGATAAGGTATAAAGATTATACTTATATTTGCATATAAAGATAAATGTTTATATGTTATTGTTAGGGATTATGCTGGTTTAGTAAAGCAGTGGCTGCCAATTCTCCTCCAATAACCATGATTCAATGAACACCGAATAGATAAAACTAAGTTTCCAGTATAATTTCCATCTTGATGAATGGATATTAAGTTGATTACTACCTAGGAATGTGTGTTATTACTGCATTCATAGGGATATCTTGTCACACTGGTCATTGATGTGGTTTTTAGGCATCATAGCTGGGTAGGATTGTTGGTTTCCTCCTTCCTTTGAAAGCTTTCATGCCACCTTCTGGTACCATGAAAGTTAGTCCTCAGTGGTGAGTTATTCAGGCCGTTGCCAGCTCTTGGGTCTCTTGGCTCTGTTTCTGAAATGCATGGTATCTTTAGCAATAGGTACTAAACTTCCACCTCTGGGGGTAACTAAATGCAACAGCCATAGGCTTTAGGAGTCTCTTGGACAGACTGACCTACAACTAAAAAGAGTTTCTCATGTCTGGTATTAGGGTGTTTGCTGTATAGTTTTTGACTTTGGGAGGAAGCATTGTCAGTATGGATAAGTTCATTAAAACTACACACACACACACACACACACACACACACACACACACAAACACAAACACACACATATTTATACATGGAATTTTATGTATTATAGGGTTTTGTTGGTTTGTTTTGTGTGTGTTTGTGTGGTTGTTTACACAATACTCCCACAACTAAGACTCAGGGAATATTGCAGAAGGGGAAGGGAATTGTAAGAGACACAGGATCAGGGCGTTTGGTGTGAGATTGTGTCTCCTAGAAATGTTAGAATCTATGCTCCTAAAGTCTTACCAACATGACCACCCAAATGTGAGCTGAATAAGGAGGACAATAATAAACATGCCATACTTGATGAAAAGGTCCATGGAGCTTTAATATTACACAAAGAACTATAGGCAACTGAGGAAGGCTGGAATAGAGTGAGGTGGTCTTCCTCAGGGAAGAGCACATTAATTGGTTTTCCAGTGCCAAATGATCATCCTTAAATACATACATACAAATAACATTATAAATATTGAACAGGTAATATCTAGGTGTGTATATGCATATACATGCACATATATGTAGTGAAAAAGAAGGCCATGAATTTAAAGGAGTTGGGGAGAGTTATATGGGAGAGTTTAGAGGGAGAAAAGGGAAAAGATAAATTATATAATTAGATTATGATCTCAAATAATAATAATAATAATAATAATAATAATAATAATAATAGGCACTGTTAAGAACTTACCAGGCTGGCTCTATAGCCTAATGTAATGGATGACATGCTAGAGAACTCTTTTTGTTATTACCTTTTCTTTGCTAGCTCATGACATCAGTGATTCTCAATACATTCATATATTTCTGCAGAGGAAATTGCCAATATGAGTGATATCTGGGGACAGTTAGATTGACTCATTCACTGCCAGAAATGCACAGAGCTTCAATAGAGTGTGGACACTTAGAGAATCGATAATTCTTTAAGGCTTTTGATTATCCTGCAAAAGATCTATAACTATTTTCTCCACTGACTTTCTCAAGTTGGTGAAGTGTTTCACTTTTCAGGCAATTCTTTTTTCAATCAACCCTAGATACAGGATTAAAATAGTGGTAGTGAAAAGGCACAGAGAGAAGACAAAGCTCAACATCGAGAAAGCTTCTGTTTCTATGCGAAGTTATCTTTTTGAGGA
The DNA here is from genome assembly GCF_004664715.2 of Peromyscus leucopus. NCBI lineage: Eukaryota > Metazoa > Chordata > Mammalia > Rodentia > Cricetidae > Peromyscus > Peromyscus leucopus. Next base: position 23,144,790 of record NC_051068.1, read on the forward strand.
CATGGAAAGGAGGCTGCTTATATATTTCCACATATTCTATTTCCTTTTCCACTAAGAGGCATGTATTATTTTTAGATTTTTCTCACATAATGATAAATATACATTTGAAAACAGTGAGAAAAGTAACAGAAAAAGAAAACAGTTTGGGGAGTTACAAAGTATGTTGGGTGTGTTTTGCTTCAATTCTTTACAATCTAGAATGACTTTGTGTAATATTTGTTTATATATAAATATAAATTTTTCATGTTGTGAGTTGAAATGTTCTTATTGTGCATAAAAAGTTACTACTCGAATAGCAAAATATTAGTTTAATCATGAGAAGTAGAGACATTCATTAGTTTCCTAATATTATTTCTCAGTGTGCAAGTATCAAATTAGTACACTTTTTGGTAGATAGACATTTCTTCCCCCAACACCAGTTCTCAAATAACGAACATGAATACTTAATATTAATTATAAATGATCAGCCAATAGCTCAGGCTTGTCACTAATTCTTACATTTTCAATTAACCCATACTTTTATCCATGCTTTGACACATGGCTTAGTACCTTTACTCAGTATGGTATGTCCATTTTGCTTCTCTCTGCATCTGCTCACTACTCCTCTGACTCTGTCCTTCTTCTTCCCAGCATTCTGTTTGATTCTCCCTTTAACCTTATCCTGTCCAGTTATTGGCCAGTCAGCTTCTTTATTAAACCAATCACAATGACATACATTCACACAATGTAAAGGAATATTCCACATTTCCCCTCTTTTGTCTAATTAAAAAGGAAGGCTTTAAATTTAACGTAGTAAAATTTATATACAACAAAACAATTATTAAGTAACAACTACAGTTAAAATATATGGTCCATTTGTTTTTGGCAAATTTAGAGAAAATACTCTATTATTTTCTTGTCTTTGTGACTCTAACTTTTATACCTAATTTACCTCTTATCATACCAAGGAAAACTTTATAACTATCTAATCTTCATCTCTCTCTAAGACCCTAGAAAAATGAAATGTTACCTATTCACAGGGACATCTTGCTGTCTAAACAGTCACTCTAGGTTCTTTTGTAATGTTGGGGCATCCAACTATGGCCTACAGGCCTGTTATATCTGACAGACTTCTGAGAAGTAGGGAATTCTGAAGGACTGTCCTACCTTGTGTAGTGGGTAGCCATTCCAGCTTTGATCTGGAAGTTTCAACCCCCATTGAGGTTTCCGTAACTGTCATGTCTGTAAGGCGGGGCCAAGGGAGGACCCTGAAGACCCAAGATCCGGATGGACCGGCACTCTTGGTTCCTGGACCCAGGACTTTGAAAGTAGACTGAACAGAGTTCTCCAGAGAACACTGCCAGACTGTGCTACACTTTCCCCAGACCCTGCAATCTATCTCTTCACGTGTAAGTTACCCTACAAAATAAACCTCCCTTTTAACTATGTGGAGTGGCCTTAATAATTTCACCAATAACCTTGTCTTGTCAAAGTTCAGCAGTTGCCTTTTTTGTGTCCTTTTGGTCTAGTTTGGACAGTATACTGTCAGCAATTGAGGCAAGGGAAGTTTCTTTGCCCAAATAGCTAGCTTTTTCCAAAAATAAAGCAAACTTCATATGGAAATTCTTTGATGCCCATCATCTTCTTTGAAGTGATTGGTGCTGCCAAGAGTAGATGTATCTCACTGTCATGAAAACCCTCAGGTTATTAAACACATTAAATGCCATATTCTGTAGATATTTAAAGACTATCTCTCTATCTCTATCTATCTATCTATCTATCTATCTATCTATCTATCTATCTATCTATCATCTATCTAAATATATCTGTGAATGACCTTGAAAACATACTTAACATGACTATTTAATAAGTTTGACGATTATAGATGACTTACTATTAATCTGTATTTCTTAATTATACACTACATTCTTTAAATGAGTTGCATAAACACAATATTCCAAACAAGAGTAGAAACATACATATAATATAGTACAAATAACTTTAAATTTGCATCAATACACCAAAATCCATAACAATGTAAAATATTTTGAGATTAATATTTGTCTTTTGGATTAAAGTAGATTTAATAGTCTACTATTTTACCCTATCATATATATATATATATACTTCCTTTTTGTTTTCAGAACAAGATCCCTAAATCTAATCTCCTTTGTTCAGCTTTTTTTTTCCTGGGAATGTGGGCATCAATTTTTAGACTACTTCCTGATTTCTGGGGGCACTGGTATCTTTGGGGGAACCTTGAGAAAACTGAGATAATAATGAAGTCCCAGCTGGACTAGTCTGTGAGGTTGGACCATCTCAGCCAGCTTCCTTGAAGCTGTTTTGAATGCAGAATTTTGAGGACTGTAGCAGAGGTATTTTGAAATGCTGGATCACTTGAGCCATCCATTTTCATTGGTATTTGGTCCCTTTGTTCTGAAAATACATAAAGTTTTAAAGGTAACATACATTATAAGTATGGAATATGTGGTGTGCACAAGTCAGTGAAAGATGTTTTTTTTGTTTTATGTTTGAGCAGGTAAAATATACATTAAATCCTTTGTAGGGTTTTTCTAGGTTTATTTCTTTATGTTTATAGTCAGGATTTTTTGGGGGGTGGGTCTTCCTCAATCAAACCTGATCATCTTTAACCTTGAACAAATCTACAGCCTTTCATTTCCTGTGGAAATAAAAGCATAACC